>NC_134194.1:4373075-4682367 GCF_964188355.1 Buteo buteo
ACTCACAATTACTGAGATTTTTCAAGGGAATTTACAAAAGCCAAGCTCCAAATTGCCATTTACTTTTCTAGAGAGTTAGATATCCAGCTTCCAGAAGCTGAAAAGAATAGTTTTTTCTAATTTTCAATTGCCAGTGGGGTTTGTGTGAGGAACTGTGTATTCACGTGCTGCTGTTACAGATGTGGTATTTATTTAGCATACGCATATAAGCAGGAGGGGTTTGTTCACATGAAGCTGGAGCTCAAATGGAGCTCATCTCACCTGGTGAGTCTCTGTCTGGTGTCTGACTTGACACAAGACCTGAAAGCCAAGAGTGGGAATTATTTTACCTAAACGTGGATTTCTGTTGTGGAAATGTGTACATCTGGCTTAGGTTCCCACTGGATCACAAGCCACAGCTCATCTTAGATGCCTAAGGCTGCTGAGATGACCAGCTCGGGCAGACAACTGCAGAAGGGAAACATAAAGTTCAAAGGGACAAATCCTCTCCCAAATGTTGAGAAGATTCCTCTCCTCCACCATCCCTTTCTCTGGGATCTTCTCCTCTCCCAGCCCTGCAGACCTGTGCCTGCCTCCTGCCTCCACCTTCTCTTCTGCTCCCCTTTGCTTCTGCTCCTGCCCACCCACACAGGCCCTGCTTTGGCTCCAGTCCTCTCGGCTCCCCTCCACCGTCAGAGAGGGCAGGACAACCATCACAGCTGACACAGGGCTAGACACTTCTTTCCAAGTTTTCTCCATGTTTCTGCTGTTGTTTTCCAGTAAAATTTGCTGAGGCTCAGATTTTCTCATTCATGTGTTTGAGCAAAATAACTTGGTTTTCTGCTTGAAACATTAACCATTGTCCAAGAAATGACAACACAGAGAGCCTGGTGAACTTCTGAGGGCATTTTACAAGGACTTTTGTCCATCGGGAAGTCACTGTCAGGGGCATAACATGTGATGGTCATATTTGAAGTATTTTGGGGTTTAGAAAGAGAGTCTGGGCAGCCTGGTCAGGGCTTTGCCTCTCAACCGCAGCAGGCTGGATGGCAGCAAATGCACGATCTCTCCTGCAGCTACTTGCAGTGTAAGTACTTTGGGGTGGCTGTTGCAGATGCCTGGCTGACGGAGCATGAAGCCCCCTGAGCTTGCAACTTGCTTGCAGCCTCCAGAGACATTCCTGTCTCTAACCTTGGAGAAAACCTCCTCCTTGCTCAATGACTCTTTCTACATGCTCCAATTCCCTCTGTGAGAGTATGGAGGGTTTGACATGTAGGAGAGCAGGTCACGGGAGTTGACATTTCCTAGAGAGATCTGGGAAAGTATTTTTCCCATGACCGTCACATTGCTATTGCACACAGCACAGCCTGTGCTATTAAATTCTGCTCTGGTTGAACATCAACCCGTCCCCTGATCTCCTCTTTGGCAGCCCTCTCTCTTCTCTGCCTATAATAAAACTTATATAATGGTGGTGCTGGTGAAAGTGTCCCTTTGACCATGAAGTGTGGTGGGGCTGAGTTCAGTACTGCGAGCAGGCGGCTGTTGATGATACAGTCAACACTTGGAAACTTGTTCATGCCTTTGAGCAAAGTGCTCCACTTAGGCTCATTAGCAGTATAACCACACGTTGCCCGGCCAGCCGCCTCTGCCAGGGAAACTTCCTGCTCTTTTAATGTCTTATCAATAGCTGCTGTGTCGAAAATGAACCTGGGGGATGGGAGCAGGGAGCCTGAGTCACAGCTGGCCATCTCCTCCTGACAGGACGGAGAAAAATGCCTTTCCTTCCATACTTTAGAAGCCTGTTGCAGCATTGCTCCGCTCTCAGCTTCAGGCATGTCCCTACAGAACCAGATCATCTCAGCCAAAACCTCCGTGGCTTGCGGGAAGGTCAGCCGTGCCTGGGTGGGAGTGTGGCTGCAGCTCGCCAGGCTCCAGATGCTGCTGCTTCTCCTGCTCTCCAGAAATGGTGGCAGAGGAAGACCTTGGTACGCCGGAGAGGGCTGTTTGTGGTCCTCAAGTAAAGATGTTGGATGGTGTTAGGGGGCTGCTCGTGGAACACTTGCCCTGACTGTTGGCTGGTGCTTAGCCAGGCTGTGATCTATGGGGATATGTTGGATGCAACTGGGAAATCTCCTGGTCCCTCTAGGCTGAGGGCAGCCTGTCCCAGGAGGTCTGCTCCAGCTCTACGCAATTGCATCAGCTGAGTCTTGTCTGGAGACATACCTTCTCATGGGACATCAGCTACTTCAAGCATGTTTCAGAGGTGTTCCCTGTATAATAGCATAAGCAAACGGGTCATGAAAAGACCAGAGGATACCCTTCACTGCCTGGTTCTTCCTGGGGCACTATTCCTCCAGTAAAACCTATCCAGGTCCTGGGCAAGGAAGGGCAGAGAAGAGCTTTGCAGCCATTCATAGTGGGGCCCTCCGTGCCTGTTTCTGGTGTCTTCGTAGTCCCTAATCCATCTTCCACGCACATTCCTGCAGAGAAGGCACTCATGTTTTGCTGCCCACAGAAATGAGCTTGTTTAGTAGCTCCTGGAGGGGATAGCTATTTCTGCTATGTGGCCCTTGACATGTCTTCCCGCTGCCTGGATCTGTCTGATTCCTGTAGCCAGTGAAGTTGTCTTCTTATCACTGCTTGCACATTGCTTCAGGATGTTTGTGTACATTGCTTTTTAATTTACTGGCCTCTGCTCATGGGACTCAGCTTCTCAAAGAGACACCAAGCATTAGACCCTGATGACCAGTGATGCTGGCTGCAGCAGCAAGGTTTAATGTTGTTTTACTCATATCTTGCCCAGCAGCTTAAGCCATTATATGCTATTAATAGGTTAATATTTAAAGGGAATTTATCCCTGGATTAGCTGTATTTCCAGAAATGCATCCAGCCCAGAAATCTTTTACAGCTGGACAAGAAATTTATATTCCATTTTCATCTCTAACATACCCTGTCCCTGCTGAGTCGTTTTTTTAATTCCCAGAGCAGTTAAGTGTGAATCTACCACAAGTTACTGAGTCTGCCCCAGTCCCTGCACTGCAGCGCTCGCCCAGAGAAAATATACAGCTCCTGGTGAGATGGTGGGAAATTTCTTCCCTTTTATCAGTAGCATTATAAACCTGTTGTGGAATGTATGTAAGCTGGTCAAATGAGTGGGGTATGGTGAAAAACAATGGGTTTGTGGTTGAGGAGGCGGCAGAATCAAGAGTGTTCAGGATGACACAATCTCCCTGTTCCCCCTCTTGGCAGGAGGAAGAGGATTCCTCATTCCTAACTGAAACCACACTCATCTCCCTCTGACCAGCACTTGTTGTGAGTGGCTACAAGCCCAGGCTGGGATTCAGAGCAGCAGAAAGGATGGATCCCTTCCCAGTTCTCCATACGGCACTGCTGCCTGTTATCAGTCAAAGGAGATCCTCCATCACCTGGGAGACGGATGTGTATGCACAGGTCTCACCAAACAGCAGTGGATCCGACCCTGTTGGCTGAAGATAAGAGCCATGAGCTTCTCAGCCCATGGGCAGGACTTGACAGCGTGCTGGAAAGTATTTTTGAGTGCAAAGATGCAGCTGCTAGCACCACTGCCCAAAGCAGGGGAGTTCTGCTTTGCTTTAATAGGTCCCAGTTCACTCCAGTGTAATGCCTGCAGACAGACCAGCAGTGGCCCAAGTTTACTTGTGCATAACTGCTGAGAGGCGCTGCAGCCTGTGTGGAAATGGCTCATCTGCTCACAATCCATAGCTGACAGTTATGATAACCTCTTTATGAGTTGCAGCCACTTCACTTCAGGGGCAAACGCACCCTCGTAAACCGCAGAGGAGCAGAGCACCGAGAGGCCAAACTAATATTAACCACTGCGAGATTGCGCACAGGTCTCTGCCCGCTCTGGGGCTGATTTGCAGGTCTGTGGGCATTGCTAACTGCAGCCGATGGCAAGAGCCGTAAATATCCTGCACCCCAGTGTGCTGCTGGGGTGAGGGTGCCCACAGGTACAGCTGCAAGGGCATCTCAGTTCACCTTCTGCATCCACCCTAGCTTCTCTACCTTCCTCTTCTAGGCTAGGAGTTGTTCACAATAAAGTCTCTGTAGCATTTGGTTTCAACTCTTGGTTCAACATCGCACAAAGACCATTTCCAGTATTCTCCCTGAGTTAGCAGATGTTCTGAATTTGGTGTGGAAATGTTACAGTTAAAGATAATTCATATGATTAATGATTAATGCTGCTGTCTGAACAATTACCTCATTCAGCCAGCTTTTCTTCTGGCTTTGCAAGAAAATATGCATGAACAATGAGGACAATATCCTCTTTCTGTATTACTGTATATATGAATCACATTTCTTCTAAAAAGAAGACAGCAGCTTTATTTGAGAAAACAAATAACTGACAAATTTCCACAGTGCTTGTGCACGCATGTTGTCTCCAACATTTATCTAGGACCACAGTCCCCCTGAAACCTGCTCTGCACCATTAGAGACTTGATGCTTGAGGAAAACCCTCCTCATGGAGAACATGCATTGTTATATACATTGAAAAATCTAAAGTTTCAGGTGTAGATTATCTGAGCTGATAACCATGCACCTAATATCAAATTTCTGTAAGCAACTTCTAGACAAAAGCTCCCTTCAGCCAATTCGGTGATAAGGTTTCTTGCATATATGTGCGTGCACATAAGGGGACATTGTTTTAAGGTCTTTTTGTGGAAAATATTCATTTATTAATGGAAACTAAAGTACTAATTATTTAAGCAAAAATTTTAAATGTTTATATTTTCAGCCACTATTTTCAGGATTCAGGATTTCTTGTTTATGAACTATCAACATTTTCCATAGTTACCAGAATACATAGACAAAATATGTTTCAGCAAAACCCAGTCTGGTATTCCAAGACGGCAATGTAGCAAACGCAATGCCAATCTTTTTAGAAAGCTTCCAAAACTGATCCAAGGAGCTGCTATCTGCAGAAATCTGACCTCTATAGAACAAAATTCGCTTTGGGCTATAGTAAACCACAGCCAGATGAGACAAATGTATACGTACGGTGGCGAAGTGCCAAGGCAGCTTTTGCAGAGCCCAGTCATGCCCCTGGAGTCCAAGAGGACTTTTCTGATGGAATTGGTGAGCACAAGGATATCAGTGATCTGGTTAAGGACCAGAAGGATGTCCTGCTATTGAGTGGCTGGGTGCTATTCAGGTGTAAGACATTAGATTTACTAATTGAAAGTGCCACACAGGAGGCACAACGGCCAGGCTGGGCTCAAAATCAGGTATTTACCATTTGAGAAAGAGAGCCCAGTCTTCAGTGCCAATCAGAAAGGCTTGTTAGGAATTGCCAGAAAAGGGTTTGAGATCAAAACAGAAAATATCCTTACGCTGCTGAGTGCCTGGTTCATTCCTAACACTTGTGGTTCTGGCTGCCCAGTTCAAAAACTTTAAAAAAAAAAAAATTACTGAGGAGGGTGAAAAGGAGCATCTGGCATGAAAGGGGAACTAAACAGAGCTGGGCTCTCAACTCTGGGAAACACAGGACTGAGGGAGAAGCAGGTAACAGAGGTACAAGAAGATTATGAATGCTATGGAGAAGGAAGGCAGTGGAAAGCAATTGGTCATTGCTTGCCAAAATATGGAAATTGGGGATACGTCCTGAAGAGGTAATACAGAAATCGGGCGCATCTCCCGAAAAGATGAGGCAGCGGGATTTCAATGAAGCAAATGGAGACGTTTTTCAGTGGAGCGAGGCTGTGCGGGTTATACTCTTTCTCTCAGGACTTACATCTTCAATTCAAGACTTTCTTCCCCCCAGCCCCCTGTTTTTTCCCCTTCACACAGACCCCCCCGCCCCTCCTGCCTGCTCTTCCCCTCTCCTCCATCCGACCAGCCCCCGCGGTAAAGAGGACCCCGCTCTGCCCCCTATTACCTGACAGCCGCCAGCATCAGTCCCACGGGAAACACCCGCTCCGTCCCCACGCCCACCCGAGACCCTCCCCAGCCCGGGCGGGTGTCTCGCCGCCGCCGGCCCCTGCGCGGCGCCTTTAAGCCCCGTTGCGTGATGTCACTGCGACTGGGAGACACTGGGCGGCGGGCTGCCGCTGGGAGCGTGGTCCGCTGGGGACCCCCTGCCCGCTGGGGACCCCCTTTTGCCCGGCGGGACCCCCTTTTGCCCGGCGAGACCCCCTGTCCGCTGGGGACCCCCTGCCCGCCGAGACTCCCCACCCGGCGGGGACCCTCTACCCACTGGGACCCCCTGCCCGGTGGGGACCCCCTGCCCGGTGGGGACCCCTTGTCCGGTGACCCCCCCCTGCCCGGTGGGGACCCCCCCTTGCCCGGTGGGGCCCCCCCTTCGCCCCCGCCGTCGGGACGGGCTCGGCAGCGCAGCATGGGCAGCCTTCAGCTGCAGGACTTCGCGGCGGGCTGGGTGGGCGGTAAGTGGTGCCGTGGGCTCGGGGTGGGTGGGGGGGACACAGGAGCGTGCGTGGGAGTAAAATCCTCCCGTGTCACCTACGGTCTGTGCCTCCGCCCGGCGTGCTCGTAGCACCAGTTTGATGCGCGGTTTGCTTTGCTTCGTTTGGACTCAGAACTGCGGTTTGATCCCATTTCCACGGGCGGGATGCTTAAAATTAAAGTATCGGGACGTGCGATGCTGCTGCCCTCCCAGGGAGGGGTGTGTGCCTGGGGGGGGGGCGGCTGCCAAAGCCACCCCGGCACGTCCCCGACACCCACCGGCTCCCTTTTCCTTGCTGTCACGGCTGGAAACCCCGCCGGGCTCGGGGGGGAGCAGCCGGGGGCTCGCAACAACTAACCCGGGGTCCCCCCAGCACACACACCCCCGGGAGAGGCACGGTCTGGCTTCGCCCCCCCCCCGCCATCCCACCAGGGCAAACAGGTTGATGGCTGGGGCAGCGGTGCTGGCAGAGAGGGGTATCGATCCGGTCTGCTGAAAATGCTGATTGCAAACACCGGGAAAATAGATAGCAGCAAGAAAAGGAAAAGTGAGGATGTGTGGAGGCACCAGTAACGGAGGATGTCTTCCAGAACTGAGAGTTCCCACTGGGTTTAACAGCTGATAAGGTGCACAGCTAAGCTGTCCTGCTTCCCCGGGTGGGCTGCAGGAGCGGCAGGGCTGAGGGTCAAGCGTGGCACTGACGGCTGCAGACCAGAGCTCTGCCCGGGCTACTGCTCCCGCCAGGCTTAGGAAGGGGGTATGAAACGGTTCATGGATCCTGACTGGCCAGATGAGGTTAATAGGTTAGCCAACTCTAAGAAAACCCAGAACGTCTGCCAAAAGGTTATGCGAGCAGCTGATTTTTGGATCTTTGCAGCCTGCAGAGGCTGCGTAGCGTGCAGTCGCTCTCTCTGCCCCTCTGACCCTGTGCTATTGCCACACACCCCCAGGAGCGCGACAGGATGTCCAAGGGGGTGAACAACCACCAGAACTCAGTGTCGGTGGCAGCGGACAGTTTTCATGCATAGCACTGGACCGCGGGTGGTCTCGGGTTAAGGTCCAGGAGGAGAGGGGACGTTTTATAATATGTTTTTGAGTAAAGTCATAATGTGTTGACCAAGGACACGATGCTATTTTCAGTCCTAATCCACCACGAGCGGGAAATTTCATGTAGTCTCTAAAGCACTTGGGGACAACGGTTTGCACAGAGACTTGCAAATGGGGAAGCAGCACAAATTACCCACCATCTCCACAAACCCTAAAAACTGCCGGTGTTGTTGGCAACAAGCACACAAACCCATATCCTGGCCGTGGCACGTGGGTTGCTCTGTCCTCCCGGAGAAGGGGGAAACCAAGCTGTGCTCTGCCCTGCCACGGGGGCTCCTTTCTGGCAGTGAGCGGCATGAGTAGGTGGGCAGGATGGTAAGGGGGAATGGGCCAGTTTCTCCCAGAGAACCATGGGGAATGAGGCTGGATGGGACTGTAGGGATCAATACAGAGCAGGATCCTCTTTACCTGAATCATCTCTGACAGGTATCTCTATAAACTGCTCTTAAAACGGCAAAGGATGGGGGTTCACAGTCCCTGTCAGCAGGCAGCTCTAGAGCATCTCTATCTAAGGAAGGAAAATGCATTTCCTCGTGTCTAACCTAAATCTCACCATTTTGAGGCTAAAAATTTGCATGAGCCTACAAGAGTGAGAGAGGGGTTGTTCGTAGACAGGACGTACAAATACAACACCTCCTCCTCTTGCTCAGATGCCTTTGAGATGTAAAGTTGATGGAGTCCAGGAGAGTATTCAAGGAAAGACGTGCAAGTGTTTCTGCCCAGCTTTTACCTGTCGTCGGAGACGGGGCACTGTGCTGGGGATTGCTCTGGCTTGGCCCAGTACAACTGTTCCTATGGAAATCTCTCCTCCTCCCCTATAAACCCATTGCTTCCTGTCCCATCACAGAACCTTCTTCAATGTTTTGCATAATACTTTGCTTTCATCCCCAGGAGCCGCCAGCGTGGTTGTGGGCCACCCCCTGGACACAATCAAGGTAAAACACTTTTGAACTGGGCTCTCACATCACTACCCAAAACCCCACTGATGGGAAGGTGGCCTCTCTCTAGACGACACTTCAAAAGCCCTTCACTTCCCCTGTCACCCCAAGGAGGAATTTAGCCTAAGGAGAAATGTTTTCATAGACTTTCTTCCTCTCCAATGCTCATTTCAAACAAGAAACTCAAAGAACTGGCTGATACATGCTAGTTCCTCTAGTGAGGATTAATGCTGAAAATTAAATCTGGCCTTACTTAGTGTGTGGTTTACCTAACAGTTTACCAAACAGTTCTGCCAATGTTTTATTGAACTTTGCCACAGACAAGTATTCAAAGGGCAACAGGGGAACTATATTTGTTTTGCTGCAGGCGCATTTTTATGGTTTTTCCTAGTGTTGGCAAAGCTGGAAGGGCAGAGTGCTGAGATTTTATCCCAGGGCTATGAGATGCAGTATTTACTATCCCTGCAAGACAATTATTCCTCAGAGGGAAGGATTTAGAGATATCAGAAGACATTTGCCAGCACGATGCAGACAAGCCCATGCACACACCAATAAAGCCTGGCCCAACCAAGTTTACTGTCCGTACTGATGCAGAAATATAGAAGATGATCCTGTTCCTTTCTCTTCTTGTACAGTGCGATAGGCATCTCTGGCCAGCTTTCATTGCTTCAGCTGCTCTGCCCACGCGCTCTGATCTGGTTCAAGCCTTGTTCCTGGCACCAGGCAGGGCTGTCAGATGTGGCAAACCCAAGAGCCAGTGGTCCTGTTTGCACCTTAGAGACCCTCGGAGGGCAATGGGGAAGAAGCAGGGTCCAGCGCAGCCCACACCACATCCCTTCCCCAGCCACCGCAGCCATCCCCTTGCACGACAGCCGCCTCTCCTGGGATCAGGAGATGGCCTGCCAGCCCTATCCTTTCTGACCTGCTAAGGTGATATCAGCCCTGGGAGCATCACTGCAGGAGGATGGGCGCAGACCCCGTGCTGGAGGAGCCGCACGGCTGCCCACACCATCCCAGCCATGGGTAGGGCCAGGGCACGGGCAGCGCAGGCAGGCTCTGCCCAGGGTTGCCAAGGCAATCCTCATCTCAGGCTGGCCATCAGGGCATCGCTGCCAGGTTTGGGGGAGTTTGGCAACAACTGAGAGAGGATCCTGCTGGGAAACATCGAGTTTCTGGATGCGAAGAAAGAGCGAGCCCATCCTTCAGTGCTTATAAAGACAACTGTCAGGCTGACCCCTCTGTTGTCCTTGGCTTTGGACTTTGCCTGGGAATACCAAGTAGGCAGACTTGTTATCTTTCCAAATTTAGGGGAAGGGAAGTGGAAAGGAGAGTTTTTACACGGCACTAAGCCAGCAAAGGGGCAGCTCAGCAGCATTCACAGCCTCCGGGGACGGGGGGTCCTCCCCCACCTGGAGGAGGGGACAGGACTGAATGAAAGGTTGGGTGGGGTATGTGATATCCACACCACGGTTCCCACCAAGCAGGTCTCCTCCTTCAGCTGGCTCCTTCCCAGCATCGCAGCTTTTAGCAAACCCAAGCAGCTGGTTTTTTCCACGGCCTTATGGAAATTCTAAATGGTTTTACGTTTTACTCACTTTTCATCTTCCACATTGCATTCATTTCCCCAGAACTATCTTCAGTTTCTGGGTGTCACCCCAGAGCCCTATCTAATCAAAATGTAACAAAACGGAGAATTTTCCTGAGGAATATCCATACTGGTGTCAGTTGACTTTGACAGAGATGCCAGCAGGGGTTTCAGTGCTGGCTGTTAACAGCTTATCTAAGGGGCACGTGTGTGAGAAGCAGTTCGCGAGGACACTCGGTTGCCCTCAGTTACTCAAAAAATGTTTTAACTTGAACCTCTAAATACCTGGTTAGTGTGTAAAAGAAAAAAAAAGCCCATGGAGGCCAAACGGAAACGTCTGAGCTAAGCGTGCAAATGAAGCCAGGAAGGAATGCGGGACTGCGCACCATGGTCGCCCTGTCCTGGGCTGCTCGGGCTGCAGCCACGCTCCCCACCAGTCCCCCCCCGGCCCCGTTACCCCCAGTGTGTCATGGCATGCACCGGTCTGCACCCACAGCCCGGGCCTGCCTGCGTTGCACAACGTGTGCTGCATAAGCTGTAGCTGGCATCTTCACGTACCAGCTTGTTTCTAAGGGCTCAGTACATATTCTGCTTTTGCTGCCGCCTTCTCCGTGGCCTCCGGCCAGGCGCGGAGCAGAGCAGCGGTGCTCGGTGCATGCAGACGGCTGCACGGAGCAGCCCCGGGGGTGAGGGGTTGAGCCTGGGTTTCGGTCCTTCCCGCTCCCCGGTCAGGGTCCCACCACAGCATCCCACGAGCCAGCCTCTTGCAGGGCTCTGGGCCAAATGATCGGGTCATTCAACCTGCTATTTGCTGTCCAAAAGCTCTCCCCATGCACAAACTCTGGAGGTCACGCACTCCTTTGGGCTTAAAATTCCTAAATAAAATGCTTCGCCCTGGTGTAAGTCGGGGCTGAGCCACCGGAGGGGACTGGGCGCTGTTACTCCAGCGCAGGTTGGCACTGTCCCCTCCAAGCTTCGTTTCATCACTCCTGCTAGCAGCATTGCTGATGGGTATGACCAGAAATGCTGTCCCCATTCCCTAAAAACATCCCTGACAGACCACGTGTGAGTGTCTTCCTACAAAAAATGAGCTCTGGCCTCAGCCAAGATCAGCCCCAGGTCCTGCGAACTGAATGGGGTTTCCGTTTCCTCACACACCTCTAAACCCAAACAAAAAATGCATCCCTTGTTCGGATGTTTTTAGTGCAAACTTGTGAGCAGCTTGAACGAAAGATGATCTAAATATATATGGGGGTATATAAATATATGTGAGAAGGGGAAAGTATGTTGAATCATACAGGCTTTGTCGTGACTTAAACGCCATTTCTTACAGCTGTTGTAGGCATTTTTTGGAAGGCGTATAACTATTGCTTTCCAGAAACAAAATGTCTTTGTTGGAAATGATGTAAAAATGGATTTTTGAGCGAAGCATGGAGAATTTCTGAGATGGAGCTGAATTATTTTGGCTCCATTTAGTATTTCTGTGTCTTAGAATCCACCTTGGATCAGAAGGGCCCTGGAAGCCTCCCAGGGGATCTCTCCTTTCCGTCCTTCAGCAACGCATCCCAACCTCCACTGCAAGTCCCCAAACGGAGGAGACCACATCACTCTCCAATTTCCACATAAATCATGAACTTGCCAATGACAGCACCGCACGCCAGCAGTCTGCTGGGCCAGGCCAGGGTAGCTGGTCTGGTCTCGAGAACAATCTGACAGTCATCGATTCCAGATGTTGCAGAAAGCTTCAGACCTCTGAGGTCCCGTTTAGCCCTGCTTCTGGCAAAATTCAAGGCGGGGTGGATGCATATATATCTTATTTTATTGCTCTGTTTTCTTTACAACTAAGGAAAGATTTGCTTTCAAAGCAAAATACACGTTGTTTACGTAGCATGAGCTTTCACTGGGCTGGAAGCATGGGATTTTAACTGCATTTCATGAATGTATTTTGCAGACTCGTTTGCAAGCTGGACAAGGGTATGGAAATACATTCAACTGCGTTCTCACTGTGTACAGAAATGAGTCTGTAAGTACTTTACCTGACTTAAAATGTGCTGGTAGAAAATGCAAATAGATAAATAGATAAATACATAAAGCAATTATACAAAATCACTGTTGACACCAGCAGTTATATGAAGACCAATAAAGTTGGTGCAACTGAGCCTGCAAATCCCTACAGCCTTCTCTTGCTTAACTCTAAGGTAACTCTCTTGGCTACTCCTATAGGGAAAAGACATATCCCTGGCATGGAGTGATAAATAACACTGCCACGTGGGTCAGGGTGTTACATCCACAGTGCCTCTTTTGCCCGTACCTGCTGGCAAAGCTCTACCAGAGGTATTTTGCTGACTTTGGTGATTCCAGGACAGAAGCTAGCCATAAGAGGGACTTTTATGTGGGTTCCTGTGCTTTCAGCATATCCTGTATTCTGCACAATCTTTGCAAGTCTTTAGCAGTATGAAATAATTTTAATTTGCTCAGCATGTGCAAACGGTTGGTTCCAGGAGACATCTGGTACTTGTATTCACATTTCTGGCCTGATGGACAAGTTAGGGTTTACGCTGCTCAGTCCCGTTCGCTCTCTTAACTCCTGCTCCCTTCCCCGGGTAGGTGGCTGGCTTCTTCAAAGGCATGTCCTTCCCGCTGGCCAGCATCGCCGTCTACAGCTCCGTGGTGTTCGGCGTCTTCAGCAACACGCAACGGCTCCTCAGCCAGCTCCGCCATGGAGACCCATCTCGCACGCCGGAGCTCGCAGACATGGCTCTAGCCAGCACGGTGGCAGGGTTCGTCTCCGTGGCCATCGGCACTCCTGTCGACCTGGTAAAGATAAGGCTACAGATGCAAACGCAGCCATACATTGAAGGTGGGAAGCAAGAGTTTCTCCCTCATTTCTCTCCCAGTTCTTGGTGTTTACCAAGAGCTTTAGGACAACTTTGCTTCAAGGCCCGGCTCTCTGCTCCCTTGGGCCACTGCAATTGAGCTAAAAATGCTTCCTTCTGCCTCAGGATGGACCCCATCCTGCTCAGCTCAAGGGGAGGGTTTTTATCAATGACATTGATCAGATCTCCGCCATCCTTTCCAGCTGATTGGGTTCCGTAATGAACACAGGGACAGGTCTGTTCAGGACCAGGAGCTGCGGGAGCCACCTTCCCCACACGGCCGTGGGGCAGGAACAGCGAGTCCCTGGGCTAGCGGGTCCCCGGGCTGTCGGGTCCCCTGGAGATCCCACCAGCAAAACCACGGCTGCCAGTGGTAATGCCAGCTCCCCATCTCCCGTTGCACACTCTCAGTCCCACATATATTTGCCCATAAACCCCTCTCTGTTATTCTACCCCCCTCTGTTCAAAAGCAGAAATTACACATGTCTGTTTTTGAAAACCGCTGGTTTATTCGCAGCAGGGTTACAGGTACCCAGGCGCAGGTAAGACGGGTCAGGAGGGGACACAGGCAGGATGGCAGTGGGCAGCTGTAACCTCTCCAGAACCTGCAGGCAGAAGGAGCTGCTTCTGCTCGAGATGGCGGCTGAATTTCATCGCAGGCTGCCAGCACGGAGCAAACCCCACAGGAGCATACGCATAGCTGAAGGACGAGATGGCACAGCTTCAGATCTGAACAGCTTGGTTTTCAGCAGTTTCAGAAACACCTTTCTCATGATTACAGTTGTGGTGTTTAACTCTGAAATACTGACATTTTTGTATTGCTTTGATAAAATATTATGTCCATTTTTAAAAGCCTCCATGCAGTTTAGCAACCTAATGCCCTTTCCAAAAGGGACTTGGTCTACATAGCAAGGGCCAGACTCTGAAGATTTCGAGGCTTTCAGAGATGCAGCTTGGCACCAGAGGCAGTTAAAATCCATGAAAATTGGGCACACAGCCTTAAACTCATTTGGAAATCTCACTGGGCACATACTTATTGTGAGGCATGCAATGCATTTAAAAATCTGTCCTGAAGTATCTAAATATCTTTCAAAAATGGACCTAAGTCCTCTTTCTTAAAACTTTTTTCCCCATGCTACATATTGATCCCAGCAAAAGAAAATGGATGGCAGTGATTTCTGTTCAATGGCGGTGGGGTTTTGAGAGGAGTTCTGCAGCAATATGTCTATTATAACGGTTGTATCTTTTTTTTTTTTGCAGCAAACATTAAACTAAAGTCCACAGTTCCTGGATTTCCTGTGTACCGAGGCCCAATTCACTGCTTTAGGACAGTCCTACAGAAAGAGGGGATAGCAGGAATATACCGAGGCGCAGGTGCAATGCTTCTGAGGGATGTTCCTGGGTACTGCTTCTATTTCATCCCTTACACATTTTTCTGTGGTTGGATTACACCTGATGGATGCATTTCGCCTAATCCCTCCTCCATCTGGCTGGCAGGGGGTGTAGCAGGTAAGCACCTTTTTTTCCGACAACACTGGAAAACAAGGATGGGAAGGTTCCCAGGGCAGATTACGGGGTGGCTCAGGGGCCACCACATCCTCCTGGTCACCAGGGAAGGACATGGAGCTGAATGACCTTTCTCCCCCATGACCAAGTTCCCTAGCACCACAACCGCACTTTACGACCTGCCAAACTTTATGGAAGTCACGTTATCAGACCTTCATTGGGCTCAATGTCAGCAAGAAGGAAAACACCCCGTGCCTTCATCTCCCTGGATGTCTCACAGCAGCCTGTGTATCACATTGCCAGCGATACACGGCAGCCAAGATGCCTCCAGAAGAGGACTTCAACCTGTTGGCTGCCCACCAGGAGGGTGTGCACCCTACCCATGCGCAGCAGAAGCAGAGTTGACTGTTACTGATCTTCTTCTTTTTTTTTCCCCATGTACACCTGCCAGTAAGACTGGCGTGTGCATCCCCCACCATGCTTACCTGTGTAAGGTCATCCCTACACCCGCTCCCCATTTCTTGGCCATTTCTAAATTGCAGACCCCTAAATGCAGATCAATCCTTAGCTCAGGTAATGATTACAAAATGCTGTCTCCATTTCTCCTGCAAATAGACAGAGCCCTGGCCCACCTGGACAGCTTCTCTAGTATGCCCCAACACTCACATAGTTCCAAACAAACTCTTGTCTGTCCAACTGGGACATGTATTGCAATCACATGCTGACCTTTTCAGAGAAACAAAACATCCTACTCAGCAGCAGGGTAATCAATGTAAATAGCTGGCTTCATTATTGGAATGATGATGTATCTCAGCTATGTGGAGCCTAATCCTGTTTGCATAAGAAGAACCTGCCTCTTATTTGCATTCTCAGCTCAAACTTTGCTTTTCAACAGTATTATCCGAGGACTCCAGCTTTTCTGAAATCACCCCAAGTGGCAGCTGCCTGCAGCTCGGGTTCTCCTCACGGCATGTTCATGCCCCACCAGAAGCATGGCAGAAGATGTATTTGCACCTGGGGAAGGACCTCCTGGGCTGCCTGCATTTGACCACCAGCGTAACCCCCAAAATCTCAGTGCTTCTTCAGAAACAGGGAACTTTGCTCCCAGAAATACCATTGCTGTACCTGAGCAGGGTGAATGGCCTGAAATGAAAATCCCATGAGTATGATGCGGTAGATGAGAGGTGAATTTCTGAGTTCACTGACCTGCGGCCAAGGAAATATAGCGAAGAAATTGTTCAAATACTTCTGCATTTTTCTAGGAGCCGTTTCCTGGGGGATTGCTACTCCAATGGATGTTGTGAAAACTCGACTTCAGGCAGATGGAGTTTATTTAAACAAGTACAAAGGGACCCTTGACTGTATCTTGCAGAGCTACCAGAACGAGGGCTTAAAAGTAAGTGATATTTGAAGTAAAATCTGGGTATTAGACATTTAATTTTCAATTGGGAAATATAATGGCTGTTACAAACCTAACTGCAGGATTGAAAGACAGCTAAAGCCAATTACTGCTAAATTATAATAATGACAGTAGGTAATTACAGGGCAGATTCTTTCTAAATCATAATAGTGAGAGTAATAATGTGCTTTACAGCAATGAAAAAATGAATGACTGGGGGTCACAGTCTGCTGGTGTAATTAACTGAAAATAACACTTCATGTCAGTGCATTTAATTGTGAACATGATTTGACTTATTATAAATCAGAGGTAGAAAATCTTGCCTCTGTGATTACTTCTACAAAATGCAGAGCTCAAGTATTTCCCATTGACACCAAAGTCAGTGGGAACTGATTCCAGTGGGACTGTGCTGGCACCCCAGGTGCATCTGGTTGCCTTGGGCAATGCTTTGATGGAACTGATGCTGCGTTTTGCACTGCCCATCCTCGTTTTGCACTAAGGTAGAGTTGATTGACAATGTTCTTAAATCAGAATTGCTTTGGTTTCAAACATGAAGAAGGGCTGCGTGCCAAAAAGCCCTTATCTCCTTTTTCTGACTTTGTCTATTAGTGTAATAAAAGATGTTTGTTCTACCTGCAAACTTTGCCTCAGTTAAATGTGAATGGCAGAGAACCAGGGTTTGCAGCTTTATTGCACTGCCAATACATGGTTATGAAAAGCAACATCTTCTGATATTGAAATAAATCTGTATTTAAGTTGTCATCAAAACATCATGTGGGCTCTTAGCTCCAAAGTGTTAATTTTCACATTCTGAGGGAAAATAACAAGTCGCAAAAAGAAAAATAACCTGCAAAATCACAACTCAGTGTGATTTAAATATTTGCCAACATGTCACTATGTTATGCCAGCCGTCACAGGACCCTGCAGTCTGGTTCATTTTTTGCCATTGAGTGAAGAAAGTGACAGTCCTAGGAAGCACAGGCACCCGGAGAGATGCTAAAGACCACACTCGGATGGTCAGAGGAGGGTCAGGGTGCCCCAGGCTCTACGCAGGCTCCCTGCCCTGTGCGTTCAGTTTGGCATGCAGTTTCACGCTAAAACATAGGGTAGCTGAAAAGGGAATTTCCGTGTGTTTTCCCTTCTCTCTCCATCCTCATCCTCACTCCCCACCCTCCTTGTCCTGCCTGAATATTCACAACTAATTCAGGCACTTAGGTTTTTTTGTTTGAGGTTGAGCTGTTTGCAGTTTTTCTGCTATCACGCCTGGCACGCGGACCAAAGCCAGCAACAGGGTTGAGTAATAGTTGATAAGACTAGATCCTTCTCTTATAAGGAAAATCTTTTTATATGTTGGGAGTCACACAACTGGTAAATAGCAAACCCAGGTCTGGATGTTTTCATTCTGGGACAAAGGAACAAAATTTGCAGTGCTGAAAATAATTGCCTGATGTACACAAAAAAATGTAAATATAGCCCTCTTCTTTCTCCATAGTCAGGTGTGTTCATTCTGATGAGAAAAATTTATGCCTCTGTGCTTTTCTTCATAAATCTTCATTATTATTTAACCTGGCACTCTAGTGTAACTTTATGGATGCTGCAAAAGTTTGAATTTCCTCCCAGAAAATTCTATCTTTCCTAACAAAATAAAACACCCCAATAAATCGAGTAATATCCTAAATATCCCAATATTGCAATTTCATGTTGCAAACTCCATCCTAAACTATGTGAACATATTTTGATTCTATCTCGTACAAGTCAGCACCATGCACTGAATTTATTGGACACAAGATACGGTGCTGTTTAGCAGAGCTCAGTATTTCAGGGGAAATCCTGGTTAGACACTTAAATCTATGGGCTTCTGGTCCTGGAGACGAGATCTTCCATGCTTTCTTACAGTAGCTGTGGGAGCTTTGCCTTTGTAAAGCTTAGAAGGGGGCTTGCTTTGCTGATGTTAGTTTTCATGTCTATTCTGAACTTCTGGTGTTTAGATTAGTGACCACAGTGATTAGCCTGGGTGGTTAATGGAGTGATTTTGTGAGAAACAGGCCAGCAGAGATACTCCCTGCAACCATCATTTTGTAAATAGGCTCACCCCAGCGTGAGTGGTTTGTGCACAGACTTGCACATACCAGGCAACAGTGTTTGTAGCGAGGGCGGGTTTCAAAGGGAGACAAGCCAACACGAGGAGCAAGGAGTGACAAAGACCCCTCTCCACTTTCCAGAAAGCACTTTACTGTTCAAGCACTTAAGAGGCAGAGGTTCTTTCACTCTTGTAAGTCCCAGCATCTTTTAAAAAAATATATATTGAGCAGAATGAGGAAGCCTGGCTGTGGATATTTATTATCTTAATGAAAGAAAATGCTGGGATATGTATGGGCACCAAAGCTTGACCTTAGGAACCCACATGTGAAAATATCAGCTTCTATTGAATATTTTTCCCAAAGCCAGTGATGAGAGCTATTTCTCAGCAAGGTACAGAGTAAGTCTAGTTTTCTGTTGATTGAGAAATTCTTTCTGTGCTCAAAGGTGAAACCTGCAAAATAGTCCACATGGCACAGTGCCCACATTGGCTGGGCTGGCTTGCAGCCACACCGCTCCCTCTCCGCTTTCCAAAAGTCTTCTGCACCCATAGACCCAGGCCCTGGAGTCAGAGCATTTGCTGCATGAAAGCAACAGCCTTCTAGTTCTACCCTGGGGTTTGCACGACCCCCGTGTGCTTAGGTATGCAAAGGGAAGGAGGGACTGCAGCTAGGCAGGACAACACTAGAAGATGGTTTAGGTTTCTTGCTTTCTGCTCTACGCCAATGGCAGGAGGCTATTTTTTTACCCTTTCCCTTGTGTAGCTCTTGCCAGCGGATACTGATGGGGGTCCATAGGGAGCATGGAGCACAATAATACCAAACCAGTGACTTTTGCCATTGAGTTTCTGTTCTCCAGCGCAGACTTCAGCAAAGACCAGCAGTGAGAGCTTATCTTCTGAGCAAACCAAGATTTGGTTCTTCAGAATCCCACCATGACTTCATTCAATGTTTTCTTCTTCTTCTTAAAATAGCCAGTATATTCCTGTGCTCTAACCTTTCTCCATCCCCAACAGGTCTTTTTTAGGGGCATCACGGTCAATACAGTGCGAGGATTCCCAGTGAGTTCAGCCATGTTTCTTGGCTATGAACTTTCCCTCAAAGCAATGAAAAGAGACCAAACTGAGACCAATCCTTAACTTCCAGGTCAGCGCATAAAGACCCTCTAGCTTTATTAAATTAGAGAATTAATCTTTGAATCAAATGGAGTCACAATTGTATAGACCCTCTGAAAGTCAGATAACTCACATCTGAATAGTCAAACACTTTTCAAATTTGGGTCTGTGGGATCTGGAGCAGACAATAGATGTGCCGATGGATTTTTGTTTCATTCCAGATCCGGAATTTCACTGCAATCTGTTCTGATTGTTGTGATTGTTTTGATTAGTATGAATCAGAAAAGAAAATTTGAAAGGAGAATATTCTCCAATGTTTTATAAGTTTTGAAATACCATTCTCCCTAAAGTCCCTGCACAGTATCCTTTCCTCCCTTGATCCATCCACAAAGACCTGAAATTAAGCCCTTTCAAAGTGTCTTGACTATCAGCTCACAGTTTTACTCTTTCCCTCATAAACCTAGGGTTGCATAAAGGAGCAGCATTAAAAATATCTGATTAAAGAAACTTTTTAAGCGGTTAAATACTCAAAATTATTCTTGCCAGTCTTTGCTGTTTTCTGCAGTACTTCATAAACCTCCTTCTTTCTTATTTCAAAAGTGTTGCCAAGAAGACCTGAAAGTCTCCTACTTTCCTGAGCCAAATCAGCAGTGTGGTGTTGGTGAGGGCTCAGCTGCTCTGACCGAAGACTCCTGTCCTGCACCTACAGCATCTGCTTTCTCTTCTACCACAGACTTAGTCCCTGGAGGACTCCGAAAACTGCACCAGCTCAATCAAATCCAAAGACTATTTTCTTATCGAATCTTTCACTCTGTTGTCTAAGAGCACCTTAATAATTCCCATGGTTGGGCTTTTTCACTGATGACATTTTTCCCATTGAGCCGAGGGAACAACTTACTTCCCTTACCCACACGAATGAGATGATACACCCAAACCCAGCCCACACAACACCAGCTGACGGAGCATCTTTTGTACAACACTGCGTATAAAGCTCATCTTTCTTGTGAACAAGGAAAGGAGGAGGTGTTGTGAGTGTGCAGGTGCTTTTTGTGTAGGAAGGCCTAGATTCCCACCAAATCCTAGCTTGCTTTCACGATCAAAGGAATGCATGACTCCACCCGTATGAATGGATACTCATGTTTTACATCACAGAACTCTCCAGTCTGGCACAATTTAACACATTATCATGAAAAAATGCACAGGGCTTCAACAGCTTCAGTTTGTTATCCAAGGTATAAACAGAATTGGGATACAGGAGGATGTTAAAATTCAGAGACTAAGCTGCTCTTTTTCTTCAGAAAACAATAAAACAATTCCGCATTTCCTATAGATGGCTGCCTATTAATTTACCAAACTTGCCTTGTGTAGCCCTCCAGGGACCTACTAGAGGTATCTTGTTAGACCTGATCTCCCTGACATGATAGTCCAGCTTGCCAACTGCCAAACCCTGCAGCCATCACTTTGCAGCCTTGAGAGACCATCACCAAAGGAAGTCTCTTCAAGGGATGCAGAGTTTACCCCAAACTATTCGTTAAAATACATGGGCCAGCTTCAGACCTCCAGCTCTTTGCTGCAATCCCACTGAGACAGCTGGGGCAGACCCAGGTCTCTCTTTGGTCTACCTCAGCCTTTCAATTATTCCAACATCTTCTACATCATGATTATTTCTGTTTATGCTGTTAAATATCTCCATGCTTTATTTTCTAAGCATGGAGCTTCTGATGCCAAAACCTAAGAAGAACCAGCTCTGCTGGGACACGAGGACTCTGGTGGCACTGGCAGGAGAGGCTGAGGGGTAACAGCCTCACATGCAAAGGGACATGTGGCATGGGGGAACAGTCTGAGACAACACTGTCCTCTGGGAAATGTATGGTTCCTCCCCATCTTCCTCTGGAGGAGAAGAGCTCTGGGGAAAAAAGCCCAGCAATGGCAGTTTTAGTAGATGACCTCGGTAAAGGTTTCTGAAGACAACCTGGAGCAGCTGTCTAGCTTTCCTCCGTAAAAGGAGGAGAAGGAAAGAGAAACTCCTACATCCTCTTCCCTGGACGAATGGAGGAATTGGTGACAAGACTTGAAGACCTTAGCGGAAAGTGCCTGAAAACTTGGGTCTGGAGCAGTACTCAGAAATGGGGTCCCCAACTTTGGGCTCCTCTTCACTGGGGCCCAGATTAAAACCAGGCATGTGGTTTTCCCCCAAAACTGGCCTTAAAAAGTGGGGGAAACAGCTGATGTTGCTTCATCTCAGGACTTGCAGGCGTGGAGGCTCACAGTGCCTTTGAGCTTGGCAAGAACACAGTGAACTGTTTTTGATAAACAGTATGGATAAAATTGATGAGCCTTCACACAAGTACTTGTTGCTGGCTGCATTTAAGGATTCATCCTTTCCATGTTACCTATTTTAAGGCATATACGTAAAATATGTTCTTTAGATACAAAATATCATATGCCTCCAGGGATAATGCTTGGGAGACTGTTCTTTCAGTGCAAATAAATGGTGATGTTTATCTGCCTGCATTATGTAAAATGGACCATGAATAATTAAAATGATGAGGTTTGCAACAAGCTGTGTATCTAAATGATCCTGCCGTCACGGCGCCCAGGTTTGGTCTGTTCAGTGCCTCCCTGGGCGTAAAGCCCTGAGACCCACATTGGAGTTGCATGGTGATTTTTCCTGATATTCTTCATCCAATTCAAACAGTTTTGAGACGGATGCCCAGGATTTACCTGGACAAAACTCTCGTGTAACACACACCTGCCAGAAGGAGCTGTCAGGGAGAGCTGTGGACTATGTGGTGTAGAAAGGGACCAGAGGACAGAAAGTTTTTGATATAAAAAAATGCAAAGCAAGTGGGAAGTGAATAAAAAGTTTCGGCCACATGATGGCATCCTCGTCCGTGGCCGTGTGCCGCTCGCTGGAGCTGCCAGGCAATCTTCTGTCTTGCTCCATTCAACTCTGAGTCCAGATTTGCTGCCAGACTGGTACACGCTCCTTTCCCAACAGGCAGCCCCACACTAGGCAGCGTGCAGGTGATTTTGGGGTGACACAGGGTCAGGCACAGCAGGATTGGGACAAGCAGCTTTTGAGGCACAGCACTTTGTGGTACGGTTGTGCCCATCTCTGTGATCGATCACAGCAGATCCCTGCACACGGAGCTTGATAAATATTCAGTCTTGCTTTTGAATTAGTGAGTGTGTGGCTGTGTCACCGAGGAAAAAGGTCCAGCGGTGGGGTTGAGTGACACTGCAGGGGGTCAGCTCCATGTCTCAAAGATGAGGGATGGCAATTACAATTTATGCACACAGAGACTTGACAGGTCTGTGTCTTGGGAATGATTTTCTTTATGATATATCAAATACATTAACTTTTAGAGTTAATATCAATGTCATTATCCATTGATAGAAATTAGGATCTCTAGGGAATCCTCTCCAGGGACCTGGTGATGGGAATTTAAAACAGTGTCTTGCCTGGCAGGCAAACAGCCATACATACAGCTGATTCAAATCCCTTGCATGCGGCAGTGATTGCATATGTTGGTGATTTTTTTCCCTGAATTACACAAAAGAAAAATGCCCCGTGTCAACGGAACTCAGGATACGGACCTGCTTCTCCATCAGTCCTGTGGCCATAGTGACCTGCCGTCGGTGGCACGTTCCCCAGCACCATGCACGCTGGAGTGGGAGAAGCCATCTCCTTGATAGCTTGTTCACAGATGCTCACAAAGCTCCACATTTCTGAAATAAATGCAGTAAATCCTGAAACTTGTAAAAAATTAGAAGGGAGGCAGAAGGACCAAGGCTACCTACTTTTATGCTTTTCTTGCCTGGAATATGAAAGCATACTCAGACCTGTCATGCCTCAAATAAATCTGTAATTGCCTGACTTTCATGTTGCTGGTGGTGTTCCAGCTCTTACAACACTCTATATTACTTAATGAGATGCTGGCTGTGTAGCTGTTTTTCCCAATTTATACATTATGTAGTGCTATGGAAGGAAAAAAAGGTAACAGCAGCTTATTTCCCCATTTGAAGAAAAACAAAACAAACAGGAACAAATTTCCGGCCATGGGGCAAGGAAGGGGGTCACCTCACTTCCCTGTTTCTGCATCCCCACTGCTGCTGGGCACCTATAATGTCCTTGAGTCCTTCTCTCAGGCAGGGTGCAGCTGACATCCCATGCAGAAGCTCACCCCCAGTGGTTTTAGTGCCTGCTGAAGCCCTGCCTGTGATGGCTCCAGGCCAGGCCGAGATTTTCTCACGCCTCGCGAGTCCGTGCCTGGCGTGTCTGCATGTCAGGGGAAGGTGAGATCACAGTCCACATCTCAGTTTCTCTTTTTCTGTTGTACTCTGAGACAGAGGAGTAGGTCACATCTTTGTAGGCATTAAGATACATTATATCTCCTTGGTTTATCTGAAGTTCTTTGTTTTGTCACAGAGGTTTTTACAGTAGAGATTTCTCTCCTAGACATTGCATTCATGTAAGCCAAGAAGGCCAATGCCTGTCTTGTACCCATGAAGAAAAAGGTCAAGTGTGGAGTCAGAAGAAATGGTGAGATCCAAGGATACAAGTGGGAAGAAGTTCAAGTTGCTAAATTGAATAGAAACTGCACAAGAACAGCTTCCTTTCTCTAAAGCCATCTTCTTCCTATATATGCTCCTATAGTGTTGCATAGACTGATCACTGACAACTTAGATAAGTAGTATGTAAAGTATCTTTCCAGAGATAAGCTCCAAAAAGAATTAAGCCATGCTGTGAGGGGAAATTTAAGTAGTTACACTGATTTGCAAAGCAGTTTTCCTAAACTGTAGATCCTGCGACAGCTCCAGAATCAGACACTGGTGGAACAACCAATCTGTTCAGAGCCATACATGCAGCAGAAGGAGACTATCTTTTTAAGGGGGTCTCAGAGGTCCCATATGATTTTTCACTGTAAGATATAAAACGCTGGATACATCAAGAAATCTTTTCTTAGTATAAGTGAAATACAAAGGCTACTGGACTGCAGAACATCAAATCTCTGAAAAGAATACGAAGGTCCTGTTGAGTGATGGAGAAAGCAATGGATAACCTTGGGTCACAAGGTGAAACATTTGGAGAAACAAGAACCTTGCAACTGGGGTAGCACGGGCTGAGACCGCCCTGCTGCCAACACCCAGTGCTTCAAGCCTGGCACCTACATGGCCTCGCCTGCTGTAAAAGCACCAGGAATAACATAGCTTATCTTCATGGATTGGACCGGCTCATGGTCTATTCCCCCATGTTTCCAAACATTTCAGAACTAACATAGCCTATTTTACACATGGTATAGAAAATCTTGCCAACTCTTTTGGAAGAGGGCCAGCCTATCCTTATTCATGCAACTAGGTGTGAACAAATATCCATGCTTATTAAATTGTGGTTACCATGTTTCAATCAAGCAGTCTGCAGGTGGCTTTTCAAAGCTTCCAGCATGAAAAGCAAGCTGCAGTGTGGGTCTGGCTGATGAAGGACTCTAACGCAGCCACAGAGTGATTGCCTTGTGCTGTCTGTCTGTCCTGCATGTTCAACCTTCCTCTACATGCTGTGCTGAGAGGGAAATCCAGCACCCAGGGTCATCTCACAGTGGGACAAGCGAGGAAGGGTGAGTGGACTTGTGATCTGAGAGCTCTGCAATATTTCTCTTTCCCGGTGTGAAAGCGGTCAGGCCCACAAAAAAGGACACTGAGGTGAGAGCAATGGCATCAGGAAAACCTTAAAATCCAAGAGAACTGGTGACCTTTGTGGACAATTCCTGATTTCTTCTGCTGATTTCTGGAGACTGTTGGTTGTGAGATGCACTTGCAATACGTGCAAAGCCCAGCATGGCTGGCATGTTGCTGTCATGGCTTTTTGCTTTTAGATGCCTCAGCTCTTGCTAAATATCATTGCAACATGGAAAGCTTGGCTCCCCTGCTAAAGAATCCAGGAAAGCTCCGGTGACTGTACTATTGCATGAAACAAAGATGACTCGCAGCTCTGAAGGTCCCTCTCAGGTGTGCTCCCCCATCTCACAGCTCCCAAGCACCACTGGTTTTGGTTAGTTTAAATGGTTTCAAATTAATTACAACTCTTCTAAAAGTAATGGGAGCTCCATTACCTACAGAAGCTAATGTGAGTCCTGAGGACGTCCCGTGCCACCGCTCTCTTCAAGCTGGCACATGAAATATTCCCCGAATTCATCTGGATTTTACACCTTTCTGTCATAGGCAATCTTGCTATTACTGTGCTGTGGTTTACCCTTGTGTGGAGGAATTAGAATGACCCTATTTTCCTTTATTTCTACACTAGCATATGTCATCTCTATCTAAAAGAAATGAAAAAAAATACTGCAAGCCACCTTATCTCTGGAAAATGAAACTGTTAATAGTATCTCTTCATCTGCAGTCTTTGCAAGCTCTTACATCTTGATCAGTGTACACAGCAAATGTAAAAGAAGCTGGTATGTTATCTTGGTTTGTTTCTTCTACAAGGGAATCTTTTTTCCTACATTAAAAAAACCCAAACTGTGCAGAGCTTCTTGGAAACACTACAGTGGGATGCAAATTCTCCCATGAGAATTGAGAAGATCTGGAGGTTTATGCTAACCACGTTAAAATACTGATCTGGAAATTGGATGTTTGTGCAGCATTTTCAGTCAATCAACCTATCATCGAAATAGGTCCATTAAAAGAAACTATATCCCAAAGGATTTACGCATAAACCAAAAATGTACAGTACATTAGATGAGGATTTTCAAAGGAGCCAGAGGGAACAGCCTGTAAGAGACCACAGAAATAAATTGGGAGAGTTTTGTGTGTTCCTCTTTTCCAAATATCTGTCCTGGGCTGGAATCGTACAATCCCATCAGGCAAAAGCTGTGATCGCAAACCAGGCACACTCAGCCGATGTGCTGCCCTCGTGCTGGCGGTACATCGGCTGACGGAGCTCTCTGCCTCCTTCCTCACTCTGCTCCTCCACTGCATCCTTCAGTGGGCAGGGAAGTGATAGGAGGTACAGGGATACACGATCGGCTCGTGGATGGTCCTGCCCCGGGCTGACCACAGCGAGTTTCCCCTCTCAGGTCTCCCAATGGCAATGTAAGGGGATGTTTCTATGGGTTAATGCACCCACTACCTTTGAGTTTGGTGATCTTTATTAAAAATCTTGTGTTTCAGTTCTTCGTTTTGTTTCTGATTTTTCCAGCCAGAAATCTTAAAAGAGAACAAAAAAAAAACCTCGGAAAGACCAGACCTGGCATTGGTGGCTCCCCACTTTGATAACTGGCCTTTTGAGGCTTGTGGATTTGTGACCTCAGGGAGAAGTGGACTCACGCTGTCCCCTCCTACATACTGCACTTTGGCTACTGAATTTATTACGAAGGTTTCAGGTTTTTTGAGCAATGGTTGAAAAACCGCTACTTCCTCTCTACATTTTGGCCTGTGTTGCTGAAAGAGAGATTAAGGGAGAGGAACAGAGGGAGATCAGATCCTTAGACATGAGGACAGAAAATAAACTGCTGATCATATTTAACACACAAATGACAACATAGTTGTGAAAATACGTTGCCGCAGCTGGTCATCAAAATGAAGACTTCTAAAATATCAAAATTAGATGTTTAAAGATTATATAAAAAAGCTGGGTTTTTTGCTGGGATGGCAGCAAATATTAATTTCCATGGTCTTTGGGTCAGCCTCTAAATGCTGGAATAAAGCCTAAACTCTCCAAAGAGAAGCCATAACCGGTGCCACTCGCTTCTGTGCTCAATCCACTGCTGCTCTAACCAATACATGGAAAGCTCTTTCTGTGCCAGTTTGTCTTCTGGTGATTTCTGATTCACTTTAAATTGAAGACAGCTTCTCTGATATATATGAAATACCTATTTGCCCTGAAGCAACAACAGCATGAGATAGATCTCACTAAGCAATCAAATAGAAATGAAAAGATGTAGAGATAGCGCTGGGACTGCTGGCAGACAGAGACTGTGAAAAGGAACTGCAGGCTCAGGGAACAGCTCAGGAGCAGCTCTGGAAGCTCTGCCATTCCAATTTTCAACTAGTAACAAAAATACAGATCTTGTCCTTTTGGGCTATAGGCCTGGGAATAAGTTATCTGATCTGCTCACTGTCCAGTGAACATAATTACATCTCATGGATGGAAAGGTCCTAATTATGTATCCTGCATACAATTTATGCTACCAATCGCTTTCACGTACAGAGCACGGCAGTTGCACTGAGCACGGCAGTTGCACTGAGACATCAGTCCTTAGGTGAAAAGGCCCTAGAAACCCAGCTAAGTATATCAGATTTTGTAAAATCCTTGCAAAGACAGAGAGTAGCAGCTACCGGGCAAAATGGGATTTCTAATGAACATATTTTCCTTAAAAGCAAGAAGCAGGAGAAACTCCTGACTGTCACGAAGAGCCCTCGCCCCTCTCTCCCCATGGCTTGTTACTATATTCCTTGCACAACCTTGGCTAAATCAAAGATGCTTGCAAATTCTTTCCTTTAAAACCATGTAAAATCATTTTTCAACCACCTGAGAAACCAAGCGTCCCACAAATACTACACATCATTTATTTCCTTCAGGGATTTATGCTTTGAACTAATTGTTCAAGCTCTTGCCGTGGGGCTTTACTGGCTGAAGAAACAGGGAGCAGCACGCCCATTGCTTTGCTTGAGCAAAAAGCTGTTTCCTCAAGGGACACCCACCTGTCACAGAAGTCTCTTTATTGCTTTTCAGGGCATCACAGGCTCTCAATCATAAATCAGTGATTTTAGCCCCTCTCTAACAGCCCAGTGCCTTGAAGGATGCCACTGCCTGGCTCATGAACGCCATCCCTCCCCGCAATAGACTTCTGTGTATCAGCTTATCATAATGTAGCCTGCTGCCAGCTTTAACTTGCCAAGGGAGGGCTCTAGATTTTTCTAGGTATTCCCTGGGGCCTGTGTGAAAGCTGTAGCTGCCTAATGGGACACTTCCCACACAAAAATCATCTAAGGACAAACTTCAAAGAAAAGGCAGGGAGCATCCACCCCAGCCCAGAGCTGGTGCTGGCTGTGCAGGCAGCAAGGCAAGGGCAGGACCAGCAGGCGGGTTCTCCTCCGCTCCCCTTGGCACGCGGGCAGGCGGCGGAGCCACGCTTGGCCAGATGAATCCCTTGCCGGTAGGCAAATGCCAGAGAAAAACCAGCAAATTGCAACCTGATGTTTTCTCTTTCCAGCACAGTTTCCGGAGGGATCGTTGCCCATCGTTCAGCCAGACTGACCAGCAGAAGGCTCAAGCTTTTGGAGAAGATCTTTGAGGCATGACAGGATTTAAGGCATAACAGGAGAGAAGCTTAAAAGTCCACCCTGGGGATCTAAAAGAAATCTGAAGGGCTACCACTTGCTCTGCCAAGGTGTGCAACTTGAAAAAAGGAAACCTCTGTGGCCAGAGAAAGCTCTAGCAGACATTCAACCTGATTTGGAGACTCCATCTGAGACAATTTCCAAGTTAACACCATTCTAGTCACTAGGACTATTTTTGCATCCACTTGTTTCTGTTTAAAAGGGACCAGGTGGGATGTGACAATACAGTCAGTGTTTGCACGCTGAGGGCCCAATCCTTATCTGCACACTGATGTGCTTGCACTCGGCAGAGGTGGAATCACAGTCCAGGACTATGGGATCCCTCTCCAGATGCAGCAGCTGTAATTCAGCGTGACAACTTCTCCAGGTTTCTCCATGACTCTGTCTGTCTGATCCACAGACCGCTGCAGCGTTACCAACTTTCTTTGAGAAAGGTCCTGCTTTGAATCCAGGGGGAAGCCAGCTCACAGCCTGTTAGTTTGTTTTCTTGGGAACTCTGGCAATGCTGAACATTATTGTCTCTTCACTTTCATGGAACTATAATTTACAGAAGCGCAGGAGACAAAACCCACATCTGAAAAAAAAATGCTTTTGCAGATTTTTAACTATTGTTTCCTGTTGGGGTGTGATATTGTAATGTTCAAATTAATCACTTCTGAGGAGCATTTGTGAATTTCCACAGTACTAAAGAAAATTCACTGCAGTAGGTGACTCAATTCCACGTTTGATTTCTCTAAAATGCTGTCCAAGCTAGTGGGAAAAAATAGTGGGCACCTGGTATCAGTTTTATAATTGGGGTTTTCCATACTAGAATGGGAATTTTGTGAAGACTCAATTAAAAGGAGTGTCCTCCTGTTCTTCTGTCAGCCATCAGACTGAGTTGCACATGAATGCCAGGATGCTGTCATACATACTCTTCTCTTGTTTGCTGCTCTCTGTGCAAGCACAGAATTGCAGTGTCGGTGAAATTATCCGGTATACAAAGCGTCTGCTTGTAAGTGGCTGTTTAGCACCTTAATTCTGTAAAAATGCATGCTTGTGAAGTAGATTATAATAAATACTGATTTCTCACTTATTATTCTTTCAGAAGGAAAGTTCTGTAAGTTGCCCATGTAGGGAGACAGCTGTCAGTGTGAGTATATCACTTTTGAGAGTATCAGGAAACTAAAAAATGTACTTGTGTGTCGAATGCTAGCGCTGCTGGATTTTAACGATCACTCTTTTCATTTTCAGTCATGTTCATGTCTTCCCATCGCTGAGGTAAGCCTATTTTTTTTTAAGCCATTGTAGTTGTTGAAGTTCAGTATTAACTGAGTTTCAGTTTGTTCACTTTGCTCCTTATATAACTTTTGCTTTCAGTTATGAGGAAGGTTTTAATATGCTAGTAGCGGCAAAACTGAGCTTGATGAATAGTGGTGGGGAGGGAAGCAGACGTCCTCTCATTATCAGTGCAATCAGAAAGAAGCCCAGAGTCAGGCAAAAGTCCTTTGTGGCTTTGACTTACAAATCAAAAGATACAGGCTCTTGCTTTGAAAATCTCTGCAAGACCTTGTTTTATGGTTAGGTGCCTAAAAACTGAGTGAACCTGGGCCAGAGAAGTCAGGCTTCAGATGCTCAGCTCTAGGTGCATCCAACACCATTTCATTTTTGTAAGCCTCCTCAGATATGGCGAAACCCGGCATTAGCTGAAGCTATACTTCAAAGAGGTTACTTTTATGGTTTGAGGTTTTCTGAGAGATGCGACAGGTGTTTCTTGCGGCATGCATGATGATTCGGTGTTTTACAACCCCCCCAAAGTTCTTGTACCAGTTTTCAATAGAATGCAAAATATCTCACATGTAATTGTGACATGCTGCCACGGTTAGGAATACATATTTCTTCTTTCTGTAGATAAACACAAAATACATTCTAGCTTTTTCTAATGCCTTCTTCATTTAACAGCCTGGCCACGAATTGGCGTGCTTTGTGGAAGGAACTGAATACATGCTGAAAAACAACTTCTCTTCAAATGTAATAATTACAATGCTTAATAAAGCCTTTCAGACTCAGCTGGATAGAAACCTCTGTGAGGTAAGACTTTTCTTCCTATTCTATAGATCTTTGTCTATCTTTTACAAAAGAAAGGATTTTTTATAATTTAAACTTTTGTAGCTGTTTGATTACTTTCAAATAAATGTGTTTTAAATACTCGTTTAATGCAGGAGCCAGGTATGATAGATGCAACATGCGTGAGGCAATGGAAAGCTGCTAAAATTGGCAGAGGAATCAGGGAGATGGGTTGTCTCCTCTGTGCCCTTTCCCTTCTCCAAACCCCTTTAGCATGAGGACCTTTAAACATAGATCTCTGGGAGAGGAGCTTTATTTAAATTGCTTTTCTATTCTCCTTTCTCAAAATGTGTTTCTACACTAAATAGTAATGATATAAAACCAGAGAGTAGATATACAGAAGCTGCACGGCTGGGGACAGGCAGGCAGAGGCATCCCTTTCTTCTGGAGCATTAATTCTACCTAAGCTGCAGTTCCTTCAAGAATGCTTGGGCATGAAATACTGCTGTGTCCTGCAGCATCTTCAAATTGTGATGATGCTCAGGAAGACTCCTGGATCCCCAGATGCCTTTTCTGAGGCAGTGAAATGTCCTTTGTTTACATACTGAGCAAAACATTTGTGTAATTCAATGAGACATGGAAGATGCTGAATTTGCAGTGTCTCAAGCTCCTTTAAGCTAGCGTCAAACTTGCAAGGGGGAATATTGTTAGAATGACATTGCAAGACCGAGCAGACCCACCGCCCTAGTCTTACCCAGCTTCTCATACTGCTCCATCTGCCCTGTTTTCTGGGTTGAAACAGCCTCATTTAAATTACTTCAGCTATAACTATATGACAGTCCAGCTGTCACCTTCTTAGTCACCATGAAAAGCCACTCTTACACTCACTGCTGAAGGAACAATTCTTTAGGAATTGTCTTTGAAATCCTTATTTAGCTCCAAAGAATGTATGTTTTAACTGTTTCATCTAAATCCTTTATTTTTTATAAAATCTTTGGTAACCCAATGTTTGTTCTTTCTTCCATCACAGAGCCTGGCACGCGGAAATCAATGCCAGTACAAGACCAAGGGAAATGTGAAGGAATTTTTGAATAAAATCCTGAGAACCTATCAAGCAATCAATAAACCTGGAGCTTAAAAAAATATTTTTAAAACCCCAAAACTCTCGATAAGAAGAGGGAACAGAGAAGTTATTTATTGTATTTATTGTCCACCTGAAATATAAAGGGTAGAAATAATGACTGCTAAAACAATAAAACTGCAATTTACCTGAGCACCAAAAGTATTCAAGAGTCTTCATTTCACATGTTTTGTACTTGGTGAAAGGTTTGAACATCCTGTTTTCTTAAGAGTGGGTGCCAAAATGCTTCTGCAAAGCTCCAGTCCAACAATTTCACTCATGTGAGATGCTACAGCAAAATGCACCCTGACCACTGTATCACACCAGAAATATTTATGGACTTGAGATTCAAACAGAAATTCTGTGTTTTCTTTCTGTATCACTTTTATTTTTTGGTAATATCTACACACCATGAATAAGTCACTTAACTTCTTTGTTGCAAGGTTGCACATTTTCCTGGCCATAGCCACTTTTTTCTTCTAAATATTCAGTAGTAGAGAACTCATGAACATCTTAACATACAAAAGCAAAACCATACCCAGGGTTAATTACAAGGTCTTAATGGGCTTGTGTATTTGGAACGCGTTTCTTTCTCAGGATGTATTTAACACTGGCTTTGAAGAAGATCTTTCTATAGTGCCATGAGCTCAGATATGCTTCTCTAGCACCTCTCCACTCAGCTCAATGGAAACAAAAGGGTGAAAAGGGAGCTTTGCTGGAAAAAAACCAACTATATAAGGGGAGACACTTATCTCGGCCACCTATTCCAGCCTTACTAATAGTTTCTTAGATCTCTTCACACAAGGGAAAATCCCAAACAGGTGAGAGGTCAGATTTCATCTCCTTTGTGCCTCAGAGAGGAACAAAAGTGATGAGACATTGTAACAGGGCTGGGCTTTGAGATGGAGGATGTTAAAAGACCTCCAATGACGTCACTTCTTCACCATCTCCATCGGAGTATGGTGGATGTTTCAGACTTCAAGGAATAGACACAGGCTCATAACTCTCTTTCTTTTTTTCAGCATAAAGTGTGATATTGATGGGATGAACACGTTTCTAGGATCAAAAGCATGATGGAAATGCTAATCAACTACACTATTATTCTTAAGATTTCCATTAATATGGGCTTGGGGGAAAAGACAGAACTAGATTATAGAAAAAACTTCTGATGCAATTATATAAAAGGAGTTAAACTTATGTAATATATATCAAATGCGTTTCTTGATGTGTTTCTGCTACCTGCTTCAAATATAATAAGAAAATAATAAATATTAAAATACAAAAGACTATTTCTGTGGTAACGCCTACGCAGATGAAACCAAGAAATAAAATGACAACTTCACCTTTCTCACATTTTTGCATCTTCCTACATTTTTCTACTCCAAGTTCAGCTCAGACAGCTTTCTCCTAAATAAACATTTTTTTGGATTCTAGTGCAAAGAAAACTCATCCACATTTCTGACAAATCAGCAGAATGCACACACATGCTCCTGGCCTTGAACAGAAGAAAAAGGCTCATTAACATCCATAGATCTTATTGAACGCAACATGTCAGATCTCAAATTTCCAACTATCACCTCACCAAATACTAATATTCAGTCTTGTTAATATTTCCCAAGTCCAAGTCCAAGCCATTTCAGTGTTTCCATGATGCTTTGCTTTTCGTGTCTTTGTGCGTGTAGCTCATCAGCATTGTGTCTTGTCACAATCTGTAGCAAGCATAAAATCTGAAAAATGTTGATTCATTTTTATAGAAGAGCAAAAGAATTCTCAGGTCCCAGGACTGCAGACAGGTGTTCTAACCTATGTTTTCAGCAGCTGCAAGGAAAAAGAAAATTCTTTGTCTAATACTTTTACTCCCCAAATTACTTCATTAGATTTATGAAATAGATACAATAATTGTGAAGTCGTGACACAAGCAAAAGACACATAAATTCAGTTCTACCTAACATAAGCCGGCAAGAGTCAAATGCAGTCAGCTTCCAGTCATATCACTTCTGCAAGTAATAGCAAACTCTTGCACAGAATTTCAAAAACCAACCCAACTTACTAAACTGAAGAAGATAGATCTGCAAAATATCTACTCATCTGATGCCTCGGTTTGCAATCTGCCTGACAGAAATAATTGTGTGCTCAAAGCATTCAGTGCAGATTTGTGCAACCTGAAATAAGTGCCTCCACTGCTGTCTGTCATTGTAGTACCCTTGCATCTGTGAGCTGATGCAAAGTGTTTGCTTGCACTGGTGACCTCCCCCAAAGCTCTGTGATCTAGAGTCCAGAAAATGTGGTAGTCCTCCATCCTCGAGTATTTTAGCCCTCTGCCACCCCACAGGCATATTCGGATCTTCTCCTTGGGACTCCTACGTCCTGCGGGGCTTTGCAAGTCCCAGGGCAGCCCTGTGGGAAGGGCTGGATGTCTCCTGGCAGGACCGAACATCCCTTCAGCCAGCCCTGGGCCAGCCCCTGAGCAGATGTGGGACCCAGCCAATGCTCTTGGGCCTCTTCTCTCTCTCTTGACTTTGGTTCACAATAGGATTGTGAAACTGCCAGATGAAAACAAAAGGAAACTAATCCATTGAGTTACTTAATTACTTAATTTTGAACTTAAAATACTTAATTACTCTAACAAGTACCTTTTCCTGTTATGTCAATTATCTTGCTCTAGCAGCTCTCTAGCAGGACGTGTCATACTACGCTCTGATGGAGAGGATGTGGCATAGGGCAGGGGGGACAGAGGAGGTGAAGAAGGTCAGACATTCAGTATACAAGATGACCTGCCTGTACAAGTCAGTCATACTGTGAAATAGATTTACAACGGGGAATTGATAATCAACCATGATTTTAGGAAAGAGCCCTTCTTCCAATCATTTGAACCTGTCCAGGTGTCCACAGCAAGGTGCGTGGTTGTTTTCAAGTATGTACAGTTGCCTTGCTTCTATGACTCCCATCAGGAAAAGGAGGCTCTGAACACTATTCACTTTATGATTTCTGAGACAGAAACCCTTGATATCTGAGGATACAGGGCAGGAGTGGCTACTTTCCGCAAACTGGAAAGTAACACCATAATCTCTGTACATAGCACCTCTTTCTTCAGGAATGTCTGAGAGTTAAGTGTTGGGAATGTGCAGACAAATTCCATACCACATACCACCACAACTATATGATTTTCTCCATTAGCATGAAGTAATGCTAAACTGTATGCTATGAGTGATCCAAAGGCACTTGAGAAGCTACTCTACTCTTCAGCAAGGAAGAATTCTCCCAGTCCTGCTACACCAGCAAGCACACAACCCTTTCTTTGAAAGGTTTTGCTGCTGACAGCAGTCAGCCAGAAACCCTTTCACAAGATCTGCAGTTCCACAGCAGTATTTTCTTAGTGCTGGCATCCACTTAGTAGCATGGCTATTACAAAACTTCTAGTGTTGTCTTCAGAAACCTGGCTAGGACAGCTTTTTATGCTTGATTCTCTGCTATGAACCTTATCAAGGCAGAGGTACAGCAAGAGAGCCAAAGTTCTTGTGCTCCAGTCCACTATCCTTGATTTTACGTAACTCCATGACCTCCTGCAGGAGAAACCCAAGCCCTAAGCAGCATCAACAACCTAATAAGAAGCTGTCTCCAATGACATATAGGTGAACACTGGTTTAGATGGTATTTTTGGAGGGACTAGAACTGCCCCAGGGCATCTGGCATGTTCTTGTTTGTTCCTGAGTCTCTTGCACCCCTGTAAGAACAAGTCTGGTATATGCCATGCTATGGGAAGGAGAGGCACTAGGCTGCTATTCAAATGCTTCCCAGTCATAAATCACAGGCAATATTTAAAAGCAGTTTTACGTATTTGTGCAAGAAAGTTGATCTTATCTGGCCGATCCTCACAACACCCTCCTGAGGCATGTGGAAAAGCCTCACTCTTCTAGTCTTACAGAAAAGTAAGGAAACAAGAGTTTGGTGAGATGGAGAACTCATTTCTACCCAACACTTTGTATTTTACAATTGCCTGAAGACTGATAGTGTTTGCCTGCAGAGCAAAACACACACCATGGTTTAACTTTGTCAGGGCACAAATAACAGCACACATAATATCAGGTGGTGCCACTGGGAAGACTAAAGCCAAAGTAACTACCATTTCCAGTCTGTTTTCCCCCCAGATAAGCCTATACCTGCCAACAGCTGGTTATAGCACCCTTCCCATCTTCTCTATTGGTCTCCCACTTTTGATTCAATCAGCTAAAAAACATCCTAAAGTTAGAACCAAAAATTCACAGGACTTTTATATTCATCTCTCATGGAAGCAACCATGGTGATCTATAAATTACAGCATCTTCATGGACACACACACTGTAGTGTAAATTGCACATCAACCACCAGTTCAAACAGTAATCTTTTGTCACCTTATATGAGCTTCTATAAATAATCCTGAATGTTTACACCACTGTTATGAGATACAAGATAAATGTTGTCTTCTTCCTGTTGAGAAACTGAATGTATTATAGCTCAGCAGCAGCAGCACAGCTCAGGCAACCAAAGGAGTGAAAGGGCTGGAAAGAGAAGGCCAAATGCTTCACTAACACAACACCTAAATTGCCATAATGGTCTTTTTTCCTGATTCATATACAGACTTTAAAAATCAAAGATGCTTACAAATGAGCAATGAGTCTGAATTGTTTCTACTATCTTAAATCTAGTAGTGTAGTAATACATGAAACTATCCTAAACTTATATCAGGTTATAATCTAGAAAAAAGTGATAGTAAATAAGAAACTACATTAAAGATATTGTTCCATGTAAAATCATAGAATCACAGAATGGTTTGGGTTGGAAGGGACCTTAAAGACCATCTAGTTCCGGACCCCTGCCACAGGCAGGGACACCTTCCACTGAAAATGATGCTGAAAGCCCCATCCAACCTGGCCTTGAACACTGCCAGGGATGGGGCAGCCACAGCCTCTCTGGGCAACCTGTCCCAGTGCCTCACCACCCTCACAGGGAAGAACTTCTTCCTTACATCTAATCCAAATCTACCCTCTTTCAGTTTAAATCCATTACCCCTTGTCCCATCGCTACACGCCCTTGTACAAAGTCCCTCCCCATCTCTCCTGTAGGTGCCCTTTAGGTACTGGCAGGCTGCCATAAAGTCTGCCCAGAGCCTTCTCATCTCCAGGCTGAACAACCCCAACTCTCTCAGCCTGACTTCATAGGAGAGGTGCTCCAGCTCTCTGATCGTTTTTGTGCCCTTCCTCTGGACCCACTCCAACAGGTCCATGTCCTGCTGATGTTGGGGCCCCAGAGCTGAACGCAGTCCTGCAGGTGGGGTCTCACGAGAGCCGAGTAGAAGGGGAGAATCACCTCCCTAGCAGTGAGATTTCTTTTTACTCATGTCAGAAACAGTGTCATCAAGAGGCTTCACAAGAAAACAGATGCCCCTGATTTGTTTATTGCATTCATATTGCTAGGTTTTTTTATTTGATAACTTTCAGACTAAATAAGTATTTTCCAGGGGTAATAGGCCAACAAAAAGCCCAGGAGTGAGGGGAGTTTCCCCAGACTCCCCACAAAATTGGAATTGTAAAAGAGAAAAATAAGAGGGAAATCATGACTTAAGAGATGCAGATAATGATCAGCTTACTTCTGACTTTGCAAGCAGCCTGTGGGAGAGAAGAGAGATGTTCTGCCCGACATCACCTTCAGGCAGGATATAAATCAGCCATTGAGATATAAGATTGTTCCACGGTGGCAGAAAAAGTTTCTCACTCTAATTTTGTCATGCTTCCATACACCTGACATCATAATATTAAGTAAAACACAATAGAAAGGAAAGCATGAAGACTTAAAGATCCCCATTGACCACAAGGTATTTTCAGCAACATAGTGCAATTAGAAATAAAGGCCATGGTGTTCACAAGAAAGAAAAAGCGCAAAAATGCAGTTAACTGTTATCACCTATTTAGAGGCAAGCACCCCTAAAGACTACTTGCTTTAGCACATCTCACAATGATTTAAGAAAACAGGCATTTAGGACCCAATGATCCCCTTCATTGGTGGCTGACTGAGGCAGCAAAATTTGTGGAACAGTTCTGGGGAACAAGGAAGGGAAATTTAGGTGTTTTAAAGTATGGTCTCCCTGCTCCTTGCAAACTCTGTGATATTGATGGGCCATGGAGGACAACATGGGCAGGCAAAGGATAATTTAATGCAGCTTTCACCATTCCAAAAATCCTCTTACGAAGCTATGTGCAATTAAGAAAAGCTATGTGTACACAGCACACATTCTGCATATTTCAATATAATGCCCCCATTTACATGGGGCACAAAGATGAGAAAAAAAGAACTGGCAAGAATCTAGCAGACTTCTTGGGTTAGGTGGGAGCTGACGCTCAGTGTTGCTGTTGGAGCTGTTCTTGCCTGCTGAAAATTTTGTTCCCTGCTAATTGCCTCCTGGAGGGGTCCAGCAGGTAGAAAATGCTTGGGCATTGGAACAACCTGCTTATGGGGAACCAGAGTTTCCCAGGCAGTAAACTGAGAAATCCCCTTGCATGAGGGGAAACCACCAGGGAACTGGAGCAGTGTGGAGAAGCAGGGGCAAGAGCTGCGTATTGCAGGAATGTTCTGCTGCCAGCCCCACGACTGCAGAGAGCAAGGCAATACCAGCTACAGAAATGAACAGAAGACTTTATTTTACTCTTATTTTATACTTATGTGATATAAGGAAGAGGAACTATGAAAAAATGAATGAGGAAAACCTCTGTCTGAATGCATACATGAGAGATGCATCAGGAAAGTGTCAGCAGAGGCATATGGAAGCCTAGTCTGATACTTGACACTAGAGACATTTATCAAAATGACATGTCCTAGCAAAGGTCATTCTCTTGAATACAAATCCTTTGTGAAGACATTTAAAATGTACTGAGTCAAAATACAGACGGAATTCTTGCCATAAACAAAGTAACTGAAGTTATTGGCAAGTAGACAAACTATAATATCAATAGAAGGTGCAAAAATTCTCCAGGAAAGTGGTGGTTAGAAGATCCTGACCAGTGCTGACAGCTTTGCTACCTGCTGTCCCCAGGAGGTGATCCAGCCTCTAGAAAATATGTGGGCCTTTGGAACAGCCTTGCTGTGCTAAACAGTTCCCTACGCAGGAATCAGGGGGGCTGTGTGGGGTGGAAAACTGTCCAACCTAAAAGTAATCCTTCATTTTCCATCTGACTTAATTTTCTTCATCCAGCTGGCAGAGGGCGAAGAAGAACGGGACTGTACCCGCACTAGGTGCGTTCAGTTAAGTAAGTTTAGGCACACCATGAAATTGTACTTAGGCAAGTTGTCAGTTTTTCTGTTCACAAAGGCCAACTCTAAGTGCATTCATTAAAGGTATCTTTTCAATCAACACCCAGGTAAGGACTTGTGACAACATGCTTCACCCTCTTCAGCTTTATCAATAATGAAAGGAAACCTGGCATAACTATGACTCCTTGCAAGTCTTGTCTGACATGGAAAATATAATGGATGGATCTATAATGAATTCTTACAAGATCTAAATGAATCTTTTTCATACTAAATGTAAGATCTAAATGTCTGTGTCCTGAAAACAGAAATATTTTCAAGGAGAATCTAGCTATTCATATTCTCACTGGAAAACTTACGGAAATGGTTTTCATTTTCGGCAACTGAAAACTAAGGAAAAACTCCTATTTTTGAATGAGGTCTTCTGAGAAAACCTTAGGAGAATTCATAATGAAGAATTAACGTTTTCTGTTCCCACTCATTTTTTCCTCAGTTTCTTGGGATCAACCAAGAGATGGTTGCCTTCTGGCATGGTTCTGCCACATGGTTCTACAGTTGGCACTCTTCTGGCTCCATTATGAAATGAAGTTCAGTTATCACCATGCTTTGGTTTTACTTCACACTTTGGTAATTATGTATTTGCAGTCATCCCTACTAAAATTCCTGATCAAGCTGGAAGACCAGTTATTGCAGATTAATCAACAAGGATTAGATTGGCTAGAGCCCAGACTCACAGAGTAACAACAGTATCCTATCACATACTCTTCTCCAAGGAGGACCATCCAGTCCTGTAATTTAGCTATATTTATTACAAAAAGACACATATACACTAGTAAAGGGCATCTAAAAGTATATCAAGACACAAACCAAGTTCAGAATCAGCAACAGCACAAAAAATGTATTAGTTAAAAGATGCAGCCTTGAAAGGGTCTTCACCTTTCTGACAGTGTGTTTGTGCTTACATCCAGGTTGCAGTACCATGTGGTAAGTCCTAACAGCATGAGACATGTTCATGACTGTACATCTGGCTTGAGGTCTAACTTTATTATTTGTTGTTTTCTTGGACTAATCCCAGTCTTTTAAGATGTTCAACACTAGATTGTGCAAACTTTCTTATCCCACCAAATTAAACAAACAGAACAATGGTATGCAGGTGTGGTGCAATTAAATTAATAATTAGATTGTTTAATAGACCAGATGTGCAGATTACAGATAATGATTAGTTACGCATAATCTTCTCTTACGAGTTTCAAGAACAGCAGCCCTACCATCTATCAAAACTGACAGATATCTACATGATGCGTAGTTCGGTAAGTAAGCTCAGGTTAGGAAAGCTGCCTTCTCCCATCTACAGTGTCTTTCATTGCATAAACAAGAATCAGCTTAACAGAATCCACTCTGTGCTTCTTGAAACTTGCACATCTCTCCAAACATCTACTCCCAGATTGGAAACAAAATACATAATAGTTCTTCTAGGAATCAGACCTATGGCGCAGGACACCACCTCTTTTCTCAAGGGCCCCAAATTCATTGCAACACATCACCAATGTGTGGCCCAACATCCACTGCATCTGTAGCAGTGCCACCAGCCGTGGTGGGGAAGTTCTTCATGATGCTGTATTTGAAGGGTAGCAGTTGTACAGAAAGAAAACTTCAAGGGAACTAAGGAACTCACAAGGTCAGAGGACAAAACAGAAAATGTGCAAAATGAACATGATACATCTGAAAGACAAACCAATCAGGACTGCATGCTGCAACTATTACCCTATTATGGAGCTCATGCTGGCATAGTGCAGTGGGTTTGCACTGCTTCACAGCCATAGAATAAGCAGAAGGGCCACTACAATTTGTGCTCAAGACAGCAGTGCTTAATGAATCTGTGTGAGGGACCAGACATACCCCAGGGGTGAAACAAGGCAGTTCACTTTCACACAGGAAGGTTGCTACCAATTCCGAGGAAGCCAACCACCCTGAGCATCTCCAACTCAAATATCAACAAATCCAGACCCAAAGTCAGCTACGGAACTGTCAGGGGTTGTCTTGTAAGCTGTGCATGGGCTGTCTTCTCTAGCAGTTAGACAGAAACAGCAGCAAGGTTTCCAAGAAAAGTTCCCATACTGTGCTCAGTTTTTTAGGGGAATTTATGTGTTTTCTTGAAGGAACTTGCAAATATATTAACAGGATTGCTGGCCAATTGCTTGACCCATGGGAACATCAGTGTAGGAAGATGTTTGACACCAAATTATGAAGACAATGTTAATTCTCAGGTTAGAAAGCTCTGGATTTATAGGTTTATTTTAGAAGAATGAGCCTTGAGCAGATTGGATACAATCCATGCTGCTGCTACTGACATCTAGCAGAAATTGTAAACTAATTAGTATTTGAGCCTTCTCCTTTAATGAACAGTTAACAATCAAACAATACACATGTACATTCAATACTATGAATTCTGGGACAGATGCCAAGTACAGTCAAGTTTGGGCCGGCAAAGGACTCTCGGCGAAGGTGAAAGGCGATCTGGGTTCCAAACAGAAAGTTAAAACTAGGGGCTGCTGAAAACTACTGGTGAGAGTAATCCCTGCTGGTCAGGCTCTGCTGGGAGGGAGCATGTTCTGCTCTGTCTGTGTCCTGATACTGTAAATTAGTATTAGTTTCGAGATTTACAGAACTGCAGTGTGGGAACAGAGATAAGCCACAACCCACAAGCATATACCCACAAGTATAAGAAAGTTATTTCTGGGCCATTCTAAGGCTCTTTTCTGCTTTCATGACTGCTAGGGTTATTGTTCCTTATTTCTATGAATGGCTTCCCTTCTTTGGTAACGGGTAAAAGGCATGGGTATATAAATATATGCAGACTTATATATGCACACTTACACATCTCACACACATGCATATCCTAACATATTCTCTTTATTAGTCTGCGGAGTCCTCAGAGTTTTTATATAAAAAATAAATCATAGAGACTGATATGCGAGTTCCCTCTTGTGACCAAGTGATGTTATTGCAACATTTGAAAGTAAACACAAAATACGTATTTAAAAAACCAGACCTTTAGAGAGCAAAGAAATCAAATTGCACAGAACATGTCAGTTCTGCATTTTTTTGTTCACTGGCCATTGATCTAACGTTTTTTAGAAAAAAATTACACCATCTGTGCATAGTACAGAAAGGAATTAACAGAAACATGTCTCTGGAAAAGACTGTCACAGGTATGAATCAAAAAAGGAAGATAAGGTTGCTACAGCTAAAATGAATCCTAGGCCCCACAGACAAAATCCAAAGTGGGTGGAGGAAACTGGGCAAACCCCCTTTTATTAGCTTTATCGTTGTTATAGTTTTCCTTCCTGGCAGAGGAATTGCAACAAACCCACTTCTTCCTCCTGCCAACTGGGTGAACAGATTTTCTCAAATCTGTGAAAAAAATGGCCACTTGCCAGTAGCAGAAAAAGGCGATATGGACATAAAGAGAGCATGAATGATTGAAACATAGGATTGAAGGGGAACTTAAATGGTCATTGAATCCCTTCCTCTGATCTGAAGCAGTTTTGTATGTCTAGACCATCCTTGACCAAAATTTTGCTTGCTTGGTCTGAAATCTTCCAAAGAGGGTTCTGCAGCTTCCATAGGTAGCCTTTCTGAGCTATAACTCAGCTATAAAACTACAAAGCTTTTTCTAGTATTAAAATTCAAAATGTTTGCTGCTACTTCAGCTGCTAACTTATTAACAGTTATTTCTATTATCAGCTATTTTTCTGATCAGATCAAATCTTCAGCTGCCTACTTGGGACAGCCTGAGTCCTCTAAGGTTTGTCTTTTGTTCAGTGTGGAGGGAATCTATTTGTTAAAGCAGGTAATCAAAACCACAGTTATTACAGATAACATCTTAAAGACAATTTATTGTGTGCTCAACTCAAAGACATTTATCAGAACCTAAGTGGATACGCCTACTTCTGAGGATTTCATTACTCAAGTCAGCCACACTGCGGTGTTTACCAAATAGCTAATGACATAAAAACTCTGAATCAGACAATCTCTTTTTTTCTTCCTTTTCCCAAAAATGATAATCTGCATATCAACACCAGTAAACAGAAGTTGAATTAGCTGGCAATTTATTTTTAACGCTGCTCAGATAATATTCAATCAGAGGATCAAATAACCTGTGTTTTATGGATTAGTGGGCAGCGTTACCTATCGAAAGTGCCAGGGCACTTATACATTAATACTGTAACAGGTATTAATGGCCCTGAGCAGCCTCACCTGGGGCCTCACCCACACCCTTGTCCCAGGGCCCCAGGTGCCCATTTAAGCTCAGCCCTGGCCCTTCCACCCCTCCCTGGGCGATGCTGGAGGAGTGCTGGTCTGCAGCCGCTGCCGCCCCTGTGCCTGGCCAGGGACCGTGACCTGCCTCGACCTTGGACCTGCCTCATCGCCAGGGACTTGCCTGATGACGTGAACCCTCGGCTGAAGCTGTCTGCCATCTCTGGACCTGCCTCGCTGAGCTGGCTGGTGATGCCCCTGCCCAGCTGGCTGCCGTAACCCCCCTGGCTCCCAGCCAGCCCTTCTGATGCCCTGACTGAAAAATTAATCAAAAAGGTAATGATTGAAAAATCTGGTCTCTGCTAGGTAGAGACGACATAGGTTTTGTTTTTTTTAATTTAGAGATTAGAACATGTTGGTTCAATGGGATTTTAATAACATGCCTACAGTATACCACAGGAATACAGTATCTTTACTCTATGTAATTTATTTTTAGACAATTTAAGAACTATTGATATGCCTTTGTGGTGGCTCTTTCCACAGAAAGTACAAACAGCATCCGTATCAATAATTTTCTTATACTTGTTTTGCAGTTTAATGGCCACTGTTAACTGTAACTATTATAAAATTTGTCTGAAAGACATGTGTCTAGCGTATATATAAGCCAACTGTAATATACCATCTTATATCATACTCGCACCATCAAACAAAAGGATAGGATTACAACATACTTGGAGTTACTCCCTTTAGTGATTCATACTTCTCTCTGGAGAGATAATATTAGACTGCTATTCCATTTCTAAAAGCTTAATATCATCATATAAACCCGTGTTTTAATTCTTTCTTATAAAGGAAGGCATTTGCAAACAGGCATGTAAGTAAGCTATTATTGTCACTAATTTTATTTCAGATTCAGTGTGGATTATAAAAAGTTTTATGAGAGGACTTCGGTAATTTCTATTCCTAAAACAAGTTGTTTCTTGTTGCCTGCCTGTGCAGCAGCTGGTGTCTAGCAGAGCAGCTTCCAAGCCTGCAGCAAACATAACATACTAACCTACTTTCTGGGCATGATCGTCATTTGCTACTCTAGTCAGTTAAGTTTTAAATTGTTAAAGCTGCAGTGTTTGATCACAAAGTTTGAGTATTTGGGTTTTAAATTAAGAATGACAGTATGTCACTGTGTTTTCAATACTGTTTGTGAAATACATGGTTCTTTCTAAAATTAAGCTTTTTAAAAGGAGGAGCTAAAACATAGTACTTACTTGGCTTAGCACATTGATACAAATGAAGCTACTTCCAGAGGGAAGCTAGACCGACTCCGGGTATTGTTCAGCATGGAAGTGATGGTGCCTGTGTGAAACTTTGGCCAAAGCCCAGCACCACTGGCCTCCATTGTCATCCTTCAAGAGTTCAAGATAGCAAGTGTGCAACCTTGAGTGTCCTTTGGTCATGTGGATTTGTGAGAATCATGGTCACGACAAAAATGAAGCTGGGCTTGCATTAAAATGTAGAAGTCCTGCTATGAAATTCAGTTATGCCAAAGTTAGTGTACCAAAAAAGCTGGTAGCCATTTCTTTGTGAGAGCTATCTGTATGAACTGTTGTTGTACAGCACAATATACTGCATGGTTTCAGACTTGATCTGACAATAAATGTCTTTGACTTTCCTTCTTTTCTTTTTTTTTTTCCCCTCCAACTCTCTCCTCTCATTCTGGACTCCTGTTTAAAACTAGTTAAGAAATAGCCAATAATCTCAAGAGACTTGTCTTTAAGTTTTCACACAGTTATTGTAAATCTTTCGAGTGCATGGTGTATTGATTCTGAATTGACACACATTCATTTTTGTCTCAGGAAACTTTTTGATTTCCTGAAAGCTTTCTTACACTAACTCATGGATTTACTCAAATTGTTTTTCTTGATTACTATGTTAAAGCCCAATAATAAAAAACGTGAATATCACTCTTGATCAAAGTACAGAAAGACTATATAAGGAAACCTGTGTGAAATACTATGCAAAATATTCCTGTAACCACCATGAATGAGATGAAAGTAGAATATCTCTTTCTGTAAATCTGTCTCTGGGAGAGACAATCACAGGAGGAAGGCTAAGCTTGACTTTGAGTGGCTGGATGATGTGGGCGGCCCATAGTAATGGGTTAGATAAGGAGGGCCTAGACCCAGGGGTACAGTTTGCCTTCAGCTCTTTGCATTTGTGTATGAGATGAAGGATCTGGAGACACAAGCAGGAGTTCTGTGCCAGGCACCTATTTGATACCTGGAAGATAAGCAGAAGACAGAAGCTCCTGGCGTGTGCTCATGTTTGTGCTTATTTCCTTCCAGTACCGACAAATCCGTAGCTGATTTTTTTTGTTGTTGTTGTTTGTATATACCTGTAAGCATTTTACAGGAATAATGAGTATAGTTATAAAGTGCACAGAATTCTTCTGCACTATTCTATACTTCCTCCATTTTGAGTTAGGTATACAATATGTCTCTGCTAGACTAGATCAAAAGAAGAAACTCTTCTATACAGAAAGCCTCGGAGATTAGTCTATGAGTCTTTCTAAAGTACATTTGAACCTCTTCCTGTACGGCAGCCCGAAGATTATTGGCAATGCTCCAAACAAACCCATGACTGGTGGATTTAGATACTAGCTGCAAATCTGCATTAATCTCTGTTTACAGTCTATTACTGTCTACAGATAGTACCTCCTAAGATAAATCTTCTTTTTGTAGCAGTATTTACTGAAAAATCAATTTAAAAACATTTAGTAGGAACAAAAGACTTGAAAAAATTACCTAGCACTTAATCTCCTACTTCCTTTAGGGTCTGAATAGATCAGTTGAGAACCATACAGGTAAGAATGGTTTTGGTGGTTTCTAAACTAAATTCATTTTAAATGTGCAGTGTATTTTGTCATTCTGTTTGAGGAAATTGTGTGCTTTGATGGATATCACAGTCACTGTATGATAAATATTCCTTTCAGTTTGTTTCACTAGCCCTTCAAGATGCTTAATTTCCAACTTTTCAGATCTGTGTAAAGAAACCATAGTTTGTCAGTTGCATTTTGCCAGCCTTGCTTTTATATAGGGTGGATATAATCTACCACTGAAATGCTTCACATGTTTAGTATTACCTCTTCATAAAAAGATGCTATAAAGGCTTGTTATTGGTTAATTATTGCTATATGCAAGAGCCAGGAAAACTGTTTGTGAGTGTTTTGTAGCAGTTGGTAATAACTCAATTGTTCAGATATAACTAGAATCATAAAGAAGCACTGACTCGTGATGAGCTGTTACGCAGTATGTCTGCATAGATAAAATCTGCTTTTTTTTATTATTATTATGCTTTAGGTTGTAAATTAAGATGTATACTTTTGGCATTTCCAGTTTGGATGTACAAGACACTACTCAGCCCTGTGTCCTTGGCAGGGGTTCTTGAAGAGGCAGGCAGCGAGGATATGCACAGCAAGTGGGGAAGGCCTTGCTGTTCAGAATGGGGCCCTTTTTGGCCAACAGGTAGCTAAAAATTGGTAGAAGCTGCTTGTACTCCATCTTCTTTTGAAGAAATTGGTAGAAGCTGCTTGTACTCCATCTTCTTTTGAAGAAATTGGTAAAGCTGCTTGTACTCCATCTTCTTTTGAAGAAAATTGGTAAAGCTGCTTGTACTCCATCTTCTTTTGAAGCATTGAGCTGGTGTAAGCCTCGGCTGGCTGAGGCTTCCCTTTGGGGGGGGCGCAGAAATGCAAGGCAGCAGAGACGGGGTGTTGCTCCCACATCGATTTTGGGCTTCCAGGCTGGAAGGACCGAGCCCTGACCCTGCAGTGCCACAGAGCTGCTTCCCAGAGGCCTGGCTTGAACAGGAGGGCCTTGCCTGGAGAAACAGAAGAGGCTGGTGGGGCAGTTTCCAAAAGCCAGGACTGCCTCACCTCAAGGGAGACATGGCGTGACAGGTACTTCACGCAAGGGAAGGATGCAAAATTCACAGGGCAGAAAACGAGTGGGAGGCAGAGCCTGCAGCGAGGGCCTGAGGAGAAGCAACCACCCCTGCTGCTCCGGGGAAGGGAAAGCAGAAGAAGGGTCAGGATCCCTCCCTGCCTGGTAGGGGAGCACGGCGGGCTCCAGAGCGGGGCGAGACACCTCAGTGCCCGACCTCCCCATTTTAGCCGCGGGGCGAGGTCTGCCTGGGCGCGAAATGGCGCCCGCCTCCTCAGCCCCGCACGGCGCCTGCGCGGCTGGGACGACGGGGCGCCGCCCGCTCCTCCCTTCCCCTCAGCGGGAGGCGGCGTGACCAGGGAGCTCGGTGGGCCGGCTGGCTTCGGGGCTCTTGGCGGCGTCTCCCCGCCTCTCCTCTGGGGCTGGCCTCGGCCCGGCCGCTGCGAGGGAACCCCGCGGAGGCGGCGGTGAGCGGCCGGGCAGGCGGGGAGAGGCGGCGGCGGTGGTGGTGGTGGTCCCCGGGAGGGCAACTCGGGGCCGGGCGGGCAGACGCAACGCCGTGGCTGGAGACCTGAATTTTCTCCCTGAGGAGACCTGACCTCAGCAGGGCTCCCGCGGACGTGTGGCGGTCGTAAGCAGCTTCCCCCCCCCCTCCCCACACCTCCCCTTACCGCCCTCGGCCTGAGGGGAGGTCACCGCCGCGGTCAGGGACCCGGCCGCGCTCCCTCCCCTCAAGGAGAAGCTGCGGAGGATACCTCCGGGAAAGGTAATTCCCTGCTCGCTCCGAGCCGCCTTGTGCTGAGGGTGGAGGTGAAACAGAAATTCAAAACCTCTCGGCGCAGGAAGGGGTTGACGTGCTTTGTTGGACCCTCTCTGAAGTCGCCTGCCTGTCCCCACGCAGGCAAAAATCACTGGAGAGGGACCCGGCGGGCTGGATGTCCGACCGAGAGCGTTGGGAGCGGGGCGCTGGGGATGCTTGGCTTGGAAAAGAAGGGGGTTTTTCCAACGTAAAGAGCTTGAACGGCGTGAAAGTCGGGTCGAAACGTTTCTAGAAAGCCTGTAGAAAGAGTGTTTCGGAGTATTTTTTTTTCTGCTGTGTGATGTTTAGGTAAGCCCCCAAGAGAACTCGTAAAGAGCTGTGGGGAGCCTCGGGGGGTGTTCATAGTCTAAAAAGGCTGTTCTAGTTGGGGTGGCTTTCTTCTAAAAATAGTGCATCAGTAGAACAAGAACAGCTAAATTGTGTCACCGAAGTAACACTAAAAGTGGCAGTGTGTTTGTATTTCTTCGGTTAAAACTAACGCAAGCATTAAGATGTTCAGCTGAATGCTCTTATTTTTAGGTCTCTGAGGTTTTGTCATAAACATTAAAAATGTGATAAATCCCTTGAGAGGGAGGCTCAGAGGCTCAGTTTTGAGAAAAACGAGGATTGATTAAAAAAAAAAAAAAAATCCTGTTCAGAAGCAAAAATGCCACCCATTAAAAGATTGCTGTGTCCTAAATGAAGGAAAAGCTTAATCTTGGAGCTCATCATACTGAAGGACTAGATCTTTTGAGACTTAAGCTTAAAATGCATTTTTGATCTATGTTTTGAAACATATGCAGCACTTGAATTTGAGGCTGCATCAGCAGTTGCAACAGCTTTCCAACACTACATTTCTTGTGTGCTGCATCTGCTGCTCTCGCTCCCCAGACACAGGCTCTGGATTCCTTAACGTTGTGAGTGGGTGACCTTGATATTATCACTGAACTGCACTTTCTTAAAGACACTGTGACAAGTACCTCAGCTGTTAAAGGCAGATCCAGAAACATTAATTTCCAACTGTTAGAAAGTTAAAGCTTAATTATCATGCCGCCTGCTTTATCCCAGTGGATTTCTAAGCTTAGTTATTTGAAAGGTTTTTTATTTCTCAGGAACTTCATTTCTGCTGGATTTGTTTTGGTTTGGTTTGGGTTTTTTTACTGTCTCTATTAGAAACCTGATTTTATGGTGTTTTATTAATTCCTGCTGAGTCCTGGTGTTGAGAAGTGAAAAGCGGAATCTGAAAAGCAGAGGAAGCAGTTATTTCTTTGTGGCTTGAATCTGTGATATGTTGGGTTATAGTGATAAAACCTCTTGTTTTGCAACTGATGTTGTAGCATGGGAAGTAGTGAACAGCTGCTAGCTCAACTGAGCCACTGCTGACCACTTCTCAGAATCCCCTGCTGAGATCCCATGCCATGGGAGAGATTTTAATGTCTTGATTGTGGAAGAACTTTATGGTTCTGTTACCAGGATAAGCTGCAGAACAGTTATTTAACTTGAATTTTTCTGGATCCCTGTTGGTTTTTGTGGATTTGAGTTTGAGTAGGATAACATGCAGCTGTACAAAATACTTGATCACAGGACATTGAGGTCAAAGAGTTTATAGAGGGAAACAGCTGTATAGGGTAGTGCATCAATATTTGATTCTTTGTCCTACATGAATGAGAATATGAATAGATTTGATAAACCTTATCAGTTATCAAAGTGTTTCATTTCAATGACTGTGTTGCTGCTGTTTATCTTTGATAATAATTTGGGTAACTCTACCTTAGACTAACAATTCAGTCTTATTTACATAACAAGCCTGTATTTGATTGCGTCTCTGGTAACTAGTTATTTTTTTATTATAAACATTTCTGCTTACATGAGCTGACATGGTTTGAGCTGCTTTGGAGTGGCCTTGGACACTTAAAGGAAGCATCATTAGACTTTACACCTGAACTTTTTTGTTGTTGTTAACAAAAACTTTCAGTAACTTTGTGTTTAAATGTAGTATCTAAAATTTTGCTACTTTTATCTGCAATGCAAAGTATAAACTTCCTTCTGCATTGAGGGGTTCTAGGACAGGTCTGTGAAAGAGAAGCTCACTTCATCAGGAGGTAGTCTGTAGTTATGAGGGAGTGTTCAGCTGTTACAGGTAACCAGTCCAAACCTTTGTGAAGTTCAGAAGCCTGCTGAACATTGTAGCTAGTCTTTATCAACTACATTAATAGAACTATATTTGATATGTTTCTTACTGTAAAAGGATATTACTGTCCTTTTCTTAATTTTCAGATGTTATTTTGCTATTAACAATTATTTTGCTTGCAGCCACACTGAGAAGTGTTGGGCAGAATACTGAAATCTTGAGTTTAGAACAGATGGAAGAGTATACCCCCCCCCGCCCCCGTCATGATAGGCATATAACTGAAATCTTCCTCATGATACTTTATTTGGTGTGTTTTTATAAAAGCAAACGTAGTGATATTCTTGGGGGTAAAGCTTTGGATAATTACTTTTGATGGAAGACCCTTAAACACAAGCTTACCTCTAATGTAGTGTTAAAAGAAAGTAGTGTGGAGGCAGGTAGGGGACTTTAAACTCCCTTGATGCTGTAATTTGTGATGCAGCTCCCAGGTTGCACAGACTGTCATCTGGTTTCTGGGAGCTTGTAAACAGGGAGGAGGCTGCAGGCTGGGTGGTTTGTTGTTGATAGATGGACCGCAGCTCCTGTCTTGCTCCTTGCCATGTGACGCTGTACTGGGTGGTGATTTAAGGCTGCTGCACGTTTGGTGGTAGGAAGCTGTGCCATGTGGCCTCTGTGTTTTGATCCTCTGTCACGTAGCTCCCTAGGCCAATAGACAGCCTGGCCAATAGACAGCCTTGCCAATGAAGGGAAAAAGGCAGGAAAAAACATTTTGAGTTTTTTTTCCCCCCTAGGTTTTCCATGACTCTTAGATTACATTAGTAGTGATAGTCAGTGGTGTTTACCTAACTTCATTACTAATGGTAATGATAATGCAAATATTCAATAATTTACTGTTTATATTGTACTGGTGGCCAATACAACATGAATGCAGTTGCAACACTTGTTTCCCATCAGTTTTATACTTAATCTGACCTTCCGTTTCTATTGCTGACACAGTATTTGCAATTTGGGATAAGCTACCTTGTGTTAAGATGATGCCCTCAAGCTCCTTCACTAAAGCAAGAAAAAGTATAAATTGATGTCAACGTATTTTCCTATCATTTTTGCGTGGAATTTAATACAAGGGTAATAAAGGTTTTTGTGGCATTTTATCTGAACAGGAGGGGAAAGCAGACAGATGCTTTTGAGTGCCCCATGGCTGCAGCTGCCTCAGTTCATTCATTTATTGCCTATTGTAACTTGGAATCATTCTTTAGGTAAGAAAGCCACTTCAAACTATGTTGTGTGGTTTATAAACTTACACCTAATATACTTCTGTGTTGAATCTTTAAATTGTATCTCAGTGTTTTGCGCTCTCAATTATGTTATTTATGTGTTTTGTTTACACATGTCATTAGAAACCTACCTTTTATGAGTTAGAGACTGACAGCAGTTTTTGCGAATTAATTTTATGTGCTGTGCAGAGTTAGCGAAGGGACAGTCTGCTCACTTCACAGAAGAACATGTAATACTTGCAGACTGTCTGTGCAATACAGGGCCACCATAAATTACAAACTTCTTCACATGCTGTCTACAAATGGAATTACTAATGTATATCAACTTTCTTATAGACAAGCATGGCTATGCAGCTCTTAGATTTTCTCATGTGTGAGCTGAGCAACAGCATTACTTGCACAGATTTCAGTGCTTGAGTTTGATTTTGCTTAGGAGGTGGGGGTTGCTTCTCTTGTTGTATTCATAAATAACACAGGTACTTTACAACTATAAAGCTGATACTAACTGGGTAGTTTTTCAAAAGATGATATGACCTGGGAGAATCTAAAGCCTCATGTCTCCTACCTTAAAGACAAATAAAGTTCAGCATTAGAAGGTTTCTAAAGATTTTATTACTGGTTGAACATGATACTTTGTAAACATCTTCAGTTTCTAAATCTACTTTTTCATTTCAAATCTGTCATAATTTAGTAAGATGCGTGTAGCTGTTCCTATAGCTTTCCATTAGACAATCTTCAAATAATGTAAAATGGCTAACTGAATTTGGAGGTTTTGGGTATACTTTCTTACAGCAGACCAAGATACTTTTTCATACTAAGATACAGGGTAATTTTTTTCATATTAGTATATGGGAGCATATTTGTACATTATCGCTATCTTTTTTCCAGCTAGAGTTTAATTAGCTAAAATAGTTTGTTTACTGTCAAGATTATTGTGATGTGGTAAGCATACTTTTGGAGTAAAAGTGAGTAATGTTTAAACCCAAGAGTCCTTAAATTTTAAAACATTAGAAGTCATATCTTTAAGTATAACTACTTTGATTCATGTGGGTTTGGTATAGAGTGAACTGAAAAAAAATGCTTCTTATTTAGGTTCTTACTTTCTCTAATGTTCAAGAATCCAGAGGCATATGTTGTGTTGCATGAGTACTGTTGTGATTAAAATTGTAGATAATGCAAAAACTAGGTTTGTGCCAACACTTACACCTGCCCATTAGTTAAATGATAGTTTTCGGATGACAACATTTGGTAAAACTAATTTGCTTGTCACGTTCTGTTCTGTTTCCACGACTGACTTGCAGCACAGAGTGTGCTTTTAATCTCAGTCTTTGTTCCAAAACTGAGTTCAGTCCCTCCTATGGGTCTCCCAGATGTTGCAGAACAGTTTTTCTTTGGTCGGTGGCTTTGCAGGTCAGTTCATCTTCTGGGACCCATCCCTGCCTTCTGGTTAAGGAATCTATGCACACATACAGGATGACTCAACAGAGGGATGGATGTTCAGATACCAGAAAGGTGCTGGTAACTTGACAGGAACTTCCACATTCTTTGGAGGTATGTGTGCATGTAAACCTCTCACTGAATACTACCTGGATTATATCACATGGAACTGTAATTTAGTTAACTTCAGTTGTGTTTTAAAATATATACTGTTCATAGTTTAAGTATTCAGAACGAAATAAGCATTCACATTTTCACAGTAAATATTAGGGCTTCATGTTTGGTAAAAACTTCATGATATGTAACCAATGGAACCTTTTTCTGGCTTTGAATCCCACAGTGTGTAATACAATGTAATTTTGCTAGATTTAAAGTACTGCAATTTAGAATACTAAAAATAAAAATTCTACAGTTATCAGTTTTAAAGGGATGTAGCAACAAGAACAATTTATGGCCACGTTCCATTAGCGTAGATACTGTGTATGCCATGCATATCTTGTCACATCTCTTCATACGTCTGAACTCGGTGTGCTGCATCTGGTCTGTAGCCTGGCCTGTGGTTTAGGGGAATGCCCTTCCGGTAGTTCTCAGATGCCCAAACTTTGTGGGAGCCAAAGCAGCACCCATGAAGCTCAAATAAGTTTCAGATAAGAAAGTGAAAATTTCCATTTTTATCAGAAACTTACATTTTACCAAGATGTTGCAGGTTTGCATGAGAATAGCAAAAGCATAGAGAAGGTTCTCAGACAACAGCGTTTATTTAATTTAATTTTTTGTTCTGGACTTTAGTTTTGGAAACAGCTAAATTCCTCCCAAGGAGGGAGGAAGAAGGAAAAAAAAGCAGGTACTTGACTCAAAAGGTATTTAGCCATTGCTAAATTTAGCAAAGCTATGAGCAACTGGAAGAGAGTGTTATGTAATGGTTAATTACTACATCCACACATAATGCTTTAGAATGCCCATTCATTTTGTGACTTAAAGCACTGAAAAGTAATAAAACATGGTCTTGTGGATGATGATTTGATAAAATGGTCTAGTAGCAAAATGTTTATTGATGCTGAGCTTGCATCTTTATTATGTTAGTAACACTAATGTATTGTTTAGAAATACTGCTTTGTTTTGGAGCATATTGTTTGTTCTCATTGACTTGCTGCCTTTGCTTGTTAAGGTAAGGCACATGTGTCTATTCAGGGAAGAAAAACTTCTGTTATTAAATATAATTTAAAGAGTGTTGCTAGTTTATCCTTCTGCATAGTATATCCTTCCACTATAATAAATGGAACTTTAAAGAGACCGAGTGAAGATTTCTAACGACTGCTAGAATAAATTCCTTGGTCGTTGAGATTATTTGTCAGGAGGACAAACAGTAGTGAAGCTGGTCATACGAACAGCTATTGATTGACTTGCTAGGTTGTTCTTTCCCACTTATCGAAGAATGCATGTGCTTTCTTTTTGTAAAAATGGAGTTACACTTGTGTGTCAGCCACCTCATCAGCCATACAGATCAGGTTTTATAAGTTGGGGAAAATGCCAGATAAGTTTGTGATAGGATAGTCTGTATTTTGGCAGTTGTTTCTGGATTTTAATTTTTTTTTCCTCCTACAATGAAGATACTATGGAAAATTTTTGGTCCAGAAAAAGCATGCTGTGAGGGTTGCCATGGAAGGTTGCTCGGTAAAAATAGATAATGTCTTCTGTTTGTTCTTCAAGAATGCATGGTTGCTTTGAAAATTTTAGCTTCAGACTGGTGGGGAAGAGAAAAGGTCTCGCTGAACATCTAATTAGTAGGACATTTGAGAAGGGGCCTCATGCCACTGTAAAATGAAGTGGCATTTGAAACAGTTAAGACAATTGTTGAGAATTGACTGAATAACAGAATTCAGTCTAGAATGGACTTGACTAGATTGTACTGCTTCAGCATATTAAAGCAGAGCTTTTCCTTACGCTGCTCTTTTCTGAATTCTGGCTCATGGGGCAAATGTTCCTCAGTGAAGTAGATTCATGCAGTTTGCTGTACTCCAGGGTCACTGTGCTTTTTCTCCTGCTGAAAAACAGCATGGGAACCTTACTTACTTTGCCCTGTTTTGATACGTGGACTCTGAAGTTTTTTGTGGTTAGTTGTACCAACATTTTTCTTCTGCCTGGCATGATTTAAAAAAAAAACCAAAACAAAGCAAAGCGGTAGGGCAGACAGGTAAAACTTTTGAATCTGACTCTTCTGAACACGTTTATTCTAAGTTCATCAGTGTTTGAAAAGGGAGTTTATGAATTGGGTTCTGTAGTTGATAAAATTCTTCTAGAAATCGTGAGTAGATTCTGTAGTTTGTCTGCTGAGTTTAAACTTAAACATACACGATTTGCTACTGCTAAACTACATTGCTGTTAAATACTTTCTTTTTTTTCTACAAAGTGCTTTATATACTATTAAGTACTAACACGTGAAACTACACTTGGTAAATTAACAAACCCAAGTTGTCCAGGTTCAAATCACGTTATACAGAATAAAAGGTATCAAGGAAGAAGGTCCTTGCTCATGTCTGTGCACTGGATATTGACGTACGGACATAGCTTTTTTCATAGTAGCATGCAATATTTAAATTTTACTAACTTGTTATCTCTTACTGTGTTTCCACTGCCTTGTCTCCCTTCCTCCCCTAATCTTCTCTGTTTTTCTAGGGACCTACTGTATGTGAGACCTTTCAGGAAACTGTGCAGTTTGAATACATCAAATCGTTCCAGTATCTGAAACTTTCATGATGAAGAGAGCTAGGCAGAAAGTTGTGGTTGAAAATGAAGCTCCTCAAACATCACAGAAAAGCAAAAAACAGAAAACTTGTTTATATGGCTCAGTGTTTGGTGAATCTAACTTGCACGCCTCAATGGATTGGGGAAACCTTCCACACCATGTTATTCTGCGTATTTTTCAGTTTCTACCTTTAGTAGATCGAGCCAGGGCATCTTCTGTTTGTCGAAGGTGGAATGAAATTTTCCACATCCCAGATCTCTGGAGGAGATTTGAATTTGAACTTAGCCAGCCAGCTACTTCTTACTTAAAGTCTACACATCCTGATCTCATTCAGCAGATTATCAAGAGGCATGCTGATCATCTGCAGTACGTCAGCTTCAAGGTAAGTCTTGGATGAATGGAGGCTTTTTCTGTCACACTACCATGCATAATGTATGTAGCTTGTCTGTCGATTGGCTCAAGTGTTGTACTTGGGAAGTCTTATTTAAAAATGCAACAACTGCAACAATTTATTTCCACACATGCACACTGTTTCTTTTCAGTTTCTGCACTCTGATCTCTACAAAGTAAAGAAGGAGCTAAAGTCATGCAATACAGTGCTGAAGATTGAATTACATGTTTTCAGAATGTGCAGAATACGTAGCTTGTGTGAGTTGATGTTAGTGGCAATCTGACTACTCCACAGATTATTGTGCAGATAAATATTTCTTACACATGGAAGCATTTAAGTTTGTCTTGTGTGTATAATTTACTTGCCAAATAGAGCTATACAGAGAAGAATGTCTTGAAATTTTAGAACCCTGCTTTGAAAAAGTGTGAGTAAGGGAAGAAGATGCTGTGCCTGTATATCCAGGTGATTGACACAAGGACATAATTAAGTAACAGTAAACTTGATTTAAATGCGAGCTATGTTTGTAGTCTCAGGATTGCATGAATTCGGACTTCTTTCATTTGAATGCTTGATACAGTTCACTCTATTTATCTGAGAAGATTGTAGTTGGAATTACAGGTTCTTTGTTCACTTTTGGCAGTCACTTCTCCGTAGAGGAAGTCATAGTTCTTAGCTGTGAAGGAAAAGCAGAAGAAGGGATTGATACTAAAGCTAGGATGAAAATCAGAAGCTTCTTTTTCTGGGCACTGGTAGCAGTTTTACATTGGGAGATACTGTGATTGGGTCACATAGCAGTTCATGGATAATCAGTTATAAAATACCTGTAACTTCTGCACTTCATATAACTGATTACAATGAATTGGCATTGTAATGTCTTAATGCAACTTTTATGCTTTTTCAGCTACTCTTTTTTTATCATCTCAGCTACTACAGAGGAGGAAGGTGACATGTAGTGATTTGTCCAAAGTTAGTCATCAGGCTTTGAATGAATTGAGATGAATTGAGAATCAGTTGATGATGAATTGAGAATCAGGTCATTATTCAAGATGCAAAGGTGTTGTCCCTGCAGGTAAAATGGGTTAGTTTGCTGGAGTATATCTAGGCTTTATCAAGTCTTTTTTTTCTTCTCTGAGAGTTTAGAATTGGAATTTTAAAAAAAGGTGCATACGTACCACTGTCTATCATAACACCAATACTAATTACAGTTGTTTAGGAAGGTATGAGGTTATTTGAAGAGAAGGCTTAGGTTTAAGCTCTCTGTTCATATTGGAAATACCAGCAGTCATAGTCAGGAAAGTTTTCTAATAGTAACTTTCCTGAACTCAATTTCTTGTTTTGAAATATCTAATTAATGTTGGGTTTGTCCTGCTGTCTGGTGCAGTACAGCTGAGTGGGTGTGGACCTTGCAGTCTTGTTTATCCATAATGCTGTTTTCTAAATAATAATAAAGAATGACTTCATGATTTTAAAATTGCTTTTATAGGTTGATAGCAGTACTGAGTCAGCAGAAGCAGCCTGTGACATCCTTTCTCAGTTGGTGAACTGTTCTATCAAGACACTGGGTTTGATTTCTACAGCAAAACCAAGCTTCATGAATGTCTCTAAGGTAATGTTCTGCAAACTGTAACTAGGGTGCCTTAGTTCACTCTTAAACAACTTTAGCTTTCTTATTGTGTTATTCAGTTGACGGTAATTTTTATGAAACAGTCTGTATTTATTGGCATATCTTCTTTAATTTGTGGTGTTCATTAGTATTAGGAAAATAATAAAATATTGATTCCATTCATTAAATTTAGTAGTGTTGATACTTTGTGGCATCGAGATGGGGAATAATTTAGAAGGCTGGAGTTTCCTCATTTCTAGATTAAAAGATACAATGACCACGTGCTGCAGCATATTGTTAAAATATTTGGGAGATTTTTTCTTTGACTCTATAGGTCATGGCAGAGTTAATTTCTGGAAAAATAAAATAAATGCCATTTCCTTTTTTCTGCAGATAAATTCTAGGTACTTCAGGCTCATCACTATGTCCACTTACCCCTGTGAAAGTTTATTGCAGTGAAAAAGTAAATCAGAGTGGATGGAGTTAACTACCGAGTGTAAAGTTAATTTTTGTCACTTGCAGCAGTGCATTTTTAAATGAAGATTTTCTATGTTCATGTTCAAATAAGCATTTCTTTGTTACACAAGAAAGAGGATGCCTAGGAAGTGATTATTTTTGTAGTTTCTGTGTGTGCAAAACCTGAGGTTTAGATGCTGAAGGTCTGCCTATCTTTTCATAAGATCTTTTCCCCCCTCCCTCAATGTCTCCAAACAGGCCCATTTTGCTTCAGCACTGACAGTAGTTTTTGTAAACTCCAAGTCATTATCGTCAATCAAGATAGATGACACACCACTTGATGATCCTTCCTTGAAGGTTCTTGTTGCTAACAATAGTGATACTCTAAAACTGCTAAAAATGAGCAGCTGTCCTCATGTATCACCTGCTGGTGAGTAGTGAGTATATATGAAAAATGTAGTAGTAAAGTATCATAAAACAATAGTCAATACTTAATTTGAAACAAGTTATTCATAAAACTTCTAGTGCTCTTCTGAGTCTTTGTCAGAGGCCTGTTGTTGACCTGGTCTTGGCTTTGGACAGTTGGAAGGGGAAGGAGAATAATGTCTTTGTGTTACTGAATGAGTCATATTAATGAAGGTGGAGGTGCTCCTCACTTGACTGTGTCTTCTAGAATCCTGGGGATTTTTTTACGTTCTTCTCAGCTGCTTCAGTACCTCTGATAGGCCTTGAGGAGGAAAAGCCTCCAAAATTAGTGCAAGTCTTTTAATGCATGTTCCAAGGACTTGATGTTCTCTGCCAGTTCTCTGTAACGGTAACCAAATGTATGCTACTTAATGTGTGTCATTTTGTAAACTTAACTGACATTCTGTGGGAACACAGAATGTGTGGGAAAATCCTCAACCCATGAATCAGCTACTGGTTGATGGGAAAAAGGGGATGAAAGCAGTTGTCAATAACTTTCACAAGATGCCGGGAGCTTAAATTACTGATCAAAAGTGTTCGTACTTCAAAGTTATATTAAAAAAAATGGAGTGTGTACACATTTCAAAAACTAGCTGTGTAAGGCTGAGAGTCTTTCAGTTTCTGTAGTGCCCTCGTGTGTCCAGATGTAGTAGTATGAACTTGCTCATTTTAGCATTGGTTGGTGAAGGGCTCACTCCCTTCAAAATACAGGCTTGCCAGAAAGTTCAGAGGGCTTTTGGGTCCCTTCTCACTTACCTTTTTCCTTGGTGCTAGGGAAAGGGAATCCTGGTCTGGTATCTTTCCTATATTCTTTTCCAGAGTTGACAAAAGGTGATTTAATCTGTGTACTTTGTATTCCAACAGATCAAGAGCAATTATGGTGTTTATGTTTTAATTCAGGGAAGGGTCTGTTTTAATGTAGCTCTTAAACTAGGTTGCTGGTGATCATTTAAATAGAATGCTTAGATGAATGCTGAAGGAAGGAGTATTGGGGAAGGGAACAGTGGCAGCTTCATCTGAATCTTACCTGACTTCTGTTGCTTCTTCAAAGTTGAGGAAATTCTGCACAGGGAAGGGCAAAGAGGAAGAAAGATATGCAGATCCAAGATGAATGCAACTAGTTAAACTTGCTTCTTTTACTGATAAGTGTTTATGGCCAAAACCCCATAAAAGGATGTAGATATCTAGAACTTTCTGATATTTCATGGTTTTTTGATAGAGGCATGAATATTCAAGCCAATAGAATGATTACTTGCTTGAGCTTTACAGCAAACAACTGTGCTTATATTAATTTTTCATTTTACAGAGTAATTTTTTTTTTTTGTTCCTCAGGAATTCTTTGTGTTGCTGACCAGTGTCATGGACTTAAGGAGCTGGCTTTGAACTACTACATATTAAGTGACGAACTGCTGCTGGCTCTTTCAAGTGAAAAACATGTTGATCTTGAACACCTTCGCATAGATGTTGTGAGTGAAAATCCTGGACAAGTTCAATTTCACACTATTAAAAAGCAAAGCTGGGATGCTTTTGTTAAACACTCCCCCAAAGTCAACATTGTGATGTATTTCTTCTTATATGAAGAAGAATTTGATGCTTTCTTCAGAGAGGAAACCCCTGTTACACACCTTTACTTTGGTCGTGCAGTAAGCAAAGCAATGTTAGGTCGTATTGGCATGAATTGCCCAAGGTTAATTGAGTTAGTTGTGTGTGCTAATGGACTTCAACCTTTGGACGATGAACTTATTCGGATTGCTGAGCGCTGTAAGAACTTAACAGCAATGGGACTTGGTGAATGTGAAGTAACTTGCAGAGGTTTTATTGAATTTGTAAAGATGTGTGGGGGCAGGCTTACCCAGCTTTCTATAATGGAGGAGGTACTGATTCCAGATAGTGACTATAGCTTAGATCGCCTTCATTTGGAAGTCTCCAAACACCTTGGAAGAATGTGGTTTCCTGATATGATGCCAACGTGGTAAATTCTCTACATTTTTCGGTAAAATGGTAGAATCAGGGTGTTGCTTTCTATGCAAATAAATTTAAAAATGAAATGTGAAAACTTATTTCCAGATTTGAGTTTTTCTACCATGAGAACCTCTAGTAGTGTAACAGTAAACCATTCTAGAATGTTAATGGTATATTGAAATAGAAAATAGATTAAGTGTACTTAACACTTCTGAAAGTATGTCTGAAGTTTACAGGTGCTTCAAACTTCAGTGAACTTGGGCTTCTCTGAGCTTCAGTTTAAATATTCCATTCACATTAAAGTTGGTTGGATTTTTTGGCATTTTTTTAATGTCTTTGTTTAGTCTTTCTGATGTATTTAGAAGAGGACTGGAGAAACTTTTTTCCTTAAGCAAATCCATCTTTATGGGAAGCTGGATACAACTTTGAGTTCAGTATTATTTGTCATGATGTTCTATGCAGCTATTTTTCAAAATATTCATGTTATAAATGTAAAAGCTTGTACATTAAAATACACTAGCCCAGGTTACTCAAATATAGTCTAGCTTAAACTCATGGCAGTGTATTAAAATGTTGTGGTAAATAAGCTTATGCTTACAAAAAACTTTTCCAGTTTTAAAATGCACTTTAAATAATTTTGTCAGATTAGCTACACTGTAGAGACTACGTTGTACAGTATGTTGTTTTTCTGTCTTACGCATTAAATTGATGGGAAAGAGACTTTGTTAAAATTAACGGATTTAAAAGTTTGGATCTAGATTGATTGGGTGAATGACAAAGCACTTTGGAAACTGGAGTATAAGGAATAGCTTCTGGATTTGGGAGAGTTCAAGCCTTTGATTACAAAGATTGATGTCTGAATGCTGTTCCATGATTTCATTTTTAAGTGATAAGAAGAATCTCAAAAGTGGCTAGTGAAAAGGAAGGATCAGATGGAATACAGTTGTCTTTGATCGCTTTCTATCTGGAATTAAGGATTTAAAGCACTTAAATAAATTGTTTGTCAGTTAAGAGGCCAAAATAGCCTGTAGTAATCTTGCCTGTATCTCACAGAGCTGTGCTGTTCCTAGAGTAAGGGTTGCTGGAGGTGATCCTGAAATTTTTAATTCTGGACTGTTTAATACTTGTTGCTATTAATTGGTTTTTGAGGAAGAAGATTTTATTTTATTTCTTGATTTTCTTTGAAAGGGAAAGGAATGGCGAGTTGATGTGAATTAGAGTGTTTTTGTGTTGACATTTTGCGCACTGTAAACTGAAATGCATTGTATACAAATTTTGCTGTAATTTTCATGCTGTAGTTGTTCTGTCTTCCTATTTATAATGAGAAGTCTACATTCGATTTGACGGTGGTATATGTCACATCAGATAAAATGGCAGTTTCTTCCACACTTATACTTCTTTACTGCAAAAATAACAGCTAACGGGTTAAACCACCTTTGTCTTGGACAGACTTGTTCCCAGTTGCAAGCTAAAGGCTTTAAGATAACATGTAATGCCTGTCTGAATCAGTAATGCATTATTGCCTGTTGCACAGTTAAGAAGCATTTGACTCTGATTACTAGCACCTGTTACCCAAGCACTTGCTTCCATAATCAAGGGGATTATAATTGTTTTTTAAACAAAAGACTGAAATATTTCTAAACAGTATTTGGTTTAAGATGTGTGGTTTGCTTTAAATGTAAACATAATAAAGTGATCTAATATGTGCACTGATATTAGACTCTTGCCAATCTGTTGCACCGTGTCCTCCTGTTAGGCAGGGTTCTGTCCTGTTAGAAACCATATATACTTGACAAACCTGGGCAGACGCAGTAGAAATGTTTAACTCTTGGATTATAGAAAATTAGTCATTGTCATTTCATGTTTGTGCCTCAAACTTGAGGGTTTTTGACATGCTGAAGCTGTAAAATGGAACATGGACAAATCTTGTAGATGGTTGGTAAGTCCTAGAGTCCTTCATGTCTCACATTAGCCAACATAACAGTGTTAATGAAGTATCAAATGCTAGTGGGTATATAGAGAAATATAGCTCAGGAGGAAACTGTTAAAATGCTTCTTTGAATATTGTCCCTTTCTCTGTCCCTCTTACTAAAGCAGCTTTTCAGTGAAGCCATGAAAGTTAGCTTGCTCCAGGTCTAAGCTTCTAGAAAAATGGGCCTGCATTTATTGATGATGTGATTTTTGATGCGATGATTTTCTTTTTGTGCATTTGCTCTGCTAACTGATCTTAACAAGTAAGACCTATTGATACTTAAGTTTATAACTAGATGCCAACAAAATTTATAAATCAGTATTTCACATTGAGACCAATTCTTCACTGATAGTGAGGGAAGCTAATTTTAATTGAAAGGTAATTTCTGACATTTGGTTAATGTTGAATTTTATAGTTTTAGTGTTAGATTTGTTTAGTCTCATGTGTTGGTGCTATGGTATATGCATTGTGCTTTGGGGAGGCGTGTCAAAACACTGTCCTGTGTAAAGCATCGTGAATTCTTCTTTTCCTTCTTAAGTAGATTTTCTTGAATGACTGTAGTGGAGGGTATTGTGTTTGGCAAGCATCTATAGATGGCTGCCTGCTGCCTGTACTTCCTCCTATCCCTTGAATAGCTTCTACTTCAGAGCTCTGCCTCATCCTAGATAAGGCAAGTTTTGTCTATTTTATTGGCTTTTCCTAGTTTACTGCCCTGCAAAGGCTTTCTAAAACCCCATCCCTGAAGCATATAAGGCAATGATACAATAACTAAACCCTCAAAGTACAGAATTTACACCCCATATGCTGAGGAGATCTGTAGGATCATTAAAAAGTCCATGTTTCAGTGAGAAGTTAACAGTAATACACCTCTTCTGCCACAGGAGGGGGTGAGCTAGTTTTCATGCTTGCTGATTTTTCAGACTCTTTTGAAAAAGCTTATAATTAGTCATTGCTTACTTATTCTCTTGTAAGTGCAAATTCCAACAAAAACTCAGATCTTTTTTCCATTTGCAGAGTCCCTTTTGCCATCCAGTAAAGACACCGGTTGTTCTTGCATGACAACTCCAGACAGCATCTTTTACACCTTGTGGAGTGTTTAAGTAAATTTCCCTCTAGTTTTCTGCAGTTCAGGTGCCTTCAAAATCTAAAGTAATCTTGTTTTCCAAGGTGTAGTGAAGTTCATCAATTAGGCTAAGATACAATGTTCACAACAACTACAGGTACTTAAAATTTAACAGTATCTAATTGGTACCTGGAATGTATATTAATGTTAGCACCTTGCAATATTATATAAGGCTCAAAGTATTGAATCAGTAGTAACATAAACTGTTGTGCATGAGAAGAAAAAACAACTTTTGGATGCTGAGATGAATTTATTTGGAATTTACTACACTTCCATTTCACACTCTTTGCCCTTTCCCCCTTTCGAGATTGCGAGTAGGATCTGAGTGATCGCAGTTCTCAACATGAATATGAGAGGTGATCCCGGGAAATACTCTTTGCATTGGCAACATTCTCCCAAGGACTTGTCCCTTAGAAATTCTACCGTTGTATCTGATGGGATGGATGCAGACGAGTTTTACACAGAAGTCTGGTGAAAATAAGAGGAGGTAAAACATCTGATGACTGATGAAGCACTTGTTAGTATTTCTGAAATAGTACAGAAGAACGTCATCTTCTGCCTTGTCATTTCCACTGAGATGGCAACAGTGGAAATACCAAAATAGCCAAGACACTGTGGTCATAAAAAAATAGAGATAGTGGTTGGAGTTCTTGGCTTGGTGGAGGAGGGAATATGGGAGGCAGGGAAAAGGTGGGAATTTCTGCTTTACTAAAGACAAGAGCTTGAGGACATTCTACAGAACTCAATTATTTGCATTCTAACATAGAAGCAAAAAGTTCTGCATGTAAATAGATAGAAGATGCAGTGTTTCAAAACATGTACCTTGCTTAACTACTTGGCTAGCTGCAAGGTAATACATCCTGTATGACCTCAAGATAAAGAAATATTAAGTGAAAAATAGCTATTTACCTGGTCCTCTGATTTGGACTCCATCATCAATGGCATTTCCGTTGTGGAAAATTTTAATGGGTCCAGAGAGCTCACCAGAAAAGGGAGCGTACACGGTTGCTCCATCAGCACAGATGACATCCACGCCCAGATGCTTTCCTTTACCGTTGCGTCTGAAGAAGAATACATAATCAAAGAAATCTCTTGTCAGGCCTAACATTATATAGAGATAGATGATGAGTTAGCATGCTGCAACATCTGGAAGTGGCTTGTTTGTACTGAGGCAGTGTTGACATAGTTGACTGGCTGAAGAACCTATAAAAGTGTTTTGGTGTAGGTGATGTAATGCCATGTAGGGGTTGATGATCTGTTAGAGTTGCAGTTTTGCAAATGGGAGGGGAAAAAACACGCCTTTCTTCCAAGCCTTTAAATAGAACTGTAGAGTCACAGAAATGTTGCTTGCCAGGTACCCGTGGAGGACATCAAGTCCAACCTTCCACTTGGGTCAAGACTGTTCTCAACACCAGGTCAGGTCAGGCACGGCTTAGTCAGAGTCATAAAAGCTTCCAAGCACAGAGGTTTTATGAACAATGTGGGCAGCCTTTTGTGGTGCTGCATTACCCCTGTGGTGAAAACGTTACCTCATGTCCAACCTAAACCTTCAAAGCTGTAATTCTTGAGTAGCTTAAACAGAGTTCAACTCTATTTCAGTGAAGGAGCAAAATAGTACCTTGGAGCGCCGAAGTATCCGCAGCCATACTTATCACAGCCTCTTATCTCATTTGTAGGATTGCCGGAGCACACCGTTGCCCAGTGACTGTCTTGTTGTGGGAATGGTGGAACAACTTTGAAATACAGAAACACAGCACATTAAAGTTAACTTTTAGGTTCTGTTTTAAGTGTTACATGTTTGTAACTACTATGTTTTCATTTTAGTTAGGTAGGAACATACTGAAATTACAACCTGTGTGTGTAGTTGGATGTTTTGTCCACAAAATTTGTCATCTGTTAGGAAATGTAAATAAAATGTAGACCTAAGACTGGATTATAGTGTTTCTGAATCAGGGTTGTCTCATACAAGGAACATGCTATAAAGACAAAAATTCAAAAGAGTATTGCAGTTCTTAGAGTGTAATCTGAGGAATGGGAAAAGACTCAGTTTTGTTTCTTATTCTATGCCCAGGCTGATGGGACTGGTCTCCTCAAGTCCTCTTCTCCCTTACTACCAATTTTTATTTGCAGTAATTTGTATTTAAAAGAATCATCCCAAAGTCTGCTAAGATGCATTACTGAAAACATTGCTAGTAGTTAAAAGCATACAAACAGAAGAGATGTCTGACTCAGTTTATTGCTGAGACTTGATGCTGCTGTGGCATGGGGGGGCAAGAAATACAACTTGTTAAGCTGATACATTCTCCTTCCTGTAACACTGTCTACAGTCGTGTTACACTGTATTTATAATGTGTATTTTCTTTTGGGTGTTGCTGTCAGGGAGAACCTAAGACAGAGGGGATATTGCTATTTGATATTGTTTACCTTATTTGAAATTAATTAATAACTTAATTTTCATTCATTATACTACTTATTCTGGGAAGGGGGGTTGCAGGGGTTTTTTTTTACCAGGTGCGTTAGGTGTAAGTAAATGAGTAGGATCAGAGTGGTCGCAGTTCTCAACGTGGATGTGAGAGATAATGCCAGGAAATACTTTTTGCATGGGCAGCATTCTCCCGAGGTGTTGCCCTCTCTGGATTTGGCCGTGGTACCGGATGGGGTGAATACAGACGAGCTTTACACAGTAACCTGGAAGAGACGGGAGAGGAAGCAAGGTCAGGAAACATCAGATGCATCTGTTCTTGGGGTGAGCAAGAAACCTTCCGTGCTAGCCTCTTACTGAAGACTGTAATGACGAAGTAGAAATGTAGTCAAGGTACTGACAATCCTGAAATCAAAATTATTTGGATTGTTGTGGAAAGAGAAAAAGAGGGAGTTGGAAAATAGCGTCAGGAAAACATCGTCTCAGCAAAATTGAGGGTATATTTCTGATACTTTATTTCTCTTTTTATTTGGGGTGGTTGTTTTTCTGGTACCTGTTTTTCAACTCCCTTCTTTCCTCCTCTCCAAGAAAAGCATAGGAAAAAGACTACATCCTGCTGCTACTGATTTCTGATATTTCTTAGCAGCAGTCTAGATGTGCTGTAGAAACTAGAGAGGGTGTAAGAATAATCAACACTTTGTTTGAATTGAAGAGTCACAAAAACCTTACTCAAGTAAATAAAATAGCTAGTTGTGCGTGCCTCACAACATATCTGCTGTTATTACTTGCCTGATCCCCTGATTTGGACTCCATCATCGATGGCATTTCCATTATGAAAGAATCGAATGGGTCCGGAGAGCTGGCCGCTGAAAGGAGCGTACACCATCGCTCCATCAGCACAGATGACATCCACGCCCGCATGCTTTTCTTTACCGCTGTGCCTGAAAACATAAATATGGAATTAGAAAAGTCTGCCAGGCTTAACATTATGTATAGATAGATCAGTTAACACAGTATAGTATCTGAAGTTTGTCTAACAAAATTTTTGCATATGCAATGAAATTGGAAAGAAATAGTGGCTTTGATCTGTCTTTTATTGCAAAATGTTTGTATTACTCTGACCGTCTTTAAAGGGGAATGAGATTTTAAATATTAAACATACTTTTAATTTTCCCCAAGTTCATGGGGTGTTTCTAGCTGCTATAGAAAAGTACCCCTGTTCTACCCCAAGATACATCTGTGCTGGTGTAAAATAGAATCTTGTGTTTGACATTTTCTCATTTAGAAATCTGGAAGTTGCATGATGAGGATGGACACTTCTTACAGTGCCTGGGGAGAAGAGACGACAGGAAAATGCAGGGAAGGCAGGAGTCATTCTACATATAAAAGCATTTTTCAGGGAAATATAACCTGTTCTGTTATGAGGTGCCTACGTAAAGACAATGATACTGGCAGACCTTTAACTTGTCTAAATTAATCTACTTAGCTTCCTGTAAGCTCTTGCAGAATGCAAGTTAAATACCTGGTCTATAAGCAACAAGAATAAATGACACAAATCCTTGAAATACTTTCCATTTCCTTTACTCTGGCTGCTAATTCATGTAATGGTCTTGCTTCTTCCCCCATGCATCAGTTAGTAGTAGTGGTATTACTGCACTTCTGCAAGATTGCCAAGTAACATCCCAAAAATGAGTAAGAGGTCCTGCAGACAACAGTCTTCTCTCATTCTAAGTCCCAGCTCTGGTTAAACTCTTTCTCCTGTGTGAACTTTTCATTTAGGAAAGCAACAGCAAACCCCACTGCTCCAGACTCCCCATGCCCTGCCGCGTTACCTGTCGGCACCAAAATGGCCACAGCCATATCTATCACAGCCCCGGATTTTGTTGATGGGATTCCCGCTGCAGATTTGTGCCCAGTGTCTGTGTTGTTGTTGGGGCGGATGTGCGTCCAACTGCTTGGCGAAAACTTCAAGTGCAAAAGTAGAAAATGGGGAAAATTCAACCATGTCCTTAGTACAGTACAACAAAGTGTTAAGGTGCTAAATAGGGTGTTTAAAGTGGAAGACATGAGCTCATGGGAGTTTATAATTTCAGAAACTGTAGGTAAAAGAACATTGTACAACCGGCTATATAGATTTGAGCCCTCATTCTTGAGGTCTTATTTTAAGGTACATACGCTAAAAGCAAAGTAAAGCTATAGATAAATATTTTTAATATTAGCTTGTGAAATAAGTTAAACTACTTTCTTCATGAAACCTCTAAACACTTCAATATATGGCTCTAAATTCCACCTAATTCCATATTTTATAATAGTCATAACTGTGCACGTTACCCTAATTCATTATAAAACTAGATTGAAAAAACTTAGCATTATTTATGCTTGAGCAAATTTCAATAATTCGTTAGTGTCTACCTAAAACCAGTCAAGACCAACTGCAATATAGCAATCGCAACTCACCAGTGGACACCAAGCTGACCAGAGCGACCAGACTGAGAGCTGGCATTTTGTGGCTGTTCCACCGGTGTTCTTTGATTGAATCAAAGACGTTGAGCAGTAGCTGCCTGGGGTATTTATGTGTTTTTGAAAGTTGAAGTCTGTTGCCTTGGCCAATCAGTCTTGAGCAAAGTATTACAGCTCCGGACAGATGGTGTTGCCATATTAGGCACTGAGGATGTCTACAAACTCTAACAGTTGTTGGAGCTGGTTGGGAAAGACGGATAAAATAATTGGTCTCTTAGCACACAGTAACAGATGGAAATGAACGATCCCACATTTCAGGAAGTTCTGGTTGAACCGTTTCTTAACACCTTTTCTTCCCCCTCCTGAAGCAAAGGCGCACTTAGGCTAAAAATGGTAGAAACCAAGAATACGGTCCAGAGGATTGAGTTGGAGGGAGAAGATGGGCAAAACTCCATGGTAGATGTAACCACTTTCTCCTTTGCCGCTCATTCCAGTACCTTCTCCCCAGATGTACGTGCCCATCAAAGCTTTCTAACAGAGTGACAGAGAACACATGAAGGTGTAATAGTTGGTATAGCATGAGTATTCAGTTAGGCTAAGAAATACAGGTGCTTTTGCACGGAAACATGGCTTTTTTCCTGTTTGGCTGAAATTATCACCTAGCCTAGACTTATTCCATGAAGTCTTTTCACTGAAACCCTTAACTAAATTATTATTAAAACATCTTCAGGTTCTGAAACAACACAGTTGCATACTGAAGTTGCGTGGCATAACTGACATGGAGTTAAAAGATTCTAGGTTTTAAAATTATTCATTATGTGCTTGACTTCAGCTATTGTACTTTTAAGCAAGCTCCTTAGTGTCTCTTTTAATCCTTCTGTTTGATTTTTCTGCACTGCTTACAGAAAAACATTAGATTTTCTTTACAGATATGTCTTAGTTAATATGAAATTTAAGTGAGTCATGGCCCTTTCATGTAAATTATCTGATATTCCAAGTTGCAGAAACCTCTGGAAGTCCTGCAGGTTTTATTCAGAGGAGAAACGCATGTGTCTGCCCCACTTCTAGTTTGCAAAGAGCATATGTACATTCTGTTTTCTGAAAATCTCCACGGAACAAGCAGCTGGAGACAAATTTTTCACTTGTGGTTCCAAGCTTTTTTTACAGCCAATACTTAACCCTCAAACAATCTTTTAGTCCTCCCTGGGGTTATTACAAGCGGCTTTGCTGATTTTACCCCTGCTGCTTTCTCCCCCATCCTGCCAGAAAGAACTGCTGTTTTTCATACTTGTAGCCACCAAACAAGTATTTATATAAATGTTATGTCCCCTCAGTATAGCTTTGATGGGGCTTTTGGTTGTAATTTGCTGGATATAATGGAGTCTAGGCTTACAAATGATACAAGGTGCTGGTAAGAGCTCTCACTGGGTATTCAGGATTTAGTGATGCTGCTTACTCCTGAACTGAAAGAGGGTGAGTTTGTGTGACCCTTGCTAGAAACAGCCTTCATCGCTGTAAGCTGGGAGAGCTCGTGTAATATTCTTTCCAGGCTTACTCGCCTTCATTTGGCACTAGCTCTCTGCAAAACCCCCTCAGCTCTCCTTCACAGAGAGAATCGGCAAGGGAAGTGGTATGGGTGGCATCTTTCAATGAAGATTTCATAGCACAGAGGTAGTAAAGTATTTCTGAGCTTGGCTAGCTTGATACTAGCTGCTGTAAGCTTTTTTTTCCTACTGGAAACAAAACAATTTAAAAATAAAGACTTTATTTGGGTGGTACCTGGCCATTCCCAGTTGAGGGGTCTCCAGTTGGGTTCCTGCAATAATGATCTCTCTCAACCAGATTTTATTTCTTACTTATTCCTGACTGCTAGTTTGCACCAGTGGAGTTTGAAGTATGTCATTATATAAATTTTACCTGAGGCAGACCTGCCTTGAAAAGCTAACAGTTTTTACAGACTTCCGTGAAATCATATGCTCCTAATTTTACCAAGGAAGGAATTGCAGCATCTCAGTCAACTCTACAAAGTCTTGTGAAGAAAAGGCTGGGTGTAAAGCCAGCCAAGCTAGTAGGCACAAGGAGAGAAGTGCAACTGCGTTATAGGTGCATAGACACTGAAGAAACTTTTCTGTGAGTCCTGTTTTGCAGTCTGGTACTTTGTAAAATGGCTCTAAGGTACCTGTTCCTTGTGATTTTTTTTTTTCCATCTCAGAGCTGACTCCAAATTGCTCATAGCTGTGTGTGTTTTTTATATTTTCTCCGTAACAGATCTTAACAGCATTGTACCTTGCTCTGTTCTTTCTAAAACGTGTCAAAATGTCATTTGCTACAATAATGCATCTAATGCACTTCTGGTAAAGTATTCTTAGTAAAACAGTTTTCAAGTATATGACATTGCAGTTGGGATTTCTCGGTACATTCCCCACCTTTCCTGGGCGAGCTGGAAGGTGCAGACCTCTCACCTTGGGCATGAGGAAGCTCTGAACTAAAGTTGGTGGGATTCCCGTGTTGGGCAACGGAGATGTTGATATAACAGTTGGTAGGTGCAGTTGTGAAAGGCACGAATTGGCCACTTAGCACACACTAACAGAAGGATATGGAACAACCGGCTGGCGTTGCACAGCCCCTGGGAGATGCAGTTGCACCATTTCCTTCCCTGCGGTGGGGAGCGGGCAAGGAGATGGAGAGGAGCCAGCGTGCAGCGCTGCGAGGAGCACACCGAGAGCAAGTGGGCTGGCTTGGGAAATGCTGACTTCTTTCTCTTGCACGAATGGTGCAAGTTCCCTGGTTTGCCCCTTTCATGTCAGTAGTAACTTCCCTGGCTGCGTTAAGTACCTTTGAGGTCGTCTTACGGACTAAGCAAGAGTGCAGCAGGCAAATGCGAGTGTTTGGGCTGATATTAACAGGCAGGGAATGAGTTAAGCCTGATGCTGTCCAGGAGAAATCCCTACTTTGCTATTCAGCCTTTCCAAAGATAGGGTGACTCTGTTACCTGGGCTTTTGGATAGATGGTACCTGCCATGCATGTGTCCATGAATCTTGCAAATGTTAGACTAGTCCCTCTTAACATATTAATTATCATAACATTATCTCTTAATGACAAAAGTCAGATGATAAAATGATGGAATAATGGTTTTGGAGGAAAAAAGCTAGAAAACTGAGAAACACACCTTGGCAATGGTAGTGGACCCTTTGAGCAGAAACATCAGCAAAAGCCAGGGCCAAACCCTGAGCCAGAGCAAATCCAACCCCCCAGCCAAGGCCTGCGGTTTCCTTCCAGCTGTACCGCCATCCTCCTCCGGTTGCCCACAAGTGAGGGCTGGTTTCTCCATCTTTTCCTTTACACATATTTCAGCTCGGTGGGATTCAACCAACGTCCAAAACCTGACGATTTTGTCCATAAAGCCCTTCCTCCTTGCAACCTCTGTGTGGCTGCAGCCCCAGTGAATTGGATAAATGAGAGCTGCACATCTTATTTCTTGGTAAAGTCACAGTATTGCGGTTGCAGGTTTGCCAGGCTTGTTAGCAGGCAATTGAAAAGGTAAATCCTCTTCCTAGATATATCTTACAGAACAAGTGGCTTTGTCCTTCTTGGCTAGCCTGGCATGTTCAGTGTGGGAACATGTTAATGCTGAGCACTCACCTCCCAGCCGATCTGCGTACAATATGTTATTAAAGAACCTTAAAAGCTTTTCTCTGAAAAATGAATAATATTCTTTGTGCTAATCATAAAACGAAATATGTTTTAAAAATTAACTGTAGAAGAACTTGTGCAATTGGCAGCACAGGCTTTCATGGTGAAAATCAAGCTGGAACAACGTAAAACAAATTGTACTCACTCTTTATTCAGCCTTCTGTTCACTGTCAAGGCTGAAATAAGAGGAATTTTGCCTCAGTGATTAAGCTTTGTGTACAAGGCTTTTATATTGTAGTATCGCTGGAAAATCAGCAGGTTGCGCTAGCTCATCAGCCAAGAGGCATGGTTGGGCAGGTAATTTTAAGTAGATAGCAGGCTGTAGATCTGAGTATGTTGGCTTTCTTCTTTGCTGAGTATGAGCAGAAGATGAAGCTGAAGTTGTGCTAGTGCGCAATTCTGATTGAAGACTCCATCTCGAATTTATTTTGCCTTTATTAACATACTTGCTAAGCCTGAGTTAGGCAGGTTTTAATGAGGAGGATTGAGGAACACAAAATAAAATCTTTTTTGCTACCTACGTCCTATCTCGTGGGGAGGACAAAGCTCTGGCTGAATCCTCCAGAAGTCCTCTAATGCTTGGGGAGATAGATGGGTATAGTGTAGATTTGGGTTGTAGCCATAGGCAGTTAGTCTGGGACCTTGTGGTACAAACTTATAAAATAAAAGGGATAGCAAGGAAAAGGATCCCTGTAGAACTGGTGCAGAAACAAAGCAATTCTGCATGGCCTGAGTTTGCTAACTCTTTCCTGAAAAGCCTAGTAGCCCTGTTACTTCCCCCAGCACCCTTTCCCCTCACCCTGAATATTTCTAGAACTGTGTATTTTACCAGCCCTTTATTTCCTTCCCAGAGTCAGCTGCAAATTGTGTTTTCCCTTCCTCTACAGCTAGTTATTTTTTTTACTAGACAAAAGATAAAGCTGGATTTACTTAAACTGTTTGTCCCAACTGCTCTGTAACCTAAACCAGAAAGTGGTATTTACTTTTTCTTCTCTGCTGCTGGGTGACAAGCCCCAGCTAAAACTGGAAGTTTTAGCATTTGCCCCGTACCTCTCTCGGGCACCTGCAGGAGCATCCCGCATCCCTGCACTAAAGCACTGTGCCTTGTGCTGCTGGAAAAACTCAGATTAAATAATAGCTCCCTGAAGAGGTTTGTGAAACCTGTCTGTGGGGATGCACCAGGAAAGTGCTGAGCTGTTGTTATTAATGTACAGAGGAAAATGTTATTTGTAGAGGAGCAAGGCTGGTGTGTTGGCTGGAGGCTCAGAGCCCTGCTCAGTCAGCAAGGTCAGCTCAGTCTTTCATTACGATTTGCATGCAAAAGTGGGGCTTGATTGGGACCTTCCCTTTTCACGTGTGGGAAGTTGATAACTGGGTTAAACCTGGGATTTTAACCAAGTGAAACTTAGGTGGGAGTCTTTCTTTTCTTCGGGCAACCAACTTCACGACAAAAATTTAAAAAATTGGTCAAAACTGGAGAACACTGGGGACTTTTGCTGAAATGTTTCTGCTTTCAGTATGAGGAGAAGTTTATTTTCACAGCAAACTCAATTGTATTGTCTCGCCTTCAATGTCTGGTTGCTATCTGCCCCTGCAGGTTTTGACTCTATATTTATGTGGACGTGCTGATTTTTCATTCATAGCAAAATTAAAGTGGTTCCTGGGGAAGGTGAACGGAACACAGCAAGTTAAGCACTTTTCGGAGATGTAGCAAATATCTCTCTGCAAGTTAAGCACTTTTTGGAGATGTAGCAAATATCTCTCTGCAGTTTCTTAGAAAAAAACAAATCTGCTCTCAGGACTTACACAGCTCCCACTGAAGCAGCTTCCCTGCTTATCTGCGGCTGCAGTTGCATTAATAAATACGTGAGCCTGCTGCACTTGTAGAGCACTTTAGCCCTTGAGACTCCCAGTAGCATGTTGGTAGCCTTGGCCTGAAAAACCCTGTCCTGTTAACAAGAACTTGTTGTCCCGGGAAAGTTTTCAGCTGATTTACTAATGGAAAGAAGTGCCTCACTTGGACAAAAAGAAACCCGGGTGTGCCAAGGCAATCCTAAAGCAGGAGTCTGGGGAAAAGGAATGAGTTACTTCATTAATGTTGTTTTATGTTTTTGGTCATGGGCCCCAGGAAAGATTTGGATTTCAGCTTTATACAGGTTTTTTTCTCCCCAGCTGCATTAAAAAAGCAGAACCCAGCCCAAACTCTTGTGACAGCACCAAAGAAATTCAAAGCAATTTGTAGTGAAGCAGCCCTTTAATAACGTGATTTTCCATATGCAAGCACAAGTGAAATTTCTGGCTTCTTGAAGAAATCTTCATGTTTGGCTGCAAAGAGAGCAGAGAAGTCCAAGACGAGTGAGCTGCAGCACGGCTCCCTGCGGTGCTGCTGAGCGTCGAGATTCCACCACGTCCCAGCCGCTCGTCCGTTCCCCACTGCTTCAGCCTTCATCTACGAGCGTAGGGATGCGTGGGGTACGATAGCAGCTTTAAAGCGTGTGTTATACCTTACTCTGAGGCTGTTTATATTCAGATAACCACCAGCATTTTGTTCATGGATACATTTTAGGTGGAACAACTGCCTGAGGCTAGTGGCTTCCACTTTACTAGAGTGATTACCTATGCCCAAGCAACTTAATGAATACACAAGTGGGGAGCTAAAGGCTTTGCCCCTGATGTGCAGCTGCCCCTTTACAGGTTGGGTGTAGGATCTGTTAAGTCGCAGTTCTGGATATGGACATGGGACGTAATTCCTCGGTAGACCCTTTGCATGGGCAGCAGGACGCCGATTTTCTCTCCCTTCTTGATGGGGCCACTGTACTTGACAGGTTTGATATAAAACATCTTAATGCAGAATCCTGTTAACAGGGGAGAGAGAAGAGGGGGAAACCGTTGCTCCTATGAAATGGTTTAAAAGTCTGGCAAAGTCAAAATGTTCAGTAGCAAAATACAAACGACAATAAAATGACAAGAGATTCAGCAGAAGAAAAACTTACAGAAGATGCTGTGATGCTCCTATAGCATCAAGAAGAGAGAATAGGAAAGGAAATAAATTAACGTGGAGGAGGGTGGGGAAGGGGATTAAGGTGGGTAAAACTGGATGAGCAAGTCTGAGGCTGTTCCTTTAATTATCTAAAATGTGCAAAGGGGCCAGCTTCATCCTTTGACCTTTTTTTAATAGAGGTGAAATGCTGTAATCCTTTCAATCCATTTTCCTGCTTTAACAGAACCTGGATTTCAAAGTTACAGTTTTCACTTGGATTCACAGGCAAGCACACTGCAGTTTGGGTTGGGTTCATGATTTTTGGCTCAGCGTAACGCTCTATAAATGAATCGGAACGTTTCGCAATCAGACTTTGCAAGACGCATGCCTTTCAGCTCGGGTACCTGATCCTGAAAGCTGGACTCCGTTGTCGATGGCATTGCCGTTTCCATAGGGCCTGGCTTGTTTGTCAATATTCCCTGAGAAGGGTGCGTACACCACCGAGCCGTCCTCGCACACCACGTCCACTCCTCTGTGCTTCCTCCCTCCTCTGAAGAAGAAGAGCAAGGCAGGTTAGCCTGCGGCAGAGCACCTTGCCAGCTAGAAACCCTCCTCTTGCCCATTTTTTCATGCATATTTCTATTTTAAGAAAGTTTCATTCTTAAAGAATGAAGCTTAAGAAAGCCATCTCCTGTCATCCCAGCCCAGGACCTGGGGTCGTTGTATCCACCGCAGCCCTTGGAGTCGCAGCCTCTGATTTTGTTTGTAGGTTGACTTGAGCAGATTTTTGCCCATTGTGCTGCAGTAGCTAGAAAAGAAGAAAAGAGAAGAATAGAAGATGAAACCCACAAGCTAGAAAGGGAATTTCCCAGCCCCTGTAGTTTAATCAATAGCAAGGTCCCTTTGGACTTTTCTGTAACCAGGGATCAGGCTTCAGGGAACTAGAAAGTTGTTGATCTTTCAATGCAAGTTAATTTTAGAGATACAATGAAACAGCATTTTTTTGTTTTATGCTTTGTCCAGTGGTGTTTGAGAGTACTTAAAGCAGCGACATCAAACCAAAAATGCAGAACAAATAAATCTGGGAGGGACATCACGGAGTGAGACACTCTTCTCCCATTACCCGGGGCAGACGTGTTGTGCTGCGTTCACACGGCAGGCGTGGGGCTGGAGCTACAGGATCTCTCTGCCTGGAAGGTGACCTGAACCACCCAGGAGCTTGGGGTACTGAACTGTAAGTGTGGAAAATAACACTGAGAAAGACCCACCGAGTCCATTCCTACTCCCTAATGTGGGATCCAGTCAAAAATACAAGCTGTCACCTACCTTTAACTAATTGCATTTTGTGTCTCCCAGCGTTTCTATATTACTGTTTCAAAGTAGCAGCCGGTAAGGTACCATCCTCCCATTTTTTATTCCAGACTCCGGCTATCATCACCCACAGTCAACCCCATGCTGATCCTACGGCCCCAGGGATAGGGGAGAAGGGAGGAAAGGCAACTCCTGACTTGGTACCTTCTACAAGCCTCTAACAGCCCTGCTCCCCCCAAAAAAACTACTAGGGTTTCCCATAGGATGCTTTAGGAAGAATGGGGCTGGCCTAGTAAGAAGCAACAAATTGAGGTTTATTCGTATGTGTGAGCAGCTCGGCAGGCACCCTCCCGGTTGGGCTCTGGGATTATACACAAACAGGGGAAATGATGTGCTGGCACCGAAGGTCTGGTGCTAAAAGGGTGCAGGAAATCTCTAATGCCTTCCTCAAGCAAAACAGCCCTTTGTTCTAGGTAGTCTTCATTTCTTTTAGAGAATTGTGTATTCTTTGTGAAATCAAAGGTGATGACATTAAACACAGAAACATCTCTGGGAACACTCTATGCTCAGCGGGCTGAGCTTTAAGTAAAAGGCTTTTAAGAAAACATGCATGCTGTTAGTAATTGATATGCCTCAGCTGATTCTTTCTTATTCAGTCAACGTTATTACTCCAACGAAATTTTGCCACAACTCTTTACCATATCTGAAAAGGATTTTTCTGTGGAGGTTTCTCTGCAGTGAAACGACTCTATTTTCAAAAGTAAAACACGGCAGAGAGCAAATCAGTTCCTAAATCCTTACAGAAACACCTCATTAAAAAAAGACAAAAAAAAAACCCAAACAAAAACAAACAAAAAAAACAAAATAGAGGAAGAAAAAGAAGGCAAGCTACAATGAGCAATGTTTACTAAAATTCAGCTAACTCACCACTGGAGATCGCAATCACGAGTATGACTGCTGTGACTCTGCGCATTTTCATGTGCCTTGAGAGCTCTACTTTCAAAGTGAAAGGTCTAAAATACTTTGCCTTCTATTTATACATCCCAACAGAGGCTGTATCCAAATTTTTCCAGCCAATCAGAAAATTGATGTGGCCTTAGTTATTTGCTTGCAGATTCAGGCCAACAGCAAGAACTGAGCAGCCCTCGAGGTGTACCACCAGCCTGGCTAATTGGCAGTGTAGAGGCTCCAACTTATTTAGCAATAGCAGCTACGTGGTTTTGTTTACAACAAAACTGTGAATATTAAACCCAAATTTTAAGGACAATTTGTAACTATTCCTGCCTGTTGCACAATCCTGATGTTTAGCAAGATAACTTGGGTGGAGAAGGGGAAAAGAGTTCAAATGAACTGACCAAAATATCTGGGCACATGGGTGCCACCTTGCCCTCCCACCGTGGCTGTTGCTTCATGGAAAGAAGTTCAGCCAGGTGGACGCAGCTCTGTGCCACGCATCACACCCAGCATCACACTGGAAAAATCTGATTAGGCGATCTGTGAAATGAGATCCTTGCACCCTGTTTTTATTTGCCGGCTTCATTAATGCATCCCAGATATTGCCATGTTGCTGCTGCTGAACCTTCAACGTTAACAGTGGGAGAGACAGATGTTTACAATCTTCCCTGTGCCTGAACGGAAAATGTTATGAACCCTATAATATTGTGGCTGAGCAAAATTACAGGAAACTGAAGAAGAAGAAGAGAACACTGGAGCACGAACAAGGCTACCTCGAGTGTTGTTTCTGGGAAGGGAGGGAATGCGATGCCCTGGTTTACAGCCAGGGGCTGGAAGTTGTTTGTCTTCTCGGCTCTTTGGCCACCCGGCCTGCGCCACTGGGAGCCACTGACCATTTTGCTTGCCCGTGCAATAAAAACTGAGAGCCCAGGTTAGATATGCCTTTGGGTCGGGGCTCTCAGCTGGAATGCTGTGCCCTTGCTGTCTGTCTTTCGTGGCACCAAATGGGTGAAGACTGGCCTTACATCCCAAAACAGAACCAAGAGCAGTTCTGCTGTGTAGAATTCAAACCCATCTTTGCTGGAGATGGAAACATCAGCAGCGGGTGGATGCCACTGAACAGAAGTTGTATTTCACTGGAGAAGAAAGTGATCCCACCAGGATGTCTTCGAGACACATGTGCTGCCTTCTCCTTTCCCCTTCTCCCAGTGACGTGTCATCCAACTATGCCACTTTTGTCTGTCATATAATAACAGTGACAGGGTGACAGCTTGCCTTGGACAAAGCCAACACTTGAATCCAGCTGAAGTCTGGCTGGAGTGGGCTTCATCGCCTGGTGGAGACCCCGCGAGATGTTTCAGCTCCAGACAGCCCACTCCAAATGAGCAAGACGAGGAGGAGAGTCGTGCCAGTCCTGCTACACGAGGGGTTTTAAACCTGCTGCCACCTTCCTGTGCCCCACACTCCCATTTGAATCCCTGCATGAGTTCTTTCACCAGAAGAAAGACTCCTGGCTTACTGTTTTCCTGGTCATCGGATGTTTTGTGTAGAGAGGGGAAAAATCTATTTGACAGTAACATTTTGAAATGTTATGTTTAGACAGAGTATGTAGGAAAAAATATGACAGTGCCTAGCATTCCGTGCAATGCTTCTCGTGCCCAGGGCTCAGCTAAACCAATCCAGATAAAATTGCATTTCTTAAATTAATTTTGTTAACTACTGATTTTGTTAGAGACCTACCAATCAAGATCAAACAGGAGAAAAGGAGTGAAGTAATTCTGTGCATTTCCTCAGAAGCTCAGAAAATGAGGTTTTTTCCTAATCTGTTACTAATAAATATCCTGAAGGCCAGATACTTTCACAGCCCATCCCGTTTCAAGTTGCAGGCTCAGTTTAGTGCAGCAGAAGCAAACGTACCATGGTGAGATGCAATAGGAAAACCCACCAGCTTCAAGGGCATTCTTCAAACCCAACAGTAAGGTCTTTTGGCCATTTCTGATATTCCCCTGACTCATGGGAGCAGCCACAACAGCTAACTTCTGTTCGCGCCCTAAATTAGCAGTGTCACCAATACACTTGGCCACGTAGACTATAGAAAATGTGCATATGCCCTTGGGTCACCCTGGGAAATTTGGGTTAAGAGCTTTTTGGAAATCTGGATTCCCACGTTGGATATTGGTTTCTCCAGGGTCTTTTAATAAACTACTGCCTTGCCGCCTCTGGTGTGTGGAGGATGGGAAGACTGTTCAAGATCTGCAAGGCACGGCTCCCTGTACCTCTCCGTGACATTTTTTGGCTCTGTTTTGATTTTGCTAACTGACTTGAAAAGTTTTTACAGAGCTAATTGAGTGAATTAAACATGGTAAAGACTAAATTATTTGCTGATGTTTTACATTATACTCTGAGATGACGATCAGGGAGGTAAAGAGTGATTAATGTAGATTTTGTGTGAACTGTGCAAGAGAAGCGGATGCTTTGCTTGCCTTCTCTGTGCCCACCACGCTGCATTTCACAGGGGTTACAGCCTTATTCTGTGTCTGAACACCATTCCAAGGACTGAAGCAACGCATGCAACCTACCAATTCCTTCCCATTTTGCTTATTGCTAGCTGTAGCCAAAGTTGGTTTTTTTTTTCTTTGCAGAAAAACCAGGCACAGAAAGATGGAAGCGATTGGCGGTTACTTAACTTTGCATTGATGGCAGGTGTGTGGAAGAGTTAAAGCAGGAGAGAGGGAGCAAAACCAAGGGTAAAGCTTTTGCAATGTAGGACTCGTTCGTTGGGGAGGAGATGGTGAAAACTGTGTGGGAGGTAAGTGAGGCAGGACAGAGCTTTTCCTCATCTCACGTGGTGCCTGGAGCCACGGAGAAATAGAATTAAAATGTGCGTATGGGATAAGCAATCCTCTTTAACAGTAGCTGCAAAGCCTAGATAGCATGTATGTCTGCAGAGGAAAAAAAACCAAACCCCAAAACCCCAAAGGCTGCAGCTTTGTAGGCTTTGCAGGACGCCCTGTGGTTTATGAATACCCACTGTGCTGTGTTTGGGGGTAACACCTGGGGGAGGCGGGTGTCTTGCTTGCAAAGGGGTGAATAAGTAGCAAAATGGTAAACTACTGGTATGCAAGTAAGCACCACGGTGCAATCAAATTAAATGTAATTCGAATAAGATTAAATTTAAAAGATAATGACTTTAAGTCCTAGCTCCAACGCTCATCAAACTCACTAAAAGCAATTTCCAAAATTGTAACCATGCTGGGATCTAATAAAGTTTTCATTAAAGAGGAAGTGTTTGACTCAGCCTGTCACTTAGCAATATGAAGGGTTTTTTTCCCCTGTTATGGAAGGGATGCAAATAGCTGTAATAGTTTCCTTTCTGTTTTACCAAGTATCAAGGCATGACTGAGTTTGTTGGCAATGCTGTAAAGGCTGTGAATTCCCAACTAATTTATGCTAAAAATGCTCTTTGCTCCTACCCCTTCAATTCTGAGCTTTTGATAACAAAGATATGCCGAAGCTCACAGCCTGCTCTGGTTTTTGCTTTACCACAATTACCCAGCATATAAACCCAACAGACAGGAGCCTTCTCATTTTCTTCTATTCACTAGTTAGTACAACCTGAAACACCTCAATATGCTTAAAAGACCTTCAGATTCAAATAGAGTGAAATCCCTGGGCATGGGTAGATTGCAGTGAAGAAGAGAGGGGAGTTTGGTTACCTAAATGTCAGGTTTTGGAAATATCCAGGTTTTGCAAGATTCTAGTTCAATTTCTAACATGAAATTAAGGGAAGTAAGCCCCGAGACATGGTGCTGCAGACGTCTATTGTCAACGTCTTATTTTTCTTCTCTTTTTTTTCTGATGGTGGCAAACACCACACATGAGCCATTCAAGGAGGTGACGAGCTGTAATCCTATGTGCCAGCACACTTTCCCTCTTCCTGGGCTGGGTTGTGTTGCCCATGTTTCCCAGAGACTGCCGAGTGCATAAAAGAGGGCCTGAATTAATCAAAAAGCCGTCTATGCTGATAACAACTTATTGCTTCTGTTAATTATGCTTATTAAAAAAAAAATAATTGGAAGAACAGGGCATTCTAGACAGCACTCTGGTGTCCAAAAGCAGCTGTTTCATCTGCCTCCCCTTCTCTGATAACATCTTGGACCTTTAAAGAAATAGGAACTAGTTTATCACTGAAAAGTCTTTTTTTTAATTAGTATTTCTTATTTTTGTAAGAGGAAACATTTTTGTTGTTAGCATGTAATGGGTTCCTGAAATGCAGCATCCAGCTGGTGTAGTGGGCACTGAGGGAAAGGATGGTAATGAAACCCAATTTAACTAATGAGTATAATTAGAGAGAGACTTTATTGCAGAGTTCTGTGGGAAATAGTTTAGAAACATTCAGCCTGTGGAAAAGAAGGGGTTTGTGGTTCCTCAAAAAGCCTTGCTGTAGAAACACACAGTCGTTTTTTTATTAGTTAATGTGAGCAACGGAAGGTGCTGTGTGCATGAGCTGAGAACACCCTTGTCTCTCTCGGCACCCAGCCTTTAATTTAGTCCGTTGTTAGCTTTAAACCCTCCAGTTTTACTGGGCAGAGCTTCCCGTTGGCTCTCGTGGAAAGAAATTTCTTTGGGGTCCCGGGTCCCCGTCAGCGTGGCAGGGTGCAATGGGATGAGGTGCATCGGCCCTAACATGTCCCTCGTGTCCCAGGGAAATGGTCACTCTCTGTGTATTCTCCATCAGTGGCCTTGTCTCTGCTCGTGTCCTGTTGCTGGGTTTGGGAGTATTTTAGGATTTATTTTTTTTTTTTCCTTCCAAAAAACCTATTGAGCAAGAGCTCCTCTTGGCATTGCTGGCTTTATCCAGGAGAAGCCTCTGGAAACCTGATCACAGGCAAGTCTTGGCTTTGGACACCCTGAGAAACAGGGAAGGGCAGCACTCATCCTCCAGAACATAAAGGTGTTTGTGAGATGAACGGGACCGCAGGGGACGATGAAAATGGTTGAGCTGCCACTGCCCTCTGATGGAAAGCAGGCGACTGCAGTCCTGCCAGCAGCTCGTCTTTATCTCCTTGGATCTTTATATCTGTGTTTATAGACAGAGATAAAATGTCTCTGTGTGTGTGTGTATATACATTTGCCACCTGTACTGCTCCTTGTCTGATTAAGGGAAGCCCAGCCCCGTGCTGGGGTTTATGGAGATGCTCATCAGCATCTGCCCACTGGGACTGGGATGAACTGGTGTGTGCAGCTGCTGCCAGCCCTTTTTTCTTTCTTTTTCTGCTTTGCATGCACAATCCCTCCCATGCCCATGTGCTGAGGAAGGAGTGTGTAGCACAGAATGAGTCCCTTACCTCCTCTGGGGACATGCTCTTTATCTGACATGAAATGCTGACCCGGAGGCTGCTGTTAGCAGAGGTTCGTGGGCAGAAATGGAAAAGTCGCTTTGTTTTTCCTTCATTGCAAGATCTCTTTGTCCCTGCACCTCCTGCCATCCAAGGTTGTGCTCCAGCACCTTTGCTTTCATTCGGAAGAAGGGAGGGAGACATCTATCTCGCTTCAAATAGTTTAATTCAAAATTCCAAAAGAGGTTTTGTGCTGCTCAGGTTCCCAAATCTCCCCTGTCTAGGTACCCCAGCCTCTGGGATCAGCCCACAAACAACTTCTCAGTCTTTTGGCATTAGCAGCATGGAGAACTGCAATATACTGGATATTTAAATATGAAAGCACACAAAGATGACTATAAAAAATAAGCGATACAGCTGTTGTGGTGATTGCTACGCTTTTGTGGTCAGCAGATTTTCTTTTACACTTGAAGAGGAGCTGTTCTTGGTTTTTAAAAAGCTGCAGACAGAAAATGCGGTGCAGGAGTTGAGACTGGTTTTGCTGATAGGCAAAGGCAGATACCGCCTGCCATCCTCACCTTTGGGCTGGCAGAGCCCTGCCCTCACTAAAATAAAGACTGTGTGGGAATGGCCCCTTGGCAGGTCTCTGAACGGAAACCGTATCATTATAAACCACTGTCTAGCCTAAAGTGCTGCTAAGTGTTTAAGCTATCGTATTTCCACGGCTCATTCAAGGGTATTTTTAGTGTTGGTGGAAAAAGTTGCTGACTCTAGGTCAAGTAATGCCTCCTAAAGTCTATGGTCCTGATTCGGGAAAATTAACCATTTGCTTAAATGTTTGTTATGATGAAGCCTCTCTCCCTTCCTCTGCCCAAGCCTTTCCATGGAAGAGGATTGGGCCTGGAGTACGGGCACGGAGGAGGAAGGACCGGCTTGCGTTAACGTTCCAAGTCAAAAAGCCTGCTACTGCTAAAATGTAGGTATCTGTCTAAATATAATTTCTCTTACCTACTTCCATTGCACATACCTGCTTTTGCCAGAGTGGAGGCAAGCTGCGAAGGAGCTGCTTCCCTCGGCAGTGCCTTGGCCAAGGCTGTTCATGGCTCATGAATCCAGCTGTGGGGCAGAGCTGGCTCCAGAGCTTTGATTTGTTTGTTTTTAACACAAGTCTGTTGGTAATGATGGGAAGACATCATTAAACTGTCACTCACCCGGCAAAGAAAAAAAAGCCAGAAATTGGAAGTTTGTGCGGTATTTGTTATCCCGTTTGCGTGTTTGGTGATTTATTGCTCCGTGGTCATGGCTGATGGTTTCCCTCGTGTCACTCTGGTCCCTCGTGCTCAGGGCTGTGTGAAAGCCCACTGAAGGAGATCTGTGCACAGCAGGGAGACCGCGTTGGCCAGCACCAGGGGTGAAGGGCTTAGCCTGCTTTTTCCTAGGGTCACGGAGGAGCAAACATCCAGGGGACATCTGAGGAGGGTCGTTGGGTGATGGAGAAGAGCTCTTCTGCACGCAGCCAAGCAGGGGAGAGGACAGCTGGAGAGTTTGCTGTTGGCAGCAAAGGTGAGCGATGCTGGCAGATTGGAGGTGGGCGCTGATGGCTTGACAGCATGTGGGAGATGGCCAGTGTAGGGATGAGCTGTGACGAGCCTTGAGATGGGGATGAATCGACATGTTTGACATAACAGAGGGGGAATGACGGAAAGAAGAGTGATGTGGTTATGCTGACAAGCCAGAAAACGAGCCCAGGCTCCTCTGAGTGAGAACACATCCCACGTTAGAGCCACAAACAGTGAAGCTGGAGTGGACTGTTGAAGTCATCCAAATTAATTCTAGTTTAAACTAGAAAAATAATCCTATTTAGTTTAAAAACTGTCAGTGAGTATCCAGCAGCAACTCTTGCTTCTGGGCGACTAACCTCAGAGTTGAGGATATGAGCAAGTCCAGGGTTCCCCTTGATGCCTTAGAGGTGTCGCAGCTGCTTTGCGATACCTTAAATGCCACTTCCAGTGGTATCAGCCCCTCACTGCTGAACGCAGGCTTCAGGTTTGATAGCTACACTTCACCATTAAGAGACGGTTTGTGAATAACTCCTACTTGTGCCATTAAATCCACAGTTCATTCCCTGCCCCTGTATTTTATTGCTTGGGTTGCTGATAACTTTCCTGTATGGCTTCTCTCGGAAAACAGTCTTTCCTGCTAAGCGTTTCCTTCCGTTGGTGCATGAGGTTTAATTAAAACCTCTCTGGGATTTGTCGCTTTGATGCAATGAAGGCTAGGGAAGCTTTTTTTTTTTTCTTTTAAGAAACAATCAAGTGTCTGCAGGTAGACTACATGTTCCTGCAGCTCTGATAAGAAATTCCTACTTGTCTGCAAGGTCCTTCTTGGACACATGGCTTTGGTTTAGCTGGTTGCATTGTGAAATGGAGGAGACCTGTGGCTCTGGAAAGCCTCATGGATGAATGGTTTGTCATGGAAAACCCAGAAAGCTTTATCTCAGGCCACGGTAATCCAGCTCAGGAGCTGGATGATGCCTCTCAGTTTTGCCCCGTCGCCCCTCAGCAGTAGACCATGTCCCACCAAGAGCTGTGGGGTGAGTCGAGCTCATGCAGGGCTGTGGATCCCTAAAATGTGGTGCAGGGAGGAGGATGCCCTGGGCTGTTTTGGCTGGCTGGTGGGTGCTCCTTGGGCAGTGAAGGGTGCTTGGCCCCTCTCTGGCGTTTCTGACCCAGACATACCCAGACCAGAAGTCTTGGATGCATCTCCTCCCCTGTTTGCTCCTGGATGCTGCTGCAAGGCTGTCCCCTGAGCTGCTGTGGGTTCCTAGGCTAAAAGATGTTTCATTTTAATTATTGCTGGGAGCAAACTTGTCAGCTGCCCATTCACTTACAGTCATGGCTGATGCTGGATTTATCATTCCTGGTACCAGAGCACAATTTGCACCACTGGGCATCTCTAACTGGGATGAGAGCTGCTTTGAGGCATGTTGTGGTTTCATCTGTGCTGTACAATTGGAAAGACATCTTCAGGAAAAATGAATTTCTCTTGTACAGGACAACATGTCATGTATGCAGCTTGTCTGGTTTGTGTAAGGGTTTCCTCTCGGCAGTGCCCAGCAGAGGGTGCAGTAGCTTTGCATGTCTGCACAGCTGGTTTTCAGGGAAAGGAGGTCTTCCTCACTTCTGTTTATTCTTTTTATTTTTTAAAGGGCGAAAGGGATTGAAGGGGCATTCTCTTGCCTGAAAGCCGAAGTTATTTAATGCCCATATCAAAAACAATTACTACATAATTTTGGAGAAAAGTATAGCAGTATTACAGTTCATTCAGAAAACATGCTGATATCCAACTATGTGAAACATTTGCAAATAGGCAATGGATGGGAGGTTTATAAGTGTCCTTTTACATTTAATTTTATATGCTCTTATGAAGCCTTTACGTATCAAATTGTGTTGGGGTTGTTAAAATTTTGTAATGCTTTTTGGGGTGTACTATTCCCAGTGTTTGTAGCAAGGGCAGGATATTGCTTTTCTCATGTTACAAGTTCTTGGTATCACAGATGCCCTAGGAGAGCATTACCTCGTGGATCCTTTGAGTCTTTAGACTCTTGCTTTCAAAATGCACATACTGTGCAAAATTAGCTCTCCTTTAAACCAGCTACGAAACCTCTCCTTGTGCTCAATGGCTGCTGCTTCCAATGTCTGTATAGACTGACATGAGCTTTTTCCCCTGGAATAACAAGCTTTGAAAACTGTCCACACAATACGCACAGTTGGGCAGGAGGAACTCAATACCGGAGTTATGAAGCCCTCCTGTGTAGGACTGGGTTCAGAAGTCGCTTGGTTATGATCCTTATATCAACCAGTTGTGAATAATTTCTCTGCCACCAAGGGTCAGCCAGACAGCGCCAGAGAATTGCCAGGGATCAAGCAGTTGCTTTGGCCAGCAAAGTCTGTTTTGACACCTTTTTTTCTTAAAAAAAAAACAACCACCAAACCCAAACAACCAAAAAAACCAAACAACAAACCCAAACATTGGTCCTACAAAAAGCCAGTGGGTGTTTTGCCCCTTCTTGGGCAGGTACGGCGCTGGTGTGAGCTGGGCAGCCTCGCTATCTGCTTGCCCAGGCACGCTGCTGCCTTTGTACGCTGGCGCCCGGTGAGAAGTGACAGAGGATAATTTCACTAGATTAGACCGGGGCTTGATGCTGAAGGCTGAGTTGATCAAGGCCTTGTTATTCTCATAGCGGTGGGCTTTTGTGCTGAGTTTACCCACTGGCAAGCAGTGCGACACGAGTGCCAAGTCTCCAGAAGGTTCCCAACCCCTTGGTAGCGGTATGGGGATTTATTTATTTTATAGTGCCAGTTTTGATTGACAGAAATTGGCATGGCGATAATGAGGACTGCTGTAAAAATGATCTCAGGGTTTGCAAAATCTGCTCTTTGCAAGCATCCAGCATGTAAACGGGACATCTCAAACGGGATCAGGCTTTCGTGGTCTCTTTAAGACCTGGAGCATTGCAATTCAGCTCAGCCTAATTGGATTCAGCCTCCTAATTCAAGTCTATATTCTCTTCATAATGAGCTACAGATATTACAAAGATTATTGACGGGATATCGGTGAGCATTTTATAAGCAACGTGCCAAATTTATTCCTCTTGCAAAGGAAGAGAGAGCCAAGACCTCGGCAATGCTGTGTGCTGGCTGCACACAGGCAGAGCACCCTTCATCGCCTTAGCTGCTCTAACAGCCATGTGCATTAATCTAATGAAGGCCAAAAAGTGATCTAATTCCTGCAGGAACTGCACCGAGCAATTCAGCTCCCATATTCAGACCTGCTGCTCCCACTGACATCTTAGGGCCATGCCAACATCAGCTCAGGTCTGGGTACAGCCTGGGACCATGTGCTCTCCTGCTCAGGGCTTTTTGATATATCTATTTATTTTGAGCTGTCTCTAGACATCGTTAAAGGGCTTGCTAATGTATTTGAAAAGCCTATTATTTCTCTAAAAGGAGACAATTCCCTCATTTAAATGTGACACTTCTTTGTGTTTCTATGTGCCAACACGATCCGTGTTGTTACACCAGGACTTGGACAGCTTCCACTGGACCTGCTCAGATGTGTTGGGCTCAGACGATCCGGCTGCAAGTAAGAGGCACAAATTCAACAGCTCCTGGACACTCTTCTTGTGGTAGAAAGAGAAAATGACTCATTTCTGCTTCCTCTTTTCCTTCCCAATGAATGGGCTGAGAAATTGGGTGGGCTTCCCACATCTCTGAAAGAGGAAACCAGGCAGATGCTGGTCAGTATTCCTGCTTCCCCATTACTTGTGCTGTAAGTCAAAGCTGAGCCCATAAGAAGTGGCAGTATTTTCATTTTTGATGGTCATTTCTCTGTAGAAAGGCTGCGAGCCCTCCCTTTGCTGTTGAGAATATCCCAGAAAGCTGTGGCAGAGCAGTACGGAGGAACCTCATCTCTGTAGGAAGGTGGCATCAAAGCAGGTTGGGATGAATTGATGGGGAGGACAAGATGAGCTAATTGCACCCATTTCTCAAAAGAAACACTCGTTTTCCTGCTTCCTTGCCTCCCACGGCCCCTTGGTTCGGAGTGGAGCTGGGGTGTGCGAATGCCTCAGCAACTCTGTTTCAGCAAATGCCCCACGGGATGCTCTGAGTGATTTGAGCACTGATGGTGTTTCCAATGGGAGAGGGAACCAAAAAGAGTATGATGGCCGCTGTGAAACCTTCCTGTGAGATTTCTTACGGTCTTGAGGAAACTCAAAATCTTACTCAGACTTGGAGGGAAGAAGAGGGGAATTGCCAGGGCTCTTCTGCAATGAACTGGAGGTGTGAACTTGCCTCGGGCAAAAGGCTGCCCACTGCTCAGCTCTGATGATAAAGAGTCCTGAATAACCTTCAGCCAACTCTTGCTGGCAATTAATAGGTGACTAATTAGTACTTGTAAGTTGAAGTCCATAGAGGGTATTTCTTTAATGACCAAGGCAAGCTGAAACCGTGGCATGCAAGCACACCGACTGAGCTGCATCCTGCTCTCTCCATCCCTTCAGGGAAGGAAGCCTTGTTCCACCAGCTCGCCGTGCTTCCTAGCAAAAAGTTCAAATCCTAACTTAACTGTATACATTTTCTTCAAAAATGATGAAGCAATGTTTTCCTACTGAAACGGTATTCCACCCCTCCCTGCAAGCGAGCCTTCGTTTTCGTTTTCTTTGAAAAACACACATCTCGTTTCAGCTCTGTCTCTGTACTGGTCTCAATCTTTTGCATTTGCAGTTAATTTTCTACTTCAAAGACAGACAGAAAAGTCTTTGATTTACTAGATTGGCTAAATTCAATATCTTTCCCAGAAACAGTGGCTCAGTGTTTCCTAACAATAAGTTCAAATGTTTGAATGATATAATTTCCTCACTTCTGTCACTCATCAAAATCAGTGTATTGTATCCAATTTGGTCTCCTTCATATCCCTGTGGCAAGCTTAGCATAAATTTTATCCACTTTAAACAATAGTTGTGTTTGCCACACAGTGTCCTAAAGCTGCAAGGTCTGATTCGTGATACGAATAACATGCACAGTTGGACACCTACATTAAGTATGTATGATGAGATCACTTCCAGTAAAATCTTGAAATGCAGTAATGTGAAAAACATCTGGTTGTTGTGCATTTGATTTAATGTTGGAACTCTTGGACAAAGAGACTATACATTTATTAATGAGTTCTGTGCTTTATGGAGGTTTCCATGCAATTTACTCATTAGACTTCAAAAGCAGGAAATTATACAACCTCTTGATTGAAATTAGCTTATTAGACATCAAAAGTAGGAAAATATTATGATCTCTTGGTGGAAATTAATAATTGCATTGGGTTTTTTAAAAAAAAAAAAAGTTAGATTTTAACATAGTAATTCCCTCCTACGAACCCACCACCGATGCAATACGTGTGTGCGCGTTCAGGCACATGTGTGCCAAAAACAAAATGGGAAAAAGGTTTGAATGTTGGGAGTTGGCCACACAAAGCCATGTGGATTCCTTAGCTGAAGACGCTGGTGCGTGTACAAGGGGTAAGGCCAGAAGAGAGGATCCAGGGCTTCCCGTGGCACAATCCTGTGGCCAGTGCCAAACGTTTAAAGCTGTGTGTGGTGGCTACGTGACGTCTCTTCCCCAGAGCAAGGAGAAGCAAGGATGAAGCACCATCTCTCCCATCGCCCCTCGCCTGGGTTAGTCCCTGCCGTCACCTCGGTGCCCTCGGCAGGGACCGGCGCGGGGCTCGGCTGCAGCCCGCTGCTCCGGGCAGTCGTGCAGGAATGACTTGGTGTCTGCGTCTCCCCAGCAAAAATGTACAGTATGTTTGAGGCGTATCAGTAGCAAGCCCTGGTAACCATGGAAATCTGGCTGTTTAGTAAATTGTAGAGAGGAAAATTCAACAGAGATGGCCAAGGGGATGAATTAGAGCTGCCCCTTGGCAAGCACGGCATAGAAACTAGTGGGTTTTTACTTTTTTTTTTTTTTAAAAAAAACATGTATGCATGTGAAATTTCTAATTTTTCATTCATTGCTGTCTTCTCTGAGATGTGGAAAATATTTGCAGAGGCGTTGCAATGTCTCCCACGTTTCGTTTGCGGTCTCGCCTTGCCTTGCCGAGATAGCCTCTCCTTGCACCGTGGGTGCTGCGTGGTGGGGTGTCCCTCTGCCCCCTCCGTCTGGCAGAAATGTGCTCTTGGCAGCCCCAAATTCACATGCTCTGAGGGCAGATCCCCAAATATGGGGAAAAAGTGGCTGGGAATACCGCCAAGGGCCAGTTACTGCTTTCGTTGATTTAGTTGAAATTGTTGTGTGGTATATTCTCTCTGATGCTGCTTAAAGGTGCGTTTGTTTCTGCATTTTATTCGGTGCTGCTGAGGATTTTGCTGCAATAATCCTTAGTTTCTTATAAATTGCCATATATTTATATACTGTATTATGATCTTAGTCCCTCTAACCTCTGCTGTAGAGAAACACTGCTGGCGATACAGCTCTGCGGCAGTCGCTGCATTGTCCTTAGAAATATGGGCAGCCAACCAGGCATAATTTAAGCAGTTTATTCTGAAGAACAAGTTATTTTGATCTTCCCTCAGGCTGCCTTTTGGGGACACAGATACACAAATCCCTTGGCTTGGGCACAGTGGGGATAAATAGGACAGTTTCTGCCCGATGTGCACTTTCCCACCAGAAACAAAGGTGTAAACCTCAGGAGTTTTTGTAAACCTCGTTCCGACCAGTCATTTTTAACTGGGTCTGTTCTGGCTTTTTATCTTTTGGGTCCAGCAGGCTTTCAAAAGCAGCTGAGGTTCAACTTGTGGCATCCCTATGCGTGGGCTGGGGAAATGGCTAAGAAAACCTGTCCTCTGGATGTGTAGACAATTACAAATGACCAATTACTGGAAAATATTCTTCTAATGAAACCGTCTGTATACAGTCTGACTCATCTAAAAGCAGACTAAGAAGACAAGTCACCTCTCATGTTTAAAAAAACTAGGTTAGCCCCATGTATAAATATTCTTTTCAAGTAGCCCCATTACTATATACATAAAGCATGTTCTGCTGAGCCTGCTGTGGGTCAGTTCCCATGAAAGCACAACCAAGGCTCAATAATCCCAGCTACTACAGAACATCTGCTCTACAGTTTCACATGATTTATGGTAACATGTTGCAAACATATATGTGCGCGCTTGTGTGTATATATATATATGAAAGAATAATACATTAGCACTGATCAAAAATCCTCTTATGACTCTAATGCCAACGAATGTATTTTTTGACATTTCATAAACTTCTTGTTGTCCAAATTCCTACATGGCATACTTGCACAATGGAATAAGAAGAAAACAGCAATTCCATTGATCTTCTTCAAAACCAACTGCACTTTATTTTTCTATATTAAAAGATCATGGAGAGATTTATATGCAATATTTCTTTATTCCTACAGTTACCCAAGGCTAAAGTATGTAGCAGGAGTACAGATCAGCTTTGGACTATATGGAATCATTTATCTTCTTGTAATACCAATGAAGGCCTCTAATTATTTAAAAGCTTACAGGGTTTACAATATTATCTCAAATTCCTCACATTAGGCTCTTCATTTGCTTTTTATCCTGAAAAATGTGATAGCCCTTGGAAGAAAGGGAAATGTTTTTTTTAGATGAAGAGAAATCTGAGCTATGACTTAGCAGGAAATATTCTTGGTGAGTGTCTTACAGACTAGATTTCACAATTTCTATGCTTTTGAGTTTACTTCTCACTCTAGCTTTCTTTTTTTCCTTTAAATAGGAGGGACTTTTTCTTCCTCCTTTTCTGCTTTTTACAGTCTAAGCAGAACAAGAGGCAGTGCCAGAATTTCCCAGTGGGGAAATAAAATGGGAAAGTCAAACTCTAACTGTAAAAAATTAAAAAATCCTCAATGAAGATGCCCAAGGGTCTCAGGCAGCACTTAGGCCAGGTACTCAGCTACCATCAGCGCGCATGAATTGCTGAGCACCAGCGAGACATATCCATTTCATGGTGCTGCTGGTTCATTAGTGTTGGTATTACGCTGGGATTTATAGTCTGGCGAACCAGCTCGTAGTGGAGAGCACAGGCTTGGCCTCTGCTTGCAGGTGACAATTTGATGGAATAGGCTAATTCCAGATATCACATAGCAAAAAGCAGTTTTGTTATTTTCCCTTCTCTTTCACCGTTTGTGCTAGCCGTGATGATTTCATCCTCCCACACGTAATACCCAGAGCCGCAGCCTTGGGTCCCCTCCACGTCTCTGCCGGCGGCCGGGAACGAGGAGCAGCCCTCGACAGCAGCACGGACTCTGCTGAGGGTACCGGGATGCGGGTGAATCACGGCCCGCAATTATGTCAGACTCCGCAATATGTTTCTCGTTTGCTGAACTAAGGCTTTTAGGAGACAATAGTGCAGTGTTTGCTATGTAAAAGGCAAGAGAGCTGAAGGGTAGCGGGGAAGCCAGAGCAACAAGAAATAAATAGCCCACGGTATGTATGCACCCGGCTTCCTTTTCTAATTTTTAGTTTAAATTCAGTCACTTAAAGGGTATTGGACTTCTCCTCCTAGTAGAATCAGTATTGCCACACATCCCCCTTTCTTCCTTTAGGCTACTTAGAGCCTTCCAATGTTCAGGGGGGAAAAAAAAATTATTCTTATTTAATTAATCATTCTTAAAAAATAATGATTGGCAAGTATTAGTGGCATTGTTAATTAATCAGAATATAGGGGCACATCAGGCTCTTGCTGCTATGACCGAGGAATCCAAACCATTTACTTGGTGGAGGTTATTAGACCTGTTTTCAGGGCTGAGGCATGGTACAAATCTGGGGGGGCCGTGGTCAGGACCCCCCCCTAGGGCTGCTGCTCCTGGGGACGAGGGGTCCCTGTTTGCAGGTTGTCCCCAGGCTGTGGAGCAATCCCAGCCGCCACAGGACTCTCCCCACACGTGGGTGCTCTGATATAAACACTTCACGGAAATCCTCAAGTGCTCGTAATGCCATTTTTTTTGCACTGACTGTTTTGGTTAAGAGCAGTATAAAGTTACTGGAAAATGAATAACCACTGTTAAAAGTGTCAAAGCAAAACATTTGCAGAGAGCTCTGCTCCCTGGTTTCACCTATCTCATTTTTCATCTGGTTTTCTGTCCTTCCATCTCACCTCACTCCCCAAACTGGAGCCAATGCCTGGAGCGTGCTGTGTTTTCTGGACCAACTGTATCACTTACTGGAAAAGAATTGTGTGGTTTTGTCCTTCATGGGGAGGAATAAGGTTACGTTTGTGTTTTCCACCATACTTGTCTGCACCTTAGGAGAAAACTGGGTTGCGTTCAGGCTCTGAGATATTTGCTTTCCATCACTGAGATGAGCTGTAGGAGGAAGAGGAGGAGGAGGAGGCAGCCTGAGGTGTACAGAAGGGAGCGACTGGGAGGCATTTCGTGACAGGTCTGAGTGGATGTGGGCTTGGGGATGCACAGGGCTCAAGGGAAAGGAAAAGTGCTGTTATATTAGCACAGGGGGATCCCAATATTGCAGGTTTGTGGGGTTTTGGTGAGATTTTCTTTATGTCCATCTGCTTTAAGGAACAATTTCCATGAGAGGCATCCCCTCCCCGGGGCATTGCAGAAGGGAGCAGGGACCATGGGGCAGGGCTGGGGGATGGAGAAACGAACCCACCTCGCAGGTGGGGAGAGGAGGAAGAGGGCTCTGGGAGATGGGTTTCTCCAAATTTCCTTGGGGAAAACATGAAGCACCCTACTTCTGAGTGCCCATTGAATATGTGTTAACATCTGCTGGGAAGGAGAGAGAGGTCTTGTTTTGGAGAGAGCTACTGGTCCTTTCCAAGGGTCATGGATATGATAGTAGTGGAGAAAAAAAGGAAATAAATCATTACTGGGAACTGTGTGAGAGGCGGTGAGCTGAGTCAGCACTTGTGGGCTCACTGTTGAACAGAGCTGCATCTTCTAGTGGTTTTATCTGGGGAAGTTTGGAGGACTGGTTCTCAGGCAATGCTCCTGTGGGCTGGCTGTGGTGGGCTCACACGGATGACCTGAATCTGGGAAGGACTCAGCCTCCAGCTGCTTTTCAAATGAGTGTGATGTGAATGATGCTCTGCAAAACTGGTGGGTTTGACTTAAAATGAGGCACTAATGTCTTTGAGGAGATATCTGTATGTTCTTTTACAGCACACATTTGCGTTGCTTTGCAAACCACCCTCCTTGTTTGGGTTTTTTGCCAAGTTGCTTTATTTTCTGCTTCACCCATTTGCGGTACATCGCTGTGGAAGCGATGTTGATGCTGAAGCCGGTTTCACACCAGGCAGAACATCTCAACCCGCAACAGCTCTGCAGCATAAAGAGGTGAGCAAGGTCTGACTTTCTGGTTTGTCTAGCAAATACCTGGGCTTGCTCTGAGGCTGTGCTCAGGAGCACCGTTTCCAGAGGCGTTTGCTAACCTTTCCCGGTGCTTTGGGTGTCCAGCTCAGGCACTTTGTACCCGATCACTGAAGGTCCTGCTGAGCAGGGATGGGAGGCTCCAACCCAGGCTGTGGGCTGGATCCTGCACAGGTCAGTGTTGAACCCACAAACAAGGAATAAAGCTCTAGGAGCTGAACCTTTCATCCTGTCAACCTGGGAGAGATTTGCCCAGATGACTTACATTAATTTTCATGGAAACTGTGTGCGGAAACCACAAGCTTAAATCAAGAAGATTATGTCAAAAGAGCAGACATTACATTCATAAATCCAAATGACAGACTCCAAGTGGGTTTTTCTGCTCACTGCAAAGAACCCATCGCTATTTTCAGCTTCTTAAAGCTGACACAATGCCCAACTTTCATGGGGATCAAGTTTTGAAATGGTTTTCGTAATTCAAAGGATAAAGGAAGAAATCTCCCTAAGTAGGGTCATGTTAATAAGCAGCTACATTAAAAGAGCAGTTCTCAGAGACTTCAGTGCAAGTTTTGGCTTGGCATCTCACTGCAGCCTCTGTGCCAAGGTGGGACGAGCTGCTGAGTATCATTTCCTTGCAGTGGTGTGGTTGGGATGGCAAAGGATGTTGCATCAGTCCATCCCGCCTGCCCATCCCAGCGAGGAGACTGGCACTTTCCATGGAAGAAACAGCCTTTCCTGGCCAGCTGCACTTTTTAAATTCTATTCATTAACTGAGATGAAAGGAGGGGAAAATCAAAAGTCAGGAATCTCCACAATGAATGGTATTGATTTTTCTGAGGATACTTTTAGCTTGGAAAAGTACCTCCTGAGCTTGTAAGGAGCTGGGAGTGTAAGAAAAATCCAACATAGCAATCACAGACTGGTCAAAATGCACTTGAAGAAGGGTGTGAAATTTAATGTATTGCAACAGGTTGAGAAAACCATGACGTGTCTTTGGGCAAGCAGAAAGGAAAGGACCTGGCTACCAGGCTTGGAGCCAAAATCCCATTGCATCCTGTGCTTGAGAGAGCCCCTCGACACACAGCTCCTGACCTTCTCCAGTAGCAAGACAGGAACATCACCACATGGCTCTCCTTGCTTAGGAGAAAGAAATAGCCAGATGATTTCCATCTCTTCTATCCTGAACTGCTGCCAGAAAGCCCTCGTACCTGCTTGTTTTTTCCAAAGCCGTCCTGACCTCAGCGTCTGCTCGAGTTCATACCTGGCTCCTCGGGGCTGGCAATGCCAACGCAGAAAAAGCACTGTCTAATGCCACCAAGCTTTTGGAGAACCTCATGGCCTGAGGTTTGTCAAACCCCGCCAGCTGTATCCAGGTCTGGCACTTGTTTCTTCTCTGCAGATCCTAAAATATCTCTGCGATGTGGTGGCTTGTGCCCATTTTTCTGGTGGCAGCGCTGGGGCAGCTGAGAGCAGCTCTCAATGGCAGTCGAGCCAGGGAGCATCTCGTGAGCCGTCAGATAGCAGCCCTGCTCCTGGCGAAGGAAGAAGAAATCCTCCCTGCAAAAACTGCTTTCAGAGCTTTTTGGGGGCTGGGAAGAAAAAGCTTTTCTGCCAGGAAACAGTAGCCAGTGTTAACAAACAGGGAGCAACTTGTCATTAGGCTCTTGTCAGTGACTGACATGTTTGTGGCTCTGCACATCTGGAAGGGATTTAGAAGAAAGGTCTGGTTCCTGTGACACTGCTAATCTCCCTGGCTGATGGATTCAAAGGGAATGAGGTAGAAGGAGAAAAGAAAACTGAAGATCCGAGGGCTGGTTCTTGCCACATGTGAAATAAATAAAAGACCTGCTCAGGAAAGAGGGTAAACAACCCAGCTCTGCAGCATCAACTGCTTTCTCTTGCTTGCCCCTTCTCCCGTTCTTTATCAGAGGTGACTACAACGCGCTGGAAGCAAAATGTGCTCAGCCCTGCAGGGTCTGGGTTTCGGCAGGGTAGTGGGGGGGCTCAGGGACTCTCCCCAGCCACCCTCCCCTCTTGGACTGAGCATTTGGGGCTCAGCAACGCTCACCCTGGGGATGGGGTGAGCAGAGCTTTAACTAACCCCCAAACCACCCCCTGGTACAAACTCTGATCCAGATTTTGTGAGTGCATTGGAGGCTCAGCCTGTGACCCTGCCTTTGGCCCAGCAGCATGACCCAAGGAGCACCCATCGCTGACCCGAGACAAACGTGGGAGTCCTCCCGCTGCCGCAGACGTCGGGGAGAGACACGGAAACCCAGAGGTTTTAATTGTTGGTTTCATTTTGGCGTGATGCAAAACCCAAGACTTCTGGAGAAAACCTGTGCAGAGAAAGAGAGATTTCTCAAAGCCAAATCTGGTGGTTGGGGCTCACCTGAGCTGTGGGAGAGCTCAGCTCCCTTCTCGGGAAGCACTTGGCCGCAGGTAAATGGGCTGCTCTGGGTTAGTCACGCTCAGAAGTTACTCAATCTTACATAAAATTGCAGAGCCAAAGGCTTGTTCAAAATAAAAGACATGACCTGACTTTCCAACCTCCTTGATTACTTGGCTGTCAGGTTCTTCTGGGAGTGACCCAAACTTCATCTTGTCTGAGGTTTGGGAAACCTTCCAGCTGAAAATGCAACACACAATATGTTGGTCGTGCTCTTTCCCTTGGTTCAGTCCTGCTTGAGATAACTTCTTCCCTAGACATGGTGCTGCTGTATATTGTGTACTGATGAGTGACACATTTTAAGTTGTTTCACTTAATATCACACAATATTTGGAATATTATCATATGCATGGCACACCTCTCTATGTAAGGAGAAAACTGAAGGAATATAGCTGGTCTGTGTGTTTAATGCGCAGCCCTAAAATATGCCATTGGATGTCTCATGTTTTGAGATGGTCTTTTTTTAGTACCATCTGGGCTAAAATAATAAGGGTCTGTACGGGGGCCATGAGCCAGTTTGTTAGCTCAGACCTCAGTAGGATTCAGATACAATTCCTAATTTGGACAATCCCTGATCCAAACAGTCCCTGGAGGAAAATGGCCAGGGAATTCCCTGGTTCTTCAGTTTAAAGCGTAAATCACCAAAGGCCCCTGAAAGGCTAATGAGCAAACCAAAGGTACCTCAACCACCTAAAAAAGTATTCCCAGCAGTAATCAGCTCAGAGGATCTTCTGATGACTTTTAAAAAACCCTTTAATCTTCTTTTATTTTTCACTTTTGAGAAGGGTTTTTGTTTAAAGGAGCTTTTGGAGAGTTTGACAGTTGAATTTTGACAAGCTCTGAAAACAGAGCAATGGGTGTCTGCTGTCAGTGCTGGAAATTTAATGTTGCGCCCTGGCAGCCCCGTCGTGCTCTGGAGCTAGTCTTTGTGCGTGTTTGTGGGTATGTGTATTTGCACATCGTGTCCCTAAAACCCTGCGGTTTGCTCTCAGCGAGCCCCAGGCAGGGAGAAGCGTGCTCCATCTCCTACCTACCTGATCTGGCCTCTAGAAAAAAAAGTACAGTTTGGGATTAAAAAACCATGACCTCATCCTGGGAGTTTCACATTGCTGTGAGGATTAGGACCATATGACTGGAAAGCCTGTCTGATAAATATTTGTTCCTGCTCATGGACGAAACCTCTCTCCCGTAGCAGCTGGAGCGAGGGAGCGTTGCCTTCCCGCTTCTCCCGGCTTCGCAGGAACGCTGGACTCCTGGTGTAAATTGGCCCATCCCTCCGCTATAATAAAAGAAGAAAGCAAATGTGTCCGCTTGCCAGCTTCGGAGTCGGAGAGCGATGGGTGCGGATGGTGCCAAACCATTGTATAAAGCAGACTTAGAAGAATTAAAAACTAATAATGAAGAAATTAGTCTGTCTTGATTGCGCTACAACTGCCAGACTAATCCTACTGGAATCCTCCCAGGCCAGAGCATCACTTACTCGCTCTCTCAGTAGCTGGCAACTCTGCTTTTTAAAAGTAGTGGTGGAAACAACTTTGGTTTTAAGAAGTGCTTTATTTGTAGTGAGGTTTTGCTTCATTTAAATTCCAGATTTCCAGGCACTTGGGGCTAATACTAATACAAAGTCCTATTGTATCACACTAAAGAAATCACTTCTCTGAGTCTTCCCATAAATGCCCAACGGTGAGTTTCTGTTTACCTTGCCTGAGTGAGAAGCACCGCTGAAATCAAGAGGTCAATTTGCCTAAACAGGAAGAACTGGATTTGGCCCAAGATACCTTGCTTTACAATGTGCTATGCCTCCTATAAAAATCCATGTCTCCAGTTTCTCTCTGCTTTGGATATGCCAAAGTTCTGCTGCATGTTCAGACATCCTCTGTGAGACCTATTCCCACACCTGCACCTCTTGTAAAAAGCAATAAACCTACATGCATGTGAACCTCGGAAACGTGCATATGCTTTCCTCGATAAAACAGCGCATGCCTGTCTCAAATACTTGACTGAAACCTGTAGAAAATGCTGCTCCTTATATTTTATGGAAAATAGGCTACGTGGACCTGGCTAGTTGTAGAAGGGGTTTATCCAGGAACATATGTCTGTACGTTGAACTTGCATAACGAAGGCAATTATTTTCCATTCAACCCTCCTAACGCATATTGCAACATTCGTTTTCAGCAGCGGTGAGGAAATGGATCCAAACCGTTCCAGCTCTCCCTGGCCCTTTATCAAGGAGCCTTTACAAGAGCTGTAGACTATATTACTAAATCATTCTCTCTCAGAAATGATTACTAGCCTTGTCATGTTATCTACACAGCTGTAACTACAAACCCACTGCAACTAAATTAAGCCATATGTCCCCTGTAATTCCTCACAGTGATGATGAACTCGCAATACCTAGTCGAGAAGTACGTGTGCGTATGGGTTTTGTGTGTGTTTGTGTGTGTACGCAGATAGAAATGCTCCGGAATCACAGGCTTGTGTGATTGGTATACAGCCCTCCAAAGCAGACAGTGGTGAACGGGATGTCTCTGTGTTTTCTAGCCCTGAGGAAGCAGAAGGAAAAGGTAAAATCCAGACATGAAGGAGCTGATGAGGTATAGAATCACATTCAGTGCGCAGAGTCTCAAAGCTGAAGGAAAGCCTGAGAAGGTCTTTTGCTGCTGCCGGTGCAATGCCGGGCAGGAAAGCGTGTCGAGTGGGGTTGTTTTGCTTTCGTGCCTCCCGTGGTCCAACCCCGTGGGGATGGCCGTGGAGGTGCCAGCGTGGGAAAGCTGGGGCAGGCAGAGCCCGCACACAAGTCTCTGCTACTGCTGGTATCGTTCCCTTCCCGGTGCCTGCTCCTGCCCATCCTGCCCGCTGCCTCTGGAAACAGCCGTACTGCTGGGGAGCCGGTTCAGCCCACGAATCCAGCAGAAAGCTGGACCGGCAACGTGGGTCCCACCGCGCTGGGGGAAAAGGAGCTGCCTGTGACCGCCGTGCTGGGCTGACGGAGGCAGGAGAAGAGCTGGCACGTGGGAGAGGGAGGAGCATCCTTTTTGGAGCAAGTCGGCCGTAATGTCACACTTTACCCAGCAGAAACTGGTCCAGGAGGGTGTAAGTGGACCTAATCCACACTGACAGCTCAGGTTATCTTGTCCATCTCCCCATCCCAGCGCCGGCTCGGCGCGAGCTTTCCCCTCCCAGCAGACGTCTGTCCGAGCTGTTACTGAAAGCAGGAGGGGAGGTTGCTCAGCTTCCTCCCTCCCGGCCGTACAGACCCTTTCCAATGTCAGATCCCATGGAAGGAGGGTGGTTTCTGGGTCCAAACGCTTGGTCCGATGCACGGTGGGAGCGGGCTCTGCCTCTGCGGTGGTGGCCTCGAGCAAGGCACGAGTGGGTGCGTTGTGAGATGTCTCTCGAGTGTCACTGAAGTTTGTTCTCCCTTCCTTTCCTTATTAGGACCTATTTTTCCTAAAGTTTATTACTGCTCGCTTGCTCTTCTGTCCTGCGCTTTGCTACTTACTTGCTTCACGTTGGTGCTTGAGGAGGCCGTTGTCTGAAGAACGGAGTAACCAGGAAAAAAACCCAGCACTTGTATAACTTTGCAGAACTGGGATATCAGCGATATGCAAATGCTATGCGAAACAGCAACCAATCATTTTTCAATTATTATTATTATTTAAGGCTCTTTTTCTTCTCTTAAATGTAGCATCTCTTTCTGCTGAGGCAGGTGTGAATCAAACAAGGTGTTGCAGCCTTGAGAAATACTCTGCTGTTCTCCAAACAGTTTCTCGACTTCCCAGCGCTTTGTGATTCTAAATATTTTTAATATGCTCCTAACTGCGAGAGCCCACAGGGTTTGTATAAACCCTCGGGTTTACTTCAGAAATGTGGATAGTGTGCTGGGAAATGTACAGTAGGGAACATGCTTGCACTTTCATGCTCTAATGTCTCTTTTCCTTTGCTTCATTAACACCACGTGAAATGTATTGAGAGATGATTGTGCAAAGGCCCTCTGAGCAGGAGGTAATGACCACCTTGTCGTGTTGGGTGTAGGATATTAAAATCTAGCTGAAGAAATTATTGTGCTGACCTGCAGAGGGACTTTTTGAGGTTGGTCTTGAAGTCAGAGTTTTGTCATGCTTTCAGTGAGCTGAATTTCATCCAAAGTCTATAGGCTAACAGAAGCAGCTTTCTGGCTACGCATCTCCAGTTACAAGATGGTCTATTGACATAATGTAGTTTGTGTATCTTTTTGGCAGGCAATGGTTTCTTCTGCCTGTTCTATTTAACTGAAGTTAATGAGTATCTTGTTTTTTGTGGTTTTTTTTTTAGGAAGTTCCAATATATCATAATAAACTAAATGAATTCAGATTTCAAAGCTTAGCATCCCAAAATAACAGTCTGTTGTAATTTGGCTCAGGATGCTCAAACGTTTGCTCTTTTCCTGCATTACAAAATGGCCTACAGCCAACCTCAGCCGATTACCGCACTGACGTTGGGCGTCTATCAGACCTTTAAATCAGTTGAAGCAGGCCAGAAAAAACTCGCTTTTATCCATTTTAAGGTCTGTAGACTCTGCTCGTCAAGTGGTTTGCTCTCCAGTGATGGCACAGACTTTTCCATGGCTTATGCAGCTATGCGTGGAAATGAATACTCCCCAGAAAGATATGTCAGAATAAGATTTCTCAGGGTTTTTCTACTTCATTGCTGGCTTGCTGAGAACAAGAAGATAAATTGCAGGATAAGGAATAAAATGAGAACATGTGAGAGCTAGAAATGTCTTGTGGGAGCTGTTTTCTATCTCCCTTTTTTCTTTTTCATATATGGACAATATGACTAAGCGACACTGAATTATTCCCTGAAAGTTGAATTGCTACTTCTTGTGACTTCCTGCTCTATAATTTTACTGTATCATATATCTGCAATATGGTGCAGGGGGAAGGAGGGGAAAATAGAAAACAGATGAGGGGATATCAGGTTGGCCCTATAGCACTGCTCATGAGCTTCAATGGGTTTATTTTGTGTGTGTGCCTGTCGGCATACGAGAGAGAAACAGCAACAGAGAGGCGTTCTTAAAAAGATTTATCTCAAAGTATCTAATGTGGGAAGATAATTACAAGCTTATACGATGAGGTAAGAGAATTGTTTTGTTTTTACCAGAGAAGATAAAGCACATATTTCTTCCATCACAACGATATATTAAAAGGAAGCAGAATATTTCTGGCTAGCACTCCCCGAGGCCCCTAAGGACAGGACGAGGGGGTGCCTTTTAAATCTCGCGAGCTAACTCAGGGCAGCTCCCCTGCTTAAATGCTTGTGGGGAGGCGGTTTAGCATCTCTGGGATCAGATCAATTTGGCCAGATCTAACAAGACATACAGCAATAACTTCGCCCTTAATCAGAAAGGAGAGACCAAGCAGTACCTGTACCCGATTTCCTTCAAGCAGCTTTTTGGGGGATGTGTCAGAATGGGGCTTGAGCTTTGGCACGGAGCATCGCGGCTCCTCCCAGGCAAACACATGCTCTGTGAACTGCTGGGTACCCAAATTGTCTGCAGCTCGTGATGAAGGTCCCGTAGGGATGCTGTAGACTGAGGAACCGGCAAGGTTTCAGGCCTTTTGACAGGGAGGAGTTGGCTGTACCACTGGAGCTGTGAGCAGGACGCTTCTTTCACTTTCTCGGGCTTTAACGAAAGTGCCTCGCACTAAATTTGATAGCCAAAGCACGTTTCATTTTTCTACTTTCTGTTCTTCTCCACTCTTCCTCCCGCAGATGCTACCCTGATTTTTTTTTTATTCTGAATTTTCACTGTATGTCACATCTCTAAAGGGCTGGACAGGCTCTTCTGAGGTTTCAAAACCAGCTCATGCTGCCTGCCACTATTCCAATTGCTGACCTAGATGTTACTGTACATAATAATAACAACGTTTTACACATACAGAGGTCCTTTTGGACACAGTTTTGAGTGGAGCTGGAACATAAATCCCATGAATTCCCCACCGTGTGCGGCAGAGGCAAGCGGGATTAGTTCTCTTCCTTTTTCAGCAGGCTCTGGACACATCAAATGGAGCTGTCTACAAAGGGAAACGAAGAGGATTATGTGATCTTTATCGAGATCTTTTTACAAGACTGATGTGTGAAAACAAGAGCGTGGTGTGAAGGAGCATCTGCCACATCGTTAACACATAGGACATGGAAAGAAGACCCAAAAGGCGAGTGCGGGAGCATTTGGGGCCAAGAAGTTGTTCAAAAAAGACCTAAAAAGACACAGAAGGGAAATCTTTTCCCTCGATATTAGTACTGACAGTGAAAACAGATAACAAAATGGGAGTGTGGGATGAGTTGGGATATATTCTATACCAATTTATTAAGAGGCTCGTGGTTAAGGTCATTGCCCACCAATTAACCCATTTCTCTGCCGAAGTCCTTACCCAAGCCGGGCACGAACCGCTGGCTGTCAGTGCTGCTGTCACCAGGGAATATTTTTCTGCAACATTCTGATTCCATCTATCTGGATCATTTTTTGTTTGTTTCAGGCCCTTTTGTGCTGGAGCCGCTCAGGTCCTGCCATGTCCCGTGCAGGGCTGCACCTCCAGGCGCAGCAGTGATGGAACTGCTGGGCATTTTGCAAACGCTCCAAGAGTAAAATGAGTGAAGGATCATCTATTTATTATTCTGAATAAATTCTGCTGAGTTTTAAACAAGAGCACCGCAAACACGCTCAGATTTATTTCCAGTGCTTTTGCTCAGAGTCTGTGAAAATGAAAGTGGAGGCTAGTCTGGGAAAAAAAATCCAACCTGAAATCACCATTAACTAGAGATTGAAATGAAATGGAGATTCAGCCTGTTGCAGGGATGTGGGTTTTACCAAATGTCACCATAACTTTTTATTATGGGAATTATTGCTTATAGTATTATGAGGATAGTAGAAATTTAATATGGCAGGCAAATACAAACCCCCTTTTAATTCTCCGCTGTTGATCATTTCTCCTAAAACTGTTACTAGAGAAGTGGAAAGGTGGTTTTCTTTACAAGCTCTTCCGGCTTTTCTGTGCAGCTCACAGAACAAAGTAAAAAATATTTATGGTCTTAATGATTTAGTAATTTCAGCCTTCAGATTTGTTTATACAGGAAAAGCTTTTTAAATAATAGATGTTTATTGTTGCTGAAGATTTCTTCGTTTTGGCTTAGGGTATGTCTTGCGATGCCTCCCTTTTGTTGGAGCAGCTGTTATTTCTGCTTATTGCTTACTCTGAAATGTGTATAGAAATGTCTATTTGTGTAAGTGCAATTTTCTACGTGATTGATTTTAGAGTATTTGTATGAGTGTGCAGAGAGTCCACTGCCCGTGGATTTCATTTCAAACTAAACATCCGTCTGAAAGCAGAGGTTAAAACAAGTGCAAACCAAAGCAATGGTCATTCACAAATAGGTTTGTCACAGTCTGATAGCCTAGTATATTTGAATATTTCTTTGCAACAGTTGAACCGCTCTCAAACAGATTGACAGAAGCTAATTGAAAGCTTGGTCAGTACAGAGAGTCCTGCTGGAGAGGAATAATGAATAAGGATGCACTGGAGAAGAACGAGGAGGCAGCAGGACTGGGAGGGAGCGGTGGGGAGGAAGGAGACCAGCAGTGGCAGATAAAAGCAGTGAATTTGCCAGCGGGGTTTGCGGGAGATGCTTTTCCACGTGAGCCCTCTGCTCCCCAAACGGCAAACGCACCGGCTCTGCCCACCTGCCTGCACACCGAGAGCCTTCCCGTCCTGCCTTTGCCTTGCTCTGTGTATCTTGGCACAACCAATCCAGACTTTTTTGGGGCAGGAAAAGCAGCGTGTCACTCGGGGGATGCGGGATGCGTGCCAGGCTGGGCGCAGGAAGGCGGCGAGGCTGCCCCATCCCTCCCCGCTCCCAGCCCTGACCCCTCGCAGCCACTTCTCCCTCCTCACCCATCGTTTGCTTCGTCTCCAGGAAAACGCTTCACTGGGAAAAATCTTTGCCAAGCGTATTTCCAACATTTTGGGTTCAACGAACTGACTGCAGCGCGGGGTTTGGTGTCTCGAGGACATCAACCCTCACTTTGGAAGGTCGGAACAGGAACGTGGTGATCCTGGTGAGCTCATCCTAGGACAGGCAGCCCTGTGCTCCTGGGGGACGATGTTCTTCCGAGGATCTGGGGTTCCTGCTCCTTGCGGGTGTCCAGGAGAGAAGATCACAGGTCTATAAACCTGAGAGGGACCTTGCCATTCCCGAAATGGCAGTCTAGCACTGGGGAAGACAAGGCAGGAGCCTACATCCAGGTGCTTGGTCCTGCCACCACGTGGGATCTTCGCTGTTGATCTTCACAGAGCAATTGCAACCGGCTGCTGTTTTCAGAGGACTCAGCAGTTGGCAATGCCTTTGCTGTGATCTCCCTCCCCTTTTCGTTTCACTTTTTAGGAGCTTTAAGCCTTTCCCTGGCAATAAATTACGAGAGCTGGTAGAGGAGGAGTGAATTTTCAGGCTCGTTCCCTTCTGGGGCCAAGGGGTCTAACTCTGACCTAGAAAAATGCACATCCATCAGATCAGGCTTCGCAGCCCTAAATCTTTTCCCAGAGCTGGGGAACCAAGTCAGCCCTTTCTGGGGAGACCATAGATCACTCCTCCCTTTTAAACAGAGCACTGGGGGCACTCATAAAATACCTCCGTTTTACAGAGGTGCAGCTGAGAAAGGCTTGCATTAGGCAATACCAAAGAGGGTTCAAAACCTCACCTTTTTCTCAGGAAGACCTGAAACCCCCATTTCTTGTCTTTTAGGCTGGAGTCATGAACCTTTGCAGGTAAGACTTCATGATTTACCTACTCGGATGGAGGCAGCAATGAGGTGCTCCTCAGGGAGAGGAAACCTGACTGAGGAATGGTTTTCTGTCTTTTATCCAAGAAGCGTTAATGCTGTTTACACTAATCAGATTTTTTTACTGTTGGGAAAAAAGTCTTTGTAAATTCAAAGTGTTTATTATTGCTAGAGACTTCTTCTGTTTGGCTCGGTGGCTGCTCACTGGATATGTTTCAATTCCCATCCTTTGCCGAGCAGCTGCCCTTTCTGGCCGCTGCCCAGCCTGTGAAGCTGCATGAGGGTTTTGCAGAAGTCTGTCCCTAAGGGCAAGTGGCCACAAAGGACCCCTTCTGCTTCCCAGGAGGATTTAGGGAGGAAAGAGCCCTTCAACTTCGGTGTCAGTTCAACCAGAGGAAATCCCTTACAAACACTGGGGTGCTGCGGTGAGGCAGGTCGAATAAACTGGGGGCCAGGTGACTTGATTCTTCCCTGCCCCTCTGTGCATGGCATTGCACAAGGAACCTCAGTTGTTTGTGCTTCACCCACATTTTGGCCCCTTCAGGAATTCTGCATGGGCTCTCTCCTGGGAAGCCCGTGGTGATGAGCACAGTGACAGCCTCAAGTAAAGGTTTGACCTCTCTGCTGCCATTACCTTTACAAGGTAATGCCCTTAGCCGGAATGGAGGTTTTTCCCATGTGAGCTGTTCCGATGGCTGTGATGCCAGGGCTGGCTCCTGGGGGCCTGTCCCACTGGCCACGGCGGGCCAGCACCCTTGTGTCTGTGACCCTTCAGAGTGGCACGTGGCTCGCTGCAAGTCACCCGTGGACTTCACCGCAGAGCCGTAGGTAACACAAGCAACCCGGCCGAGGGGCCATGCCGATGGCAGCCTTATTGCTCCTGCTTTGATTTAAAAGAAACCAGGAACCTCTCAACACGCGTGACCCCTGAGGGTGCTGGAAGGTCCCAGGGGAGGGGTGGGGGTGGGGGGTACCAGCAGGCACTCAGGGTGCCTGGGGTGGCATTTAAACAGGCTGTGGGGCAGGGCTGGGCTGGCCAGAAAAGCTCCCTGGGGGGGTGGTGGTGGTGGTGGTGGGGTCACAGAGGGGCTGAGCTCGGTGGGACCCCCGGAGGGTGTCCGTCAGTCCAACCACCCCGCTCTGAGCGGGGAGAGGACGGAGGCAAAAACTTCAGAAGAAGAAAAAGAAGAAGAAAAACACAACTGTGGCTGAACCGCCGAGCTGGAAGGGAGCCTGGCGGGCGTCCCTGGCCCGTTTCCCCCCTCCCGCGGGAGGCTGCGGGGCACCGACGGCCGGACAGACGGCCGGACAGACGGCCGGACAGACGGCCGGCTGGCTGGGTGGGCGGACGGTTCCCTTCCCCTCCCCTCCGCTCCCCCCGCAGGGGCCGCGCCCGCCGCTCCCCGCCCCCCGGCTCCGCCGCCCCCATTTAACGGGGCTCCCGGAGCCGGTGCCGGTGCCGGTCCCGTCCGCCCTCCCCGGCCATGGAGCACCCGCCGCTGCCGCTGCTGCTGGCGCTGGCGCTGGGTCTCGCCGCCGCCGCCAAGTCCCCGTACCAGCAGGTCCTGCAGCACAGCCGGCTCCGCGGCCGGCAGCACGGGTAAGCCAGGCGGCTGTCCGCCCCCCCCGAACGTCGCTTTGGGGTTTTTGGGGGGTTTTTTCTTTGTTTTTCTACTTTTGCTCAAATCCCGGGGGGAGCGGCTCGGTCCTGCCCCCGGGGGAGGCTCCGGGTGGGTGCTTTCTTCCTGGGAGAATTACTGAGTTTTGCTTTCTTCCTCCAGTAACTTTTTTTTTTTTTTTCTTTCTTCTTCGGATAACTTCCTTTTCTTTCAGGATGCTTAACGTTGTAGATGTCCTTTTAGAGCCCTCAGTGATTCTTTAGCGGTCTGGCCCCATTAAGGAAAAACAGACACCCTCCCCAGATTTCAAACAGTTAAACATTTTGTGGAAAGGAAAAAGGGACCCCCACCCCCCCGATTTCAAACTGTTAAACATTTTGTGGAAAGGAAAAAGGGGGAAAACCCCCCCCAGATTTCCAACAGTTAAACATTTTGTGGAAAGGAAAAAGGGGGAAAAAAACCACCCAGATTTCAAACTGTTAAACATTTTGTGGAAAGGAAAAAGGGGGAAAAAAACCACCCAGATTTCAAACTGTTAAACATTTTGTGGAAAGGAAAAAGGGAAAAAAACCCACCCAGATTTCAAACAGTTAAACATTTTGTGGAAGGGATTCTCGTTTTCATGAATTTATAGCAAAAGAAGAAAACTGGTTCAGTGGCAGGGGAGCATCTCTGTGGAGTAAGCACCAACTTACTCTTTGACTGGAACCTCCAGTAAGTCTTGAAAGTTTTTTTGGCAGAAGTAATCACTTATTTACTCATAAACCTTCCCAGATAAGGGATATAAAAAAAAAAAATGCATGCAGACTTCTCTTGCTAGATGGACAATACATTATAGAGCGAGTACTTTGAGTCTTGATCGATAGGTAGAAAACTAACCCAATGTTAAGAGTTGTTCCTACTGTTTTTAAAATTTATTGGGAATTCAGAAGGGTGAAGGGATGACAGACCTTTCAGCTGGCTTCCGTCTCTCAGGGTGGTGACATTGATTGAACTGTAGCTTCCATTTAAATGCATTGCTGAAGGCAGGGTTGTGAAATGCTTTTGAAACAACCCAAGACTTAAATATTGCAATTTGATACATTATCTGGCAGGGATCCAGGTCAGTATTTACGAAAAGGGTATGCTGTTTATATGTGTAATCAGGTACAGAATCCAACAGACAAATTCTGAGCCGCTGTCTATTTGTAAAATCTCAATAATGAAAGAATTACAGTGATTTACATGCAAATACAGCGAGTCTTGTTCTTCATCTCTACATGATCTGAAACTAAGCAAATATCCAATTATGCTGATAACCCTGAGGCAGAAGTTTGCTCAGACTCGGTAAGTTAGTGCAGTCCTGGTATAAATCAGTGCACTCATCTCCACAGAGAGAAGCCCGTTACTCCCTGTACAATCAATAGAGGCACAGGGTTAAGATGTGATTGTGGTCCATGCTCGTGCCTGAGATCTTTGGAACATGCGAGGAATTAGTATGCCCGCGTTTCCAGATGAAGTGACGCTGAGATAAACCCGGGGTAGCTGACCACAGCACTTTGCTCACTGGCCCCTTTCTGATGGAGAAAGCAATTTATACCAAGCTAATTTTTAAACATGAACTGAATTTTGAACATTGATTAATGACATGCCAAAGAGATACAAAACCAGCCAAAAGGATCTTGGATGTGAGGTGTGTTGTTTTGCTTGCAGGAGGGAGCTCAGGAGGGATGTGCAACCAGGATTGCCACCCTTTCTGCTGCGAGCATCCCCCCGCCACCATCAATGCTCCTATTGAGCCGAGAGCAAGTTGGGTGGCAGAACTTGGCTCTGCAGCAAAACTTGTACATCTTAATTAACTTCTTTTTTTTTAAAAGTGAATCGGCTCAAGTCTGGGAGGGGAGCTGAGAAGTATATAAGGAATATTAACATTTGAAGGTGAAACCCTAGGAGCGCTCTCCCCAAGCCCACTCGGCTTAGTGGGCACGACGTGATGCTGGGGAGCTTCGTGGACATAGTCGTGGCAGGTAGCTGGGGCCGTACGGTAAGTCCTGCTCTTCGCTGTCCCTTCCCGAAGAGCAGCCCCTGCCCCAGCAGCTCCCAGCTGCTGCCTGCCAAGTGGAAGGCTTCAGCTGAAGGGGAACAATAGGCAGTTTTATCCTCGAGTCAGCGCGGCTGGCTGGGAACGGCATGGCAGAGGTGATGAACTCCAACGAGGAGAGGGGAGAGTGTTGACAAATTCATTTTAAGCCAGACCGGGCAAAGGACCAGAACACGCACCGCGGGGAGCCGCTACTACAGCCTGCCTGTGGGAATCATTGATAACATGGCCCTGGGGGGGGATTTTTCCACACGGAGGAAAAACTGGGAAGAAGTTTTCCCCGATAAGTCACGGAGGGAGCGGCAGCCCTGCGGAGCTGCGGTCCCAGGCAGGGAGGAGGGAGCGAGGCAGCGCCGGGTTTGACGCTGTCCTGACGGCGCAAGGGTTTTCTTGGCAGGCTCTTCCCCGGGGATACGGGGAAAATGATCAAACAAGTCCTTCAGTAGCCAGGCTTGTCAAGACGAATATTAGAGGGATTGTCCACTGCCGTCAGCCAGACGCTGAAATCGAGGCAAGGTTTGGAATTTCGATGTAATTGGAACCATATTTCGGCACAGCAGGGCCGGGGTAGCCGAGGTGGGCTGAGTCAGAGAGCACAGACGTCTCTCTAAGCGATGATTTGGCGTGGAAATTACTGAGCCTGGGCCAGTTTGCACCAGCTGAAAGTTTGGCTTTGCGATTTCTAACTTTTTTTTCAGTAGATTCTTTCTCCTTGTCACTTGCCTTATGTATAGAAAGGGAATTAAACGCTTTCACGCAGAAACAAACTACCATTACTGGATATGGCAGTAACGAGGAAAACGGTGAGCCTAATTCCCCCAGGTCCTACGGGCCCTCACTTTCCCCTCGGGGCAGGATGAAGGTGCCAAGGCTGCGCAGGGTCGGATCCTGCCTCCGCAGGGCCCTGCAGCAGCCCCATCAACAAAGGCTCATTGAAGGCAAGCCAAGCTCCCGCTGAGACTGGCGCTGGAGTTAGCCAACATATAGGAGACCCTCACATTAATTCATGCTAATGATGGGCAGGCTGGCCCGTTTTGGAGAGAGATGAATTTGGGACGCTGGTGAAAAGCAAGCACGGCCGCAGGAAGACTGGGTGACGGTCAGGGTGCAAACTCGGCTTTTGTTAATTTTGGTAGGCGAGCGGGCAGCATCTCGGTCAAACCCAGCAGGACACAGGCTGCTGTCTGTTTTCCTAAACAGATCAACAAGACCTTCACAACAGCATCTCCAGGCCCCATCCGGAGTTCCATTTGCTCAAATGAAAACTCTGCCTTGGACAGTGCGGAGCGCTTCTGATGGGCCGAAGTGGTGAATTATGTATTTTGCTTAATTATTTGTTTTCCCTCCATCTGCCTGGCAGCCAATACTGCCCATAATTTGGATGCCACTGCCGCAACCGGGGCATGGTGTTGAGACTCCAGTCTCATTTGGGCTGAGCATCCTCAGCTTGCTTGGGCGTTTGCTACACCTCTGGCTCAAGCCCAGAGGCAGTCGGTGGCCTCGCAACCCAGGTCCATAAATTATATCTCACGCACTGACCGCGTGTTGCCCACATCCGTGGCCAGGGCTGCTGGCCACAAACCACAGAGATGGTGAGCCAGGCTGAGCGGGGAAATGCTGTGCTGGCCAAACCAGCAGCGAGTAAAATCCCAGCTCTGGTCTGACCACATCTTTGCTCACAGTGATACCACTTCTTAGAAAGCTGAAAGGCTGCAGTCTGCCCTCAGTGGGGTTAATCACACGTGTAAGGCGAACCGTCTGCTTTTCTGGTTGAGAAGGAGCTCTCGGTACCTTATGGGCTGATAGAGCCACTCGCAGCCTGTGCTGTCATTCCTGGTGGGTTCACACTGGAACGGGCAGTCCCACCGCTCATTTTCCCCATCAGCGGCTCAGCATCCATGTCCAGAATCAGCTGAGTCTGTCATACAGCAAAAGTACCTGTTCTGGTTTTGGTGCAAGTCGGTCCACAGGCTGATAAATATCTGTCCTTCTTTGTCTTAAGCAATAAAATAATGGGTTTTTTTTGAAGGATTTGAATTATTGCATAACTTTATCAGGTTTTAGCTGGGATCCTAAATTGTAAGTAGCTGTTCGTGATGGAAATACTGACCAAATTATTATTTTTAACTTAATTCCTTTATTTTTTGGTGAGAGGGGGAACATGGAAAAAAGTCAAGATTTTGCACTCAGTGAAGAAAAAAGATACCCTGGCAGAGTGAAAAGAGATCTCTTTCACTGCTTCCTCCACTTCATGATAGTCATTATCCACTCAGATGGAGCAAATTGACTTGCAGCTCTCAAAGTTTCCTCCCTTTGCAACCCCAGCAGGGTTTTTTGGGCAACGTCAGGTGGGGTCTGGCTCCACGTTGGGGGTCAGCACCGTAAGGAGGGAGGCTTACCGCACCCTCTTCTGCTTTGTCGTTCCCTGTAGCCCCAACGTGTGTGCGGTGCAGAAGCTGATCGGCACGAACAGGAAATATTTCACCAACTGCAAGCAGTGGTACCAGAGGAAGATCTGTGGGAAGTCAACGTAAGTACCTGAGTGCCGGGCAGAGTCTCCCTGAAGACCCCCTTGTGGAGGTGGGTGCTGGGTGGGAGAAGCGGGTGGTGTGACAGACATGGGATGTCAGAGCCGGTGGTGTGGGCCTAATGTGTATATGTGTTGAGAATTGTTTTAGCCTTTTAGCTGCTAAGAAATACTTGTTTTTCTCAATTGGCAAGCATGATCCGAAAACACTTAGATGTTAAGAATGGCAAGTACGATGTAAATACAAACCCTGATGGTTTATTCTAATTGCATTTCTAGATATACTTACAGAGCTCTCAATGCTGTAATGAAGTGTGTACCAGATGTTTTCTAGTACTTAGCTGTGTCTTGCCCCATGCTAGGCTCAATGCTGCCCAGCTCAAAAAGAAAAAAAACAAAAAAGAGAAATAAAAGGCAATCCAGAGCTGATGGATATTGGAGAGAACGTAAAATTCATCTACACATGTTTGCTTTGGAAGGGAAAACAGAAATAAGGGAAAGAAGTGTCAGTTTTAGCCAACACTCTCTGATGACTCCACCAGGAAAGTTAATTAGACTTGCAGGCCAATTCCACGTCTAAAATTGCAAACAATAATATTCAAGTAGCTGTTGCATAAAGTATCTGTGTAAGCAGCCTCGGGACATTCTTTTGAAAGATGTAGTCAGCAGATAATTAAGGGTATGCATGCTTGACTATCTGCCAGGCTGTAGATCAGGAGCGGGGAATCTTTTTCCTTGGTGTAGGCCAAACTGGGCTTTCAGACACATTTGCTGGCCCACGCTTTAGCACGCGCTGCCATGTTACCCCATATCAGTGCAAAGGGGCTGGCTGTGGAGAGCAGAGCTGTGGGCCAGGTCTGGTCCTGGATCTGCAAGCTCAAGAAGAACAAAGAGCAGAAAATCCTCTCCTGCGTTTCTGATACGGCCCAATGTAAACTGTGATTAGATCTATAGGAACACGCTGTTCTTTACTGCAGAATAAATAACTTCTGTTTCTGTAGTCAACAGCAGGCTTTGAGATCCTGAACTGCGGTAAGCTATATGGGTTTTATTTTGGTTGCCTTCATTGGTTTAGCTGTGATGGCTGGCCATTGGGATTCATTTCACGTGTCTGGGGTTGGTATGGTGAGGAGGGAGGCAAAACAGGAGTTGTCACTGTGCACGGCTTTTGGCCTTTCATCATGCGACCCATGAATTCGTCTAAAAAAAGAAAATTCTGTACTTCAGGAGGATATATTGCAGGATGTGCCATGTAGTGAGCATGTATAGTGGTTTCCCTTATGTCCAATTGTCTTTACAGAAAAAAAAAAGGAAAAAAAATGGAGAGGCACTATTGTAAAAACAACCAACCAACCTCCCCTGTCCCCAGTCCCACAAAACCACCAAATCTGGGAAGACTTAATTTGGGTGATCAGAGTTCAGGCTCTCATCTTGGCCGAATGGTGGCTTTTTTGACGTAAAATGGACAACATTATGGCATGGCAATATGGTATCATCATTGCCTCTTCTGATAACAGAGTAGCTTAGTAGGTCTCCAAAGAAAACATGACTCAGCTGTGGATGTGGGATAGCTTTGCTGTTATAGTCACTGAAAGGCAAAGTGATCCAGCCACGGACTTCTTCAGCTCTGAAGCAAATGAGAAGCTAACCTCACGTAACCCAAGTGTGCAGCTGTGTTTGGCAGAGACAAACTCGTCCGCTTATCTCCAGAAAGAGGTGAAACAACTGGCATCTGGCAGTATTTCATGATTTCATTTGAGGAGACGGGGTGATCTCTTCTAACCTCATTTTCTCTGCTTTTACCCAAGTGTCTAATCCAATGATGCATCGCTGAGAGAAAAGCACACAGAGCATTAACCTGCTTGTTAACCTATGAGATAATGTTTCCATTATACACGGAATTTGCTCACTAATCTTTGCTTTGCATCATCTCCACAATGGGTGTTATTGTCTTCTTCTCTCTTCCTAGTAATTTTTGAGCCCGGGCCCTACTTTGCCCTTTAGCAGTGCTTGTGCAGAACAAAAGACACGTGCCTTGACTCACATTTTCCGGAGGACCCTGGGACAGCTCTGATTACAAACGTTTGCTGGTGATGGCTCCCACTGGACGTGGTGTTCCTGGCGTATGGAAGCAATCAGGAGTCATTTGGGCCGTAAAGGACACGACGCATTATGCTGCGGCAGTCAAATTCTTAAACCAGTGTCAGGGGCCTGATGCTGTGCTGTACTCAGTGCATCAGTCTGTAGGCACAGTTAATAGTGCTCAGCATGAACCCTCGGAACTGGTCCGTTGCGTGGGACTGACCTGGTCCCTGAGAGGTTTTGAGAATACCAGATACCTTTAAATCCCAGAAAGAGTCAGGATTTGGCATGTTCGTCAGCATAACTTGGTGGATCCAGCCTCTGCTTGGGATCCGTAGTCAGAAGTCCTCTCCCGACGCTGTGTGCTTGGTCCTTCCGTTGGCAGGGGGATCCACTCCATCAGCCGAGGGGTGGTGGTGGAGCTGGATAAGCATGGTGATTTCTCTCATCCTCCTAAAAGGTTTTTCCCCACCGGTGAGAAGAGCAGTCCTGCGATAGGAGACGCGCGACCCATCTCACCTACCTCACCTTTGACCTGGCTGTTATCCTCCTTCTTTGCTTAAAGGGTCAGTGGTGCCACAAGTTGGATGTGTGTTGCAGGTGTAAATACCTGGCTTTAGGAAGAAAGTTTTGACTGCTTTGGTTTCTTTTCTTCTCCTGCTCTGAGCACTCTTTCAAACAGGTAGTAGGGAGGGAGGTCAGTGAGAGACTAGGCACTGGAGCGAAGCAAAGCTGAGCTCCTGCGGAGCTGACTCAGAGCAGAGAAATTCAGCCCCGAGTGAGGAAAAGCTGAAAAGTTGCTGCGAGCCTGTAGCATAACTCACTCCTTCTTGGATGATCACATCCTGCATCGGGAGACGCAGAGCGGCTGGAGCAGCAAGGAAAGCCAGCTGGAGAAAAAACACGTGGATGTGCCTGGTCTTTTCGTCTTGCCTCCAGGTGCGTCGCCTTTCGGTCGCTGCTCCAGGCTCGTGGTCGTGCTGGGGTGCGGTGGGCCCCGTGCTGAGTTGCTCCATAGCTCTTACCAGAAACAAATAGGTCACGGCTGTAAGGCAGAGGCTTGACGGTGAGGTTTTGCAGGCTTGCTGCTTGAGCAGCATCTTCTGGTCCATGGGGTGCTGCTGGGGCTGGATGTGCACAGTGGAAGTTTCCACTCGTGCATCGGAAGAGGGCTCTTACCTCTATCTGCTTTTTTTTTTTGCTTTGTTTTTCTTCTCTTTGCTAAAGTATTGGCTCACACGGTTAGGGAGAAATTAGATAGAGGATTTATGTACATTTTCTATCATTGCTGATGAAGTGAGATAAGACAGTTGGCAAGAAGTCTGACACTGCTTTGATTTTAATGAGTACTGAAACAAGATTGTTGTGGTAATTAGGTAATTTTCCACTGTTGGTTATTCCAAAGCCAAAGAAATAGTTTACTTAGAGTATATTCTCATTGCTATGCCTGTGTTTTTCATATTTTTCTACCTCCCTTATGCACTGGACTCATTCTTCCAGAATTGGGGTTGCAACTGAATGTGTCCCCACACACCTTTTTGTCTTGAGAATGAAAAGAAAACTTCTTATATAAATTTGGGTTTTGATTATTTTTTGAGAAATAACTAGTGGCAGTAAGTTGCCCCTTAATACATTCATTTTTTTTTTTCCTTTTAAATTAACTTTCCTTTTCTTGTCTGATGTGCTTTCCTCAGTTTAGGAAAAAAAAATGACTCTCTGGCACTTATTTTACAAAAACAAAACATATGGGTTTTATTACAGGAAATTATTACAAATGGATCTTTATTCACTAATATATGCCTAAGCTTATTTTTATTACCTTGAAAAATGCACTTAAAATTTAATTTCAGATCTTAAGAATGCAACAGCAGTGAAACAATGACTAATAAAAGCCAGGGACCTTGCTTCTGCAGTCAGACGCAGATAGACATTTAAGAAATAGAGTGTTTCAAAACCAGAGGCTGAAAACCTATAGATTTGACTCAAAATTACTCAATGAGGAGGTCAGGAAATTGTGGTCAGAAGCGTTGCAGAGTGGATGACAAATGCTCTTTGTATGAGGGTATTGCTTATTTAACCCACATCGCTGGCATCCGTCGTGTCCCAGCGTAGTGGTCTGTAGCCGCTGAGCAGACACCAGAAATAGGGATGGACTTGGCTACTCCGAAGGCTTTTCTGCAGAACCCACCGTGCGGTGCGGTGGCCAGGAGGTGTTCAATATTTTCTCCCGTGAGCTGTTTGCCCCTGTTGGCGTAAGAGAAATACTCCTCCGCGGGCCCCAGGCTGCAGCTCGCACCCAACTGGAAGAGGAGATGTCAAGGGAGCAGCCTTCCTCTTTTATGGATGCGGAGGGGACCGTAGCATCAAGGTGCAGAGTCCTGCAAGTGAGCCTTCAGCCACGGCCGTGCTGCTTGTCCCTGAGGGCCGGAGGTGGCTGCAGGACCAGCTGGGAGAATGCCCTGTGCCCAGCCCCAAGAAACCCCTCGAACAGTGCCTTTGGGTGGGCTGGGTGGTCTTGTGCTTCCACCAAGTCCACCAGCCATGTGAAGGCAAGTGGCTGAAGCTGAAGTTGTTTTTTTTTTTACAATCCCAATTTCTGACTCCTTGTAGGTGCAAACACTTGGCTGAGCAGCTCTGCGTTCACCTGGCCCTTTGCAGAAGTTTTCTGGTACTCGACTCAAAATGCTGGCATGCAAAATACCTACCAGATGATGCTGGTAGGTCACCTTCAGCGGGCGAGTGACACCGGGGGCTTGAAGGAGCCCCTGCACGGCTGGAGCTGGCCCCATTACTGGCCTCGGTGCTTCTTGCCATTGGCTTCCCTTGTGGGGTGGTGCTGGAGATGCCCACAAACCCGCTGAAAAGCAGGCAGCGCGGTTCCGCCATCCCTTCCCAGTGCTCTCCCCTCCCGGCAGGCGCCTGGTGCCGGGGCAGCCCCGAGCCGGCGAGCGCCGCGCGCTGCAGGCTGTGTGCATCAGCGTCCTGCCCCTTCGTCGCAGCTCATTAATCTCCGATCGATCTATAAATAAGACTTTTAAGGCCTACATCAGCACTCAGGAATTATTTATGCTGAACTTTGGAATGATTTCTCTTTAATCAGCTCTTCGTCTTTGATTACAGGTCTGAACCAAGGGAACTGTCTAGACTGGATTTAGTTTCTAGGGTGAAAAAAAGAAAAATCGGAGGTAGGGGAGGGAAGCGGCGGGGCGAGAAAGTGTGTGTTTCTAATGAACGCAAGACAGGGGGGCTGGGGAAAGCGGAGCAGCAGGGTGTTAAGATCTCCAGTAGTCAAAGGAAGGGATTGCTTTAGGCAAACTCTTTCCCACATGGAATATATAATGTCTAGACAATCAGTCTGGGTTTGCTTTGTAATTCTCTTAGGAAACCATGACACAGAATTTATTTGCTTCTGTCACAGAAAAGCAGGTATTTGTTTCACTTACTGGCTCTTAATTACCCTGAAGAATTCCCTCTTAAACCCCAGGCATTTCCACTGTTTGTTAACAGTGTTAAAATGATGACAAATACCTGAAGCTTGAGGATTTTCCTTTCTCTTTGAGTGAGTGTGCTGAGGCTCGGCGATACAGCATCTGACTCGTCTCAAATCCAACCAGGAGCACAGAGGAAAGGCTCGTCTTTGGGAGGAACACCTATTCCCTCGCTGCCTTAGCCCATCGATCAGATGGCCTTGCTCCTTTCACACCAAGCATAAGAGCAATAGGTGAAAGAATCCCTTGTGAAAAATCAACGGGCAACTTCTGGATTGATTTTTTTTTTCCTTCCCCCCGCCCATCCCATTAATATCAAAACATGTTCCCTCAAATGGCCAGCTCTGAGAATCGGATGACTTTTATTTCCCCTTGAGCTGCGGACGATGGGCACAGCATTCAGGCAGCTCTTGCTTATTTAGGGTCTGCAAATCTGCAGGACAGGCCCTGAGTCCCCGGGCTGGGGTCTCTGGCCCCTTTGGTTTTACTGGGGGATAGTGGTTAATCAGAGCAGCAGTTTGCTGCCAGCCAGAAGGATACGCTGCACTGAGGGTGCTCGCACGGTCGTACCCGGTGTTAGCAAAGAAGGGTGTGCTGCGGTACAGCCCGGGGTGCCCGTGGATGCACGTGCCACCACCGGTGAAGTTTGTCCTTGCAGGGCTTATCCCAAGCCCTTCTGCCAGAGCATCCAAGACCAGGGGATGCTCCATCCCCTCCGGGTCTTGTCTTGTGGATTTTGCCATAGGTAAGCAAATCAATTCTGGTGGTGGACAAGAATGGGGTGAAATGAAGGGGAAATGCTTGGCTGGTTTGACAAAGCAGCCGTACTGGAGTTGCAGCGTGTTGCCCAAAGAGTGATCAGACGTGACAGTAGCAGTCAGCCGGGGAGATCCCCAAATCCCGCGGGAAATGCGCCCAAATGAACCAGCACTTGTGGTGTCTTGTATGGTTTATCTGTTGGGACCGTGGCATCGGTTTCCATCCACCGTTTGTACAAAGTCTCCTGGAAAGTGTGGTTTTGAAAAGAAATTGTGTCTGCTTTTGTTCGGTGGGGAAATTGGCAACATGCAGCCCTGAAGGAGATAAAAATTGTGGTTTGTCTTTTGTTCAAGCCTATATTTCTAATGAAGAGTCTGCTTAGAAACATCACCAAATATGGATGGACACAAAGCTATAGCAAATAGAGAAGAAGCAGTGAGACGCCATCAGTTAATCTGCTGTATCCATCTCTTATTCCAGAGTAATCAGTTATGAGTGCTGTCCTGGATATGAAAAAGTTCCTGGAGAAAAAGGCTGCCCAGCTGGTAAAAATATGTTTGACATTTTTTAGACTTCTTAAAATTGTACAGCTGCCTAGTAAAGGGAAATGTTATAAAATTACTCAAAGTGGATTTGATTTTTGCAATTTGTGCACAATATTGCCATGAACAACTAAAAAAATGGACTCAGCAGAGCACCAGCGGAGTGCCAGATCAGCTCCAAAGCATGCAAAATGTTCCAGACAACTTAAAACCTTGGATATAATTAAACTTAATCAAGCATGGGAGAGCCATAGGGAACTACTTATTCCAACAAGTAATATAGCTGTATTGGAAATGCAATACAAAGGAATGATAGAGTAGCAGACAGCTCTGCCAATCTCTGCTCATTTTTATTTTGGCAAGCACGAGGTTAGCAAAATTGCATTTAGGAGAAAATACAGTTCAGCCACTGGTGGGGATTGGGAGGGAATTAACCGGGTTTATTGAAGAAAGACATATTCTGCTTTTGCTTTCTGAATGCTTCCTTCCACAAAAGTTTGATGCCACCCTGTTAATCCTGTGGGCTGGTGCAGATGGGTCAGCAGAGACCAAGAGCAGCGGTGAGCTGCCAGCTCCGAGCACCAAAAGCCTGAGTGCAAACAAGGATTGGGTGAAAGCAACAAATATCTTTTCTTGTCTCAATTCAGATCCATGGAAATCCAGAGTAACTCCATTTAAACCTGCAGAGATGCAGTAGATCCTGGATTACGTTGCTGTAATTGAGGCTGGAGCTGTCAGGCTATGATTATTTATTATCTAATTAACGAACAGCTACGAGTTTCCTGACATGCTTCATTTCCCCAAGCGTTCTCAGCAGCAGCTCTCCTTTAATTCAGTGCAGTGCGGGAAGGATGAATGATGTGTTGGGAACATAACCTTCTCTTCTTTCAGCGCTGCCACTTTCAAACATCTATGAAACCCTGGGAGTTGTTGGCTCTGCCACCACGCAGCTCTACTCCGACCGGTCTAACCTAAGGCCAGAAATCGAAGGACCTGGAAGTTTTACAATTTTTGCCCCAAGTAATGAGGCCTGGGCATCCTTGCCTGCTGTAAGATATAATTCCTCTTCTTTCTCCTCTTCCTTTGGATTTCTTTAGTGGAGATCCAGCTCTTCTGGCAGAATAGGCACAGTCCTGATACAGGAAGGACTGAATTTCCAAGATGGGAATCACTGTACTGGTCCATCAGCTCCAGAGCTTTGTTTCTGAAAGAGCCCAACACTAGAGAGATGCGGATGCTCTCCTGCAGGTGGATGTAGAAATCACCTCATTCAGTTTTCCCTGCCCCTTACCACTAGAGATTGCGTTAAGACCCACAGCAAGAGACTTTCCATCCCTTTCGGTTTTTCTTGTCGACCATTACTTTACTGCTCTGGTTATTCTCAGTAAGTTTTACAAGTGGCCAGTCCCAACTGGAGCCTCGGTAAACCTTCAGCCTTCCTGCATCAGTGTGTTCCTATGCTCAGTTACATATAGATTTCCTTTACATTGGTTTTGATTTTCTCACTCTGTGTCCTGTGGCATTTCCGCTCCTGAAATTGTCACTGCTGTCCTGCTGGTGCTCCCATCCTCATGGAGCATCTCTGTGAAGAGGGGAGAGTCCCGCCAGTACAAGTCCTATCCAGTTACATCCCACATTTAAATCACTTGTCCATAAATATGTAAGAACAACTATTGGGGCAGGGAGGAGGCATCTTTTTGGCCATCCCCACTATGAAGCCTCTACCCCAAACGTGCACCAGCAGAGCCCCTTGCAGGGATGATGCTGTTGGGGAAGGTCTCTTGATGTATTTGTCCTTGGCCCTGAGTGATGCCTTTTGTTGCCTTACTGCTCGTTTCGATTCAGTGATCCCACACTGGAGCTTGCTGCCATCGTCCCTTCGTCTGCCAAGGACGGGGGTGCCAGAGCTGCTAGCTGCTGTTGTAAGGCAAGAGCTAAAGATTTATGAAAGTTAGAGCTCTTAATTTGCACAGATGGCTTAAGGCTGAATACATCACTTAATACACACATACACACGCTTTGGAAGCACCTTGGATGCAGCCAGACCTCCTGGCTCTCGCTAACAACCGGCTTAATTGCACTCAGCACTGAAAAATTAATTTTTCTGATTTTCAGGAAACTCTGGATTCCTTAGTCAGTAATGTTAACATTGAGCTGCTCAATGCCCTTCGCTACCACATGGTGAACAAACGGGTCCTCACGGACGATCTGAAACATGGAACAACACTGAACTCAATGTACCAGGACCTGCCTATCCAGATTCACCACTATCCCAATGGGGTAAGAGATTTGTATTAAACCTACCCACAGCGGGCTTGGTTTTCTGCTGCCTCGCACCTCCTACACTGTCCTTGGACCTCCAGGACTCTGTAATGCTTAGGTTGACAACTATTGATTTAGGATACGTATTTAGAAGGAGCTTGAAAAGAATATTTCTAAGCAGATAGTTTCATCGATGCTGTTGCAGAGAAGTTGCCCACATTGCTCTATGCTTGCCTAAGTATTGGTTCTTGCGTGTTTTCTTAGTCCTGATGATGCAGGGTAGACAAAACCACTGATTATTTTCCAAGTTCTTTAAACACGGAATGTTTCAAACATTCTTGATAGAGCATTCTCATTCTTTGGGTGTTTTTTTAGGAAACCGCTTTTCTGTTCCTGCTGATTCAATATTACAGCACTCGCTGCGTTTGAAATAGAAAACCGGCAGAGGCTGCTTCGCCTTCTTGTTTTAGTGCCCGTAACGCCCCGTGGCTCTTTCCCTCTGCAGATTGTGACTGTGAACTGTGCCAGGCTATTGAAAGCTGACCACCACGCCACCAACGGAGTGGTTCATGTCATCGACAAAGTCATCGCCACCACTACGAACAGCATTCAGCACATCATTGAGACTGAGGAAAGCCTGGAAACTCTTCGGGTGAGTCCAACCCACGTGTGCTCCAGGGCTCCTTAAAGGTGTTCAGTCATCCCACGCCCAGTGAATTGTCTTGAAGAGCTTGCCAGTGCCGAGGTGCTGTGACTCTAAAGCTGCTGATAAAATCCTTTTACCGATATAGCTTATTTTGCTTTAGGAAGAGAAGTGTTTGATATCAGCACAAGTAGGGTTTTACGAGAATAATTGTCACGCTGCTCTTGCTGTCGGTAAAGAGACGTAGACTGAGTTTGTCTCCTCGCTCTTCTGTGGGAGTCTTAGCCTTAGGAGATATTAACTGTTCAGATTTGATGAGTACCAATTTATTTGCCTTGGTATTTGCCAAGTTAAAGAATAACTTAAAAAGCACAGGGGATTTGCAGTTAGCCAGCTGTGGGTTCTGATCTGAATTATTCACTGGAACTACTGTGGCCCTTTCCAGGCATATCAGGGTATTCAAACTAGCTCTCAGTCTTGCCAAAAAAGGGCTCTTGTACTCAAATTTCTGGAGCACAAGAGAACCATCGGGCCGGGTCAAATTTATAAAGGGACCAAAGGGCTGAAAGAAGCTATTCAGGATTTTTTGTAAGTCCTCTGAAATTATAAAAGCCTTAATAAATCTGGCCCTTAGTGTGTGCCTGGACAAAGTTGCTGACCTTTGTATTCTGGCTGGATGTGTTTTACCCTCTCTCCTCATTTCTCTGAAGGCTGCTGTGGCTGCTTCTGACCTCAACAGCTTGCTGGAAAGCGAAGGCCAGTACACGCTCTTGGCTCCAACCAACGAAGCCTTTGAGAAGATCCCACGAGAAACACTGAACAGGATCCTGGGGGATCCAGAAGCCCTGAGGGGTAAGTGCTTGTTTACTGAGCCCATTGAGAGACTGAAGGATATTTTTCAGTTCATCTAAATTCCTTCTCGAGGACGTCTGAATGGCTCCTTGATACACTCTGACAACAGCTGCAGTAAACAGATTTGACAGACTCCAGCTTTTTAAACTGGACAGCCCAGACTTCTTTGGATGTAGATATGGTAGACGTGTAGACATGGCAGAGACAGCGGTATCCAGATATGGAGGAGGGAGCTGAAGCAGTCCCTTTTCCGAGTTTTCCTTTATCACTCCTGTATGTGATGGTGATTTCTATCAGTCCAGCAAGATGCAAGAAAACTAATATCTAATCAAGGTAACTTCCCCTGACAAATGAGCCAAATAACCACTCGAAACCTTTTGAAGTTGGCAAAGGTGTATGAAAATAACTCTTTTTAGGCACTTCATTTCACAGGCTGCTGAATTAAAATCAGCACGGTTTAAAATGACCACGCATCTTTTCGAGTGGAGCTCCATACAGTACAGTACAGGAGGCCCTTGCTAGTGACCAGGATCCCTAAAAGCTGAAATAATTTCATAGCTGATTTTTACAGCTCACTAAGACGCTTGCCTCTCTTACAGACCTGCTGAACCACCACATCCTGAAGTCAGCCATGTGCGCCGAGGCCATCATCGCTGGCCTGACGATGGAGACTCTGGAAGGAACCACCCTGGACGTGGGCTGCAGTGGGGAAGAGCTGACCCTCAACGGAAAGCCCATCATTGCCAACAAGGATGTCCTGGCAACCAACGGCGTTGTACATTTTGTTAATGAGCTGCTGATCCCAGACTCAGGTACTGGTGCCTCTCTGCGTCTTTCTTTCTGTTGCCTTTCTTTTGTCTGTTTTGCCAAGGAAATACTGGATTTAGAGGGTGTAGGTATTTTGTGGTGATGGGTGGATTGCCCTTAATGCAAGGTTACTATGTGTTGCTTTTCTTTTCAGCTAAGACTCTGTTTGAGTTGGCACAAGAATCTGAAGTTTCCAAGTCTATGGACTTTTTCAGACAAGCTGGTCTCAGTTCTCATCTAACTGGCAGTGAGCGAGTGACCCTTCTTGCCCCAGTGAATGATGTCTTCAAAGGTAAACTGGGGAGTAAATCCCTTTCTTCCATCAGTTTGGGCCACAGATCTCCTTCAAACAGTCTTCAGCCAAGTTTCAGTGCACAAGTGTCCTCCGTCAAATGCCTCAGCTATAGGCAGTGGCATCTAGCTTTACAATTAAAAACCGGAGTGGGTAACACTCTGTATTTGGACTCTTTAGCATCTCAGTGGTCATTTTAAGTGAATCACTGGTTCTTTCCATACTTTTTGCTGCAGATGGACTCCCCGTGGTTGACAGCAACATGAAAAACTTGCTTCTGAACCACATTATTAGAGACCAGCTCTCCTCTAAATATCTTTACCATGGACAGAAACTACAGACTCTGGGTGACAAGGAGCTGAGAGTTTTCGTGTACCGCAATGTAAGTTCTTGCAGTGTGCAGTGCTCTATATGGCTGAATGATGCTCGATGTCTGTAATCTTATGGCTATCATGTAAAAAGTGTAATTGAATGTTGTGGAAAGTATAAAAATCTCTTTTTTGAAGCACATGCTAATAAAGTCTTTTTTTCTGCAATTTTGTTTGCAGAACCTTTGCATTGAAAATGCCTGCATTGCTGCCCATGACAAGAGAGGAAGGTTTGGGACCCTGTTTAGCGTGGACAAAATGTTGACTCCACCGTCTGGCTCAGTGATGGATGTTCTCAAGGCAGACCATCGCTTCAGGTGACCTTTCTGCTCTTCCTAAGTGCTAGTTAGGAGCAGAAGAGCTGCCAAAGGAGTTTCTATTTATTATGGGTTGTAGTCATGACTATATATAATTTTTTTAACATAGAAAGAGCATCCAAAACCATGGTCTCATCCCTAAATTATAGGGAGTGAGACTTCAAAAAACCCTTCAATGAATTGTGAGCCAAGAGTGTGTGGTCCCCCTTACCACAGTAAGAAGCTGGCTCTGAAGCCATCTCTGCCCAGCAGAGCCGCTGCGGCCAGACCTCTCTGTCTCCTCACTACTATTTGGTACCCAAGGAGTCAGCATTCCCAGATTGCTTTCCCATTTCTCAGATGTTCTGGTTGGACCTCACAAGCTCATTTCCTACCTAATCAACTCTTTGGTTAACTGATTTGCTGGACCCCAGCAGGATTTTGCAATTGTAACTCCACAGCTGTCTTTTGAATGCAACATGCAGCTGCTCAAAGGCCAGCAGTAGTTTATAATGAAGCATTTTATGCATGTTTGTTTTGCAGTACATTGGTAGCTGCAATCCAGTCTGCAGGTCTAACGGAGAACTTGAACAGGCCGGGTACCTTCACAGTGTTTGCTCCGACAAACGAAGCTTTCCGAGCCATGCCCCAAGGGGAACTGAACAAACTAATGGGTGAGCATTTTTAGAGCATTTAGATGAACAGCTGGTGTGTGTTATCGGTATACTACAGGAAGGAATGGCTAAGTTTCTCTGACATATCTCATTCCTTGACCCTGTCTGTTGGAAGCACAAGCTTCCTACACAACTGATTTGGATTAAGTCCTATCCAGCAGAAAGCTGAGGATGCAGAGTGTGGCACTGAACTCTCACACAAAGCGTGGGCATGGGTTTATACTCTCCCTGTGCTTGGAAGACTTGTTTGTAGTGTGTGCTACAAACTTACTATGACTTTAATTTGGCTGTGCTGGCTGGTGTAAGCAAGATAACTCCAAGGTGTTTCTAGAGAAACCAATGAGGTCTCTGCCTTTCTCAGGGATGAAAGAAATGAGAATGTGGCTGTCAATCACATAGGATCAGGGTGTCTAAAGTATGTTCTGCAAATAGAAAACATGGTCCACATTCAGCCTCAAGTTACACTGTATGAAATTTAAGAAGCAAAAGGATGGAGCTGTTGCTCCATCTATGTGTACATGAACAAAGCAGGAAGTCCAGCCTGATTCTGAGAAGACAACAAATATTCCAGTCTAGCACAGACGGAGACCAATATCCTGAAAAGCACAGGCGTGCAGGCTGGGTGTGGAAAAAAGCATGGGAATGTTTAATAACGCTCTTCTGGATAAGCAGCACGATCTTTTATTTTGTTCATGTCGAAAACCGGCTGTGGTTGGAAACAATGTCAGGTATTTGAGTGTAATGTCTTCTCGTCATTAAAGTCCAACCAAACATTGACATCATAATTTGGGAAGCATCTGCCCATGGTAGCTGGTTAGCCTTTTAAGTGCAGGGATGAGGAACTGGTAATATCAGACTGCACATCCAGTCTAGTGCTTAATATATAAATATTTCAGAACTGTTTTGCAGCTTTTGTAAACGGCTGCAGGAATGAAGTATCCCAGATGTGGACACTTCAGATGTTGTTCTTTTTTTCACGCAAATATTTAGCTTATGCTTCTGATGAAGTGGTGAATCATGCTGGTGAGGACATGCAGTGTGAACTGTGGCTACCCTAGAAAAACTGTAATGGAAAAAAAAGCTCACAGTGTATTCAGACACAAGCATTGAAAGAAAAAGTCCCCCTTGCTGAAGGAGCTGCTCTGGCTTTGTAGGTGGAGGCCATCTTTTGCACTAGCAGTTCCCCATCGGTTCTCTGTGGGTTGTGGCAGTGACACTGCATCCTCTAAAGGAGAAGATGGAGAGAGGCTGCTGGCCCGTGCTGCGCATGTCACTGCCTCTTCTGGAAAATAGATGGTGAAGGGGAAGCTTCTTACCTTCCTAAAATCTGTTTCAAAGCATGGCTAGATGAGTAGACTCAGTGGGGTGGGGATCAGGCCAGCAATCTGTGAGCCATTAGTGACATTTCTCCTGCAGTTTTCCACTTCCCACCCAGGAATCCTGCAGTTTCAGCCGTGAAGATTATTGCCAAGTGACACTGGCGTTGGTGAAAGTTTTGACATTTGCAAATATCGGAGCGCTCTGTCTGCTTCCTTATTTCACATAGGTCTCCCCCTCCCCACCAGACTTCCTTGGGAAGTGAAAGCAGCAACAGAAGCAGGCTCATGCTGTGCACAGTGAGAGAATGAGGGACTGAAAAACCAAGAGATAGGGATTTATTGGTATGTACCAAGGTGGGACACCGGGAGAGTGTCCTTCTGGACTTGCTGGGACCCTGACCAGCCTGGGCAGGAATGGCCTCAATGTCCTAACCAGCTCCAACCAAGTTCCTTCTGCTGGGTCTTCTCAATTTTACATTGTTTCCTTGCACTTTCAGGAAATTCTGGTATCTTCCATGTAATTTCATTCCAACGCATGAAATATGGGAAGCAAGCGCTGCTGCTGTTTTGCAAATGTAAATGTTATCTTCCCCCAGGGAATGCCAAGGAGCTTGCCAACATCCTCAAGTTCCACGTGGCTGATGAGATCCTGGTGAGCGGCGCAGTCAGTGCCCTGGTGAGGCTGAAGTCCATGCAGGGAGATAAACTGGAAGTCAGCACGGTGAGTCACCTGGGATGTGGTTTCGTGGTCATCAGGGCTGTGGGCTGTGTCTAGCTGTCCGTGTCGAGGACCAAAGTGTGTCTTCGCTCATTTGGATGGTGTGGGAACCTCTTCTAAATGTGCCCACAGACCCACCAAACAGTGTTTCCTGGGCTGTAGCGGAGGGACTGTTGCCATGTGTTCAATTCAACAAGCTGGCAGTCTTGAAATGTGGTTTGCTTCAGCTTTCTCCCCACACCAATTGTAAACTAATTCCAGGAGCTGTTATAAATTTAACCCTGAGTCATGGGAGAAAAAGCATAAATAAATTAAATTAATAGCTTGTTCAGCTAACACATCTTTTTTAGTGTAACGAAAATGATCTCTGCATGGGCTCCCTTAACACAGCAGGATTTATTTAGATGTATAATTTCATTTAAAAAATTCTGCACTACATTAAGAAAATGTAGGATCCTCTACTGACGACAAAAATATACTTCAGAAAATGAATAACTCAAGACCCACTCTGTGCATAAGGACAAAAAGGCAGGACAAAAATGGAAAGGCCAGTGTTTCCAAGGGCATTGAGATGGCCAACTTGTGTGCTAGACTCTTCCCGTGCCCAGTCCTGACCTGCCCTCTCCTGATGCCATCTCCACAGCCATCCCTCTTGGCACGAGCAGCGGCGCCCGCTGCCTCCAACGAGCTGGTGGATGTGCTCTGCTGCCGCGGGACGGCGTTCCCAGCCAGCACAGCGAGAAAGTCCGTGCTCCAAAGCCTGCCAGCCCCTCCAGGACAAACTGCTCCGGCTATAATTTGTTTTTATGTTCTCCTTAATTGGCAAGAGGGATGAAAACACCTACAGCCATCCAGTAAATGAATGAATGAATGCAGAGTGAGGGCTTTTTAAATAAAATTAGAAACCACTGATGACAAAAGTTTCTCATTTCCTACTTTTTAAAAAATTTTTTCTTTTCCTGAACAGAAAAACAACGTAATACACGTCAATAAGGAGCCTGTTGCTGAAAGCGATATCATGGCCACGAATGGCGTGATTTATGCCGTGAACTCTGTCTTACAGCCGCAGGGTAGGTCTGTGGTTAGAAATACCTAGAGCCACACCATTACAGCAGAGCTGCTTTGGGAGGGAGTGGTGACACATGGCAATTGCTTCAGTTTATTGAGGAGGATTAGTCTGTTATGGGATTTTCTACACAAAGTAATGGAAGGAAGCAGCCTGTGTGCTTTGAAGAGTGTTTCAATGCTATCTATGTCCCACCCTTAGCTTCAAGGCCGCAAGAAAGAGGTGATGAGCCTGCAGATCCTGCATTAGAAATCTTCAAACAGGCATCTGCGTTATCCAAGGTAAAAGACAAAAAAATCTCTCGCTGTAGAACTACTGAAATTATATTTTGGTAATAATGACTGGAAGAAAATGTCACATTCAGATTTTTACTTCCAAAGAGAGTGAGTGTATGTGTTTCATGGAATGACCAATCCTCTCTTATTACATGATTTAATTGTATAAGAAGTAATAGATTTTGCAACATGAAGCCTACAGTTTGCAGCGCACTGTGAATGTACCCTTGGCACGGTACGATATATGTCAACCTCCAATAACGTATATGGTACTGAGGAGTCATTCATCCATAGTTTTTGGAGACTAGGATAAATATATTGGCATGCAAACTGTTCTTATAGCTGTTGGAGATTTGTTGCATTTATGCAAACCTTATATTTTCTTTCCATGCAGGTTTCTCAGAGAAATCCTCGACTAGGTAAATAACTTCTCTAGCTCGTTTCTAATTTCTGTTGTATGTCCCTGTCCCTTAAGGAGACGTTTATTCTGTTGTCTTGCTGCAAGCAAGATGTAGCATAACTGGGAGGGGAAGGGACAGGGAGATGCTGTGTATCTGTCCCACCCAACTCGGTCTTCTCCTTGCAGCACCCGTCTACTCCCGGTTACTAGCAAGGATGAAGGAGAACTCGGGCGGATTCTGAGCTGCATCGTGAGCAACCACAGTCAGCGCCTCCATCCCATCCGCTCCGGCTGACAGCTAAAGAGAAGGACAGAATTGTTTTTAAAAACCAAATATCACCCTTAAATTTATTTTTGCTTCCAATGAAATGGATAGGAAAAAGGAAAAGCCATAGATATATGTATATATTTTAATATCATTTTTATTTGGTTTTGACCTTAAAGTTCCCACACTGAGGATAGGTTTTGGGTTTGTTTTGTTTTGTTTTTTACAAAGTAGTCACTAATTTGCGATTTTTAACATAGCCAGTTTTGGGCTTGATACGTATGTACCAGGGCAGGTGCTGTATTCCGCTCTGGTTCAGGAGCTCAGAGAGATGCTTAGAGCTCGCCTTGGTGCTGTCTCACTGGGGGAGACTGAAAAGGGCTGAATTAAAACCTCTTTTCCAGGCTCCCAGTGGTACCTACTGGCACTGCAAACTCCAGGCTCCCAAAGCAGGGAGCCAGGTATGATCTCACTGAAACCCCCCTCAAAACCAGTGCAAGAATTGGGAAATTTTGGCCAGAAAGACTTGGCAGGAATTGGATATGTTCAGCTTTCTGAGCAAATACATCACCCAGGGCCAACTGTATGGCTGGATGAACAGCGATTACTCTGGAGGAAGTAAATTTGTTGAATTAATTAACTATCATCCAAGCAATTGTTTGTCCTTCCTTTTTTTTTTAAACAAGCATGTGCTTCCTTCTTCCCCTGTGTTTTAAAATTCTTCCATGAAATTCTGAATTGAAGGCTTTTAACAAAAGCCTCTCTATTGACATTGAAGAAACTGCATAATTATAAGCTATGGTTTGTTTTTTTTTTTTTTTTATTGGGTTTTGTTTATGCCTTTGGGTTTTAACTGTGCTGCGTTTTGTTCATGAGATTGAAATGAGAGTTCTCCCTGGCTGAAGCCTTCCAGTAAATGATTCATTTTTAATAATGGTTGGTTTTTTTAATAAAAATTAAAAATAAAATCAAAAATATAAATACGACAAGTGATGATAATGCTTGTTTGGGTTTTTGTTTGGTTTGAATTGCCTGATGGCACAGTTTAACCACCTGAGCACTGGGATGGAGGGAGGTCAGATTTGGCCGGATCAGTATTAAGAGGTCTAATAGTTACTCTAGTGGAATGGCAAAGCGTTTCTCCTCTCTGAGCCTGGCCTGTCATAATTTTTCGGCGGTGCTTTCATGAGCAGTCGCTGTCAGGCACTTCAGGGAGCACAGGGCAGCCACGCGCATCCTTCCAGCTGGATGCTCAGCCACCTTCGCTGACAGCTGGAGCTCAGCGCTCCATGCCATGATGCTGACAGCACTTATTCACCCCATCAGGGCTTTATACTCACTCCCTGGGCAGTTATTACCTTGGTGGCACACAGAATTATGAGGCAAAAAAAAAAAAGAAAAAGTGTCTCAAGTGCAGAATACAAAAACCCCCAGTTGTTTTGTTTGCTCTGGCTGAGAAATATGCTGGTAGTTTTTCTTCTGTTGAAAGCCCAAATTGAAATCCCGTCTGCTCTGAGCCATCTGCATAACAGAAATGTGCGAAAAATAATCAAGCTCTTCTTTTATTTCCATTCCCCAACCTCCCATCTCATCTTTTTATTTTTCTGGCATGATGCAGACCTGTTATTTAAGGCTGGAGTGGTGATGGGGAGCCCTTTGAGCCACCTATTCCCAGCAGCCCAAGGAAGAGGAGTCGTATCAGGGGACTGGCTCCTGTGGGGGGCTCAGATTTTTGTAATTAGAATAATTAATTAGTACCTCCTACAAAAGCCTGAGAGAGAGGAAGAACCCCCTTGCATCTTGCTCAGTAGTAGCACATGCAATTGCAAGGGCAGAGGCCTGCCTTTTTTTGTTTTGCTTTGCTTTTTTTCTTTTTTTTTTTTTCTTTTTTTTTTTGTCCTCCTTGATGCTTCATGACTAAGTGATAGAAAGTTCTTCACAACTTGGGAAGGTGGAAAGTAGATCTGATCCTCATCTAGGTGAGTGCCCCTTGCTGGTACCTTCTTGGTGTCTGGCCAGGTGACTAAGTGTTTCTTTGCAAAATGAAACCGTTTTAGATGGGAGTAGGGGAAACTTCGCTTAGATGTGCTTAGTAACTACAAGAAGTCCCATCTGTTGAGAGAGCCGGTTTCATCCCCTGGGAATACAGCCCGGCTTTCCACCGTGTGGTTTACGGACAGGTGCAGGGGCTGGTGGTGCCGCAGCGATGATCTCCTTTGCATTTTGCATATGGCCTGACTTTGCCAGGCTTGCTTTGATGGGGACGCCAGGCTTACGAGTCCCAGCAGATAGAGGAATGTTAGCGTCTCAGTCCAATTCCCTTTTGCTTTATCCCATTGCTTATCCTCCCTGGCTCTCTGGCAGTGCTCCCTCCCTCGCTCCTCCCGCTGCCTGCTCCATCCTCCGAGCTGCTGTGGGGTGCCAGCAGCAGCTCCCCGCGGTGCTGCGGATGCAGGGCTGGGTCCCTCTTGTGTTGCCTCTCTAATTTCCCCAGGATCCCACATCCGAGGAAGCCATCCCAGGGTGCCTTCCCATGGGCGCTCTGCTTGGAAGCTTCCCAGGGCTTTGGTGTCTCCAGATGACGGTTCATGTTGGTGGAAGCTCTTGAGATGAATTAATTCTCTCCTTTCCCTGCTCCAAGTTGGTTTCTCACCATCCTGTGCTCAGGGAGGGTTGCCCAGATGGCTTAGATTAACGGCAATGGTTGAGCTGCTTTAGTTGATCAGCAGGGACTGCATCTCTCGCTTTGATTCAGTGATACTTTGGGGATGTTTTCCCCCCTGGATATTCATTCCTGTACCTTCACTCCCGTGAAGCGAGCGAGCGTGGGTGCTGGCAGTCATCCCACCAACGGGAGCGAGATGTTATGCTTCAGCTTTCCAGGGGAGCAAACAGAGGAAGCAAGAGGAGAGCAGCTGAAAGATGGGGAAATGAGGAGTGCTGAGATGATGGGAATATAAAACTTGTCTGTCACTTTCTAAAGAAATATTTTTTAAGGGTTTTTTTTTAATGTGACAGAAGGTGGAAGTGAAAGGAAGAAGGAAGTTGCTGTTGCTGAGGAGAAACATAACTCCCGTGGGGAAGTGCTGGCCGAGGAGCTCCCGCGAGCCCGGCTGGATGTGGGAACCTGAGGGATGTCCCAGCTGAGAGCTGTGGTGGGATGGAGAAGCTGGGGCTCCCCTGGGTACCCATCCCATCCCACCTTGCAGCTCCAGGAGTTTCCAGACAGCACAGGGGCAAGGAAGGAGGAAAACCTGATTAAGGTGCTGCTGGGTGAGGGTCTGGGCTGCTGCGGCTGCAGAGAACCTGGGGCAGCCCTGGGACAAGCAGCATTTAGGATTAGCTTTCTTGTGGCAAATACCACCGAGGTGTTCAGCACATAACCATATTGCACCAGTGGTTTTTGGTTTTTCACGTTGTCAGAGGATTTCCACCTGAAACCAAGAGTGTGTGGGTGCATGCCACCACGAGCTCCAACCGGGCTGTCCTCTGCAGGAAATCTCTTCAGGGCTGGGGCAAAAAGAGCCAAACTGAGAGCAAAGAAGAGCCTTTTGGAGGAGAATATTGCTTTTTTCCTCCTTTGGAGTCAAGAGTGTTTTCTACTGAAAATTTGCAGGAATGTGCAGCCGCCCTTGTTTACTCTTTTAGAATAATGATTCCTTCACTTGCAGTGGCTGCAGTTCAACAAAATAATTAAATGTATGCAGAAATCCATTTAGGAAAAATACAGCTTCTAAGTGTGCGCTCTAAGTCCTGAAATCCCACCAACGCCTAGTGACCATGGCTGGGTTGATGCTGGTGGGCAGCTCCTGTCCCAGCTGAGCACCAGTGCTCTCCTGGGTTGGAGCAGTAAAAAGAAAGCAGCACCTCTGAAGGGCTGGAAAAGCAAATGTCGAATGTGAAATACTGCATTTTGGGAAGCTTAATGTGGTGGTTTTTCTCATTTACATTTCAAGACAAGAGCCAGAGATGCTTTTCTAGAAAATTCTTTTACTTTCCAGTGGCCTTCTGCAAATATACTTAAAGCAAGAGAAAAAGCAGCACTGTGCTTTGTCCCAGGAGAGATGTCACATGCAGCACTGTACTGGAAAACACGTGCTCTTCCAGCATCGTGGAAATCTCGGAGCGCTCTTTGCTTGGCTTACGAAAGAGATTGGGAGTTGACCTGCCCCAAGTGCTGGGGCTCGGGAGGGGAGTCAGGCTGGGAGGGCTGCGAGGTGGGTGACGGCAGCTCCCTGTGCCTCGTTACGTGAAAAGTGGAAAGACAAAAGCCTTCGTGTGTGTCAAAGGGCAGGCAGAGGCTTGAATGAAGCCAAGGCATCGCAGCCAGATGTGCTGCAGAAGGGTGACCCCTGAAAGTCAAACCTGAAGGCAGGGGTGAAGCCACCCACGTGCCATCACTGGAAGAAATTGTACTCCCTGCTTTTCTGCTGTACACACATTCTTGCTTCTGCATGTGATTTATTGGAAAGTCATTGCACCTGTTAGCTGTTGTCTCAGGAGGAGCAGAAAGAAAAACTAAGGGTAATATTAGTGCTGGTGAAAGATAGGCTCAAAGGAGCAATCTGCATTGGAGGCATCCAGCTGTGGATCAGGCAACTCTTGCATTTTTTTTTTTTCTTCCAAGTCCTTTTCAGTGACACTTGAGAGATTTTGCAGAAATCTGTAAATTCCCCAAAGAAAAATATTTAGGCGGTCTTTCTTTCCAACAATGAATGATGCCTTACTGTTTCTTAATATTTTTTTTATGATTAAATACTTTGCAAAAGCTCATCACTTTTCCTAGGAGAAGTCATTTGGTGCGAGAGCAAAGGGGTATCAAGTGTCCAGTGAGTCATGCAGCACACTGTGCCACATGAAGGCATCCTCTTGCTAAGGTAGAATAACTTTCCTAAGGATCAGTTATTACCTCCTGGAAAGGAAGGTGACAAGAAGGGTCTGTTTGTCGGATGCTGCCACTCACAATACTGAAAAATTCTTTACAGAATTGTTGTGAGTTGGCCCAGGCATGTCTCTGTCCTGGTACAATTACCCTTGACTTTTCTGCAGCTTTTCAGAGAGCTTGACTGCCTTTTAGCCTTTTGACTTTCCACCTGTCTCTTCTTTCTCTGTTCAGTCTATCTTTCCAGTGGGACTTCACCTGACTTCTGAAGTCACACCCTCATTTTTTTCATGTGCAGCTTGTGCATCGGACCAATGCAAAGTTATATTTTAACTGCTACTTCTGGGAGAATAATCAAGATCTGTTTCAAAAATAATTGTGCAGAAGCTGGAGGCATTCTGAGGGCATGTGTTGAATTTCTGGTTTTGTGAAGGCAGGAGGATGAATTAATGAATTTCAGGATTTCCACCAGCGCTTCTGTGTAGCTTGTCTAGCTCTCTGCCTTTGTTTCAAAGTTTACAATTGGGATAAGTGACCTTTTTCAGCCGCCGTTATGTGGAAATCCCACATAACCCCCAAGTATTACAACACTACCTTTGTACATGCAGCTCTTCTGGAGTTACCAACCTCCATGAAGAGCTGGAGGATGGCTCTGAAGAAAGGTGAAGTATCATGACAACTGTGACAGCATTTGTGACTTTATAATTAAGGCTGATTTTATAATACTGGTCTGAAGACACATCCTTTTGCTGTAAGCTGTAGGCATCCTAATCCCTGTACCCAACATGGTGTGTGTTCTAGCAATGCTGTCAGTGGTGCTTGTGGCTTTGGACATGGGATAGGCTCGAGTGGTGATGCGGCTTCCAGCTTGGAGCTGCAACCTCAGGGTTCAGGCTGTGGGTCTGGCTGGACAGGGTGTCCTACCAAGTCCGGCTACACCTGGTCCTACTCCTAGGCGGATAATAGATCCTCACCCTTCTCATCGTGCAGAACCCAAAGCACTCAACAGACTCATCCCTGACAATGGTACGTCCATCCCTGCGCTCAAGCCGAAGGGACCTGATTTTGCAATCTTTGCTCACATGAATAGTAGTGACACACCCCATTAATCATCCCCGTGGACACGCACTGGCACCAGCAAGTGATTAAACTAGCAAAAGTGGCTGGTTCCCTTCCTTAGCTCGTAACTAAAGAGCAGGAAAAAGTGGAATAAATAAACCAAAGCTGCAGAGTAGTCACGCAAGGCAAAGAGAACCGAGGAACATCAGCAGAAAGTGCTCCAGGACAACACCATCTGCGAGCACTTGAGGTTCAGGAAATGCTGCTCTTTAAGAAGTTCATGGTGCTGTTGCATACAGCAGGAAACAGACTGGGGGTGAGGCTCTACAATTATGCCTTTTATTTGCTCAGCATATTTTGCCTCTTTTTACGTAAAACCAGCAAATGAGGAACTTGAAGTCGCTTTTCCCATAAAAGCTTTTGACTGCAGAATTGTTCATGGGCTTTCTTCTTTGGGGCTGCTTCTACCTTACATTCTTGCTGCTGTTACCCTGAAATCTAGGGAAACAGTAATAAAATGACCTGTGCTCCAAGCTTCTCCGAAATGCCTGTGCTCTGAGTTGAGGCTCTAAAAGATGGGACACTGAGCTGGATCAGAGCTGAACCATGACCCCAGTAGTACTGGTTGAGCTGTGCGGGCTCAGACATGGTCCTGTGCTGTGCCCAAAGAGCTCCTGCTGGAGATTTGGGAGATTCTTTCCATCGGGTGTGCAGACAGGGCAGGAAAGATGCTCATCCATTCCAGACCACCTGTGCTTGGGCATGGGAACTGTGCTTGCCAAGAGGTCCCAGCTGTGAGGCTGGTGTCACTGGGGCACAGTGGGTGCTGGGGCTGCCCTGGCTTTACACAGTGAGGAGGCAAGATGTAGTGTTAAGGAGGTAAAAACCAGACAGTTTGGGGGAAAGCAACTCACTGGCAGACGTGTCCTCTCCACCTGCCATTCCTCTGAGTAATCTCCCTGCTGCTAAGTACCTTTACGGTAAAAAGGGCAGCTGCTGTTTCAGGTTAGTGGTTTCTGAGGCAATACCATTGCCTCATTGTTTATCAGGTTTCCTGACTCCTCAGGGTGAGCTGGCTCACTGGGAAGCCGTGTTCTCCTCTTCCTCCTCCGCCTGTCACTGGGTGATGGCACTGAGGGTCGAAAGCACATCCACACAGGACGCTGTGTGCCAGCCGTGCAAAACTCTTGCTGAGTCTGAGATACTGACATGTTTGAAGGTTGCTTTTTTTTTAAGGACTGCAGCAGTCCAGGTTATATAGGAGGCTATTTTAAAAAGATGGAATTAAATTGGCCCCGGGAAGCTCTGAAGTGAGGTGGTGGCTGCCTGGGGAGAAATAACCTGCCTTTGGTTCAGCAGAGGTGAATGTTTTGGAAAGCTGTGGGCAGATGTGCCTGGGAAATCAAATTGTTGTCTTCATCTGGGCTCTTCCTCCTGCCCTTCATTCCACCTTGCTTAGCTTTAGGTCGTATTAACAAGAATCGAGGGAAACTGAGGCTGGGTGTACCCTGGAGAGCACAAAATGCTGGGGTGCGTGGGGCTGATGGGCATGGAGGGACGCTCGGCGTGGAGCGTGTTTCTGCACCGCACAACCTGGGGATGCTCAAGGGCAGTGGGGAGCGAGGGAAGCACAATGAGAAATGCTTGGAGTAGGTGGTCCCAGGCCTGCTGACCAAATATTCCTCCCGAGCTACTATATTTGGGGACCACAAGCAAGTGATTTTACTTTCCTGGTTAAAAACAGGTCCCCTGAAGTTATGCTGCTGGCTGCTAACCCTCGCCTCGCAGCGCACGCGGCTCGCCGAGCAGCAACCCCTCTTCTCCCGTGGGTCACCTCGGGTGGCACGAATTCTGTGAAGGACTGCAGAGCTGCCTTGCTCGCCGTTTAATTGTAACCAGATTCTCCTAGAAATGTCTGCTGAAATATTTATAAATATTACAGCCAGCAGCTGCTAATGCCAAACAGGAAATTTTAAGCTGAACAAACTTTTCCACGTTTCTAAGTGGGAAAAGTATACTGTAGCTAAGACCAGTATTTAAAAAAAAAAAAAAGCCTAAATAGCAACAAGCTTCCACTGTTCCATATCCTGACAGAAGTTCATGATTTCTTGAAGTCTAGGTCCCTTCCAGCTGGGCAATTTTCTATAAGCAGTATGTCTGCACAGTGTTATAGAAGGTGGCTTTAAAAAAGAAAATGGGGTTATACCTCACCACAGGCAGTTGTGCTGTATGACGTGACAGCTCTGCATCATGGTGCAGTCTTTACATTAGGGTCATCTCACGGCAGGAAAGGGCCATTGGGAAGCTTCCAGTAATGGTACATATGTTGTACCTGCTCTCGTGGTAGCTATCAGTCTCAGGGGACTGGCATATTAAGCTGTTGGTTAATGTAATTTCAAGAGGGAAAAAAAAAATACAGAACTTGAATGGAAAGCAATGAGCCAGGGATGAGGTTGGTGGGAGCAGTGGCCACCCAAGCGAAAGGAGCCCTGTTTTGTCTTGCATTTCATTTCTTGGGCTTTTTTTCCCCTTTCAAGCTCTCTTCTAGGATTTTCTTGTTGTTGCTCATTCATTACTTGGTATTGAGAAAATATTTTGGACCAGTAAAACATGGAAAAAATGTAACATTAAATCTTTGTGGAATTATCTGTTTTAAACGACTTCTGCTGTTTATGAGTTCATTAAATTCATCTTCAGCCAAAAGGCATTATTAGGCTTTTTAAAACTGATTCATGTCATTTCATAGTCAATTATATTGGAATAGAGATGAAATAAAGCAAATGTCCTCAGTGTGCATATTAATTCTGAAATTGTATTCTCCAGTTCAAGCATCGTCAAACTGAAGTGGAGAAGTACAGATCTTGAGTCTTTCAAAGAATGAATTATCAAAATAACTCTGCCTCTACCATGCCCACTATTGCCTTCATATACAGATATTCTTATGAGCTCCTTTTTTTGATTAAACTCTGTTTACCATGGTACCTTCATGGAAAGAGAAGAGCTTTCTGATGCTGAGATTTCTTTTGTTCAACTTCTGGCTATTGGTAGCAAATCCTTATCCACTTCTTTATGCGAGTTAATTTTCTTTGAAACGAGTCAATGGTGTGCAGTGAGCTCGGCTATAGAGTGCCTGGGCTGAATTGTACTTTGCTGTCTGGGTGGTTTTTGGTGAGCAGCATGCATTTTAAAAGGCAAAAAGATTGCACAAGGAAATTAAGTTTTAAGGATTCCTGTAAATTTTAGCATCTAAGAGTAGTAGGATCTCAGGAAGGCTTTATTACAGTATAAAATGTGGAGTTTAGCAGCAAATTAATTCATAGCTTTTCTACTTGAATGGACTCTATCTGGTTTAATTCTAGGTGGGAAATAAAGCACCCAGGTGGGCAACTCTGTGAGCACTTGATTTTATTGCGATACTGTGATGAAGGAAGGTCTCAGCCCGGGATGAAGGGGAGCATTGCAGGCTGGTGGTCAGAGACATCCATGGCTCTCAGAGGTCCCTAACAGTTTCCTTGGGAACGTGGTGTGCTCCATTGCCAGCTCACTATCCAGAATTTCATTACACAAGAAAATTGCAGGAGTTTCATCTCTCAAATCCCGCTTTCCATTCTGCTGATCACCTCTGTAGGTTGCTGCTAAACTCTCTGCTTTTAGGTTTGGTCTTTCTCGGTTGTTACCCTGGCACCCTGGAAGGGTGCACGTGGGACAAAACAAAGGGTTCAGTCTCCTTCCTTCGCAGGCAGGTGGTATGGGCAGTAATCCTGCCCGGGCTTTCCCCATGCATAAAAGAAAACATCCCTTTGCGATTACTCTTTCTTTTTTCAGGCTGTCACTGCAGATACTATACTATATATAAACCAAGCCAAATTTTTCAGTGGCTGGAAAGACACCATAGTAGCTGAAAAGAAAGGTGGGGACCTTTGGCTAGTATCCACATAAATGTTCTTGATCACAAGGGTTTTAAGCAAGATATCTCGCTAGTTGTTTGTCACCACATAATCAATCTTCCAGCTCTCTTTAAGGCTGAATCTCCATCAGTGCACAGGTTTGCCGAGGTAGTGTGCCATGCTTGAGCAACTTTTCCCTTGGGAATTGCTCAGAAGCGTGTGTTCGTCCTGTTGCGGGAATTAAATATATATCCTAGACCTTAAATCACCTGCATCAGAGGCTTGACTTCTGCTTGCAAGTCCTGGCTGAGTATATGCATGATGTGCAGACTCCTTGGCAGCTCCTTGTTGCTGCAGCACCCTCCCGCCGTACCCTTTAAAGCATCCCTGGGTTTTCCTTTCCCTGCTTGGCAGGACGCACCAGGCTCCTCTGGGCCAGAATAGACATGACGGAGCATGAGTCACGAGTTCTCCGTGTTCTGGTATCTGGAACAAGTTTCTGAGTCTAATTTGAACCAGATGCTTAGTGGGAAAGAAATGTGCCTCTGAGCCTCTGCAGATGTGTAGGCAGTCAGGAGGGGCAAATCTTAGCAGAGAGAAATGTTTTGTCTCACTCCTAGTCAATGCTTAAGAGCCCCAAGTGTCACCAAGTGAGGCTTGAAAAAGCAGTTAAGGTATTTTACTGCCACTGGGTAAGTCTCTGAGCTCTTTGATGCATTCTTAGATACAGATCTAATAGTGTGGAGGCTGGGGCACTCAACTGGTTGTTCTTCCATGCATACCTTTCCTCCAGAGGTACGGCTTTTCAAAATCATTAGTGATGGCTTTACCCAACGGTTGGTCAAAGCCTTGATGTGGATCTTGCACGCATAGACAAGGAGAAACACCTAAGGTCTGTGTTTCCCTGCCTTTGTGTATCAGCACCATTGGAACAGCCTCAGCTCTTCACTGTCTGCTGTCCTGTGACTCTTGTTTAGATTCGGTTGTCTCCACGGTCAATGTCTTCCTCTGACCACAGGGATTCAGCAACATCTTAAACACACAGATGCAAGACAAAGCAATTGAGCTGTGGTCAGATGCCACTGCTGTGACAAGGAGGTCTATTTAGAAGCCTGCTTTTGAAAGGCCAGAAATTAAATCCATTTTCTGCATAACTGATGAGAAAATTCTGGCTGCCTATCACTAAGCTCTAAAGAATGTGGTTTAGAAGGAACTTTACTCTTCCCAGAATGTGGCGCTGTATGGCTTTGGGCTGCAGATTAGTTGTAAGTCTTTGCCCATCAACTTGGATGGGCATTGCCTGACTCCTACACTTTTTTTTTTTATTTTACCTTAACATAAATAAGTACTAAGGTGCTATTCTGATATTTTTGTCCCAACCTCCACATGATTTGTAGGGAATGACAGGAACAGAGCAATGCCAAGAACTCTTTTTGCAAGGTTTTGGGGACAACACCACATGGGAGTAGACAACCATGTCCTGAAAGGCAAAGCTGACTCGTTCCAGGTTGAGACAAACATTGAATCATGAATGTATTGGCCTGCACCATCCACAGCCAAACACAAGATTTACAGATAGCTCAGAGCGAGAGATCACTGTGGCAGCTTGAACAGCAAGATGTGAAAAAAGGAGCAAGCTACAGATCTAATTACAGCTGCCCAGTGCAGATTGGGTTGTTTAAGGTAAAGGCAAACTGGAATGTCCATAAAAAGTGAGAGGAAAGTAGCTGCCCAAAGTGCTGTGTGCCAGGTCCCTGCTGAGGTGGCATCACCCCACCTTGCCTCAGGCGCTGGAGCTGCAGCACTTGAGGATCCAGCCTGGAATTTTTATGACATTTAGGAGCAAATTATATCCAGTTTAGGACTTTTCCAGTGAAACCCTTATTTGCTGGGAAATGTTGATCCACTGAACCCCAAACTTTGACAGTATAATGATAATGAGAAAGCGTTCTTATATCCTGGACGGGATTTTTGGTAAGAGATGGAGACCATCACAGCATAGTTCACACTTGGGCTTAAGAAACTGAGGTTGGTATTTCAGGCTGGATTTAGGCTAGAGAGGAGCTCGCCCATACCTCAGGTGCAGCTTTGGTGCTTTTCCTCCCCTGAGGGACCCAGGAGGTCTCCCAGCTCCTTGTATGGACCCGGGCAGTGCTGTGAACTAAATGTTGGAGAGTATACAAGCTGGCTGGCTCCTTACAAAGCCCAAGGTGGTTCTTAGAGACTGGAGGAGAGGATCTTCCCTGACCAGCGGGTCATGAGGCATCCCTTAAGCACACAGAACTTGCTGGAGATTTACAACAGGTGGAGGTTAATGGGTTCACATCTGGTTTTGGCTCCACAATGCAGGGAATTAACTTGTCAGGTTTAAGCATTTGACATCTCCTACAGTTCCACAGACTCTTCCTAGTTGCAATAGCGGAAGAGGAAATTAAGCTTGATTGAATCCCCCCATGCATTACAAGCTACCATGCCTCTTTACACCCTGCTTCTAATACTTCATCTCCAAAGCAATGATTCTTACCTCAAAATTATTTTCTTCCCTGACTTCTGGGACATTCCTAGATGCTCACCAGGGATGGCAGCTGATTAGAGAGGGATGGAAAAGAGGAAGAAACATTAACTTCTGTTTTTTCAGCTGCTCTGCAAAGGATGGCTTTTCTGCTCCATGCTGGGGGCTTAGCTGAGCGAGGCTGTCCTGCTGAAAGTGGGACAGCCCCTAGAAAGAGTGAAAGTTTACCCTGTTGATTAATCGCAGTTCCCATTAGACTCTTAAAACTGGACCTGTCAGAAGGAATGAGGCTCTGCTGCAATGTCCTTGTAATTCTGGGCTTGTTAATTGTATGGATTGTGGCATATATGTACCTTGCTGGGCTGACTTAGCCCCGACAGTAACACCTTTTGGTGACCTGTATGTGCCACACGTTGGTCCAAAAGCGAAGACACGTATTAGTGCTGCTGTTCCAAAAGAGCTTCGCCCACCAGGGTTCTATTCATAGATGTACCTTTGAGGTAACTACTTCCAGCCCACTCCTTTGTGGAAAGATGTCTTTACCTTCTGTTTCACTTGTTATTTTTAACCAGGGCCAGAATTCAACCAAGGATATGCAAATGTGAGATAGTGAGCAGCACCAGCTCACAGCTCTTTAGTGATGGCCCTGGCCCTGCCTGCCTACAGCGGGTGTGAGACAGCTTCTGGTTTGGTCCCTTCCTACCCCATCTCGACTTTGAAGACCTTGGCATTGTGCTTGGGATGATGCTGAGGCTCAGCTGCAAGTGCTTTGGCTAGTGCTGTCAGCCATGCAAATCTGCTCCATTGAAGTAAACTGTTTAAATAGATAGACATGTACTTTAATGTACCTAATATATGTACTTAAATCTATAATACAGTACTGTAATACCACGGTTACACCTATAGCAGCAGCAGGTCCATCCAGGTAGTAAGTGCATGTTCACATTAGTGTGGCCCTTCAAACCATGGTATGAGGTGTATTTGTGAACCATTACCTGTCCTTCTGCAACTATGTGCTGATGGGATGCAGACGTCTGTAAAGTTTTGGTCTCCAGTGGCTGTAATTGCTGCTAGCTTAATACTGGCAAAGACTCTGGAATTTATTCTGTGTTTCATCTGTTGGATTTTAGTGAGGATTTTTTCTCCATCACATTTTGCACATATAGATGCCTTGCATTTTATGAGCCTTATGTAGAAAATGTACCACCACTGTAAGGTATAATTATGTTTACTATAAACTCCATCCACATTCTTCTGGTTCTAGTAATCTGTTTCTGGAGAGTAGATAGCCATGTCTCTGGCAGTCAAATATATCATAACTGTGCCACACAATTACTGTAGGAGCAGAATTGCTGTCACTTGCAGCAAGCCTGTGTTTTTACTTGTAAGAGGGTGACTAATTGGAACCACCTGCAGTCACTGAAGCCAGGAGCCTTTTGGCTTCAACACTAATGCAATTACTTAGGTGAACTAATCTGTAAAGGATGTTTTTCTGTTGTCTCTGCATTAATTGTTTCCAGCTTATGGCATGGAAATGCTATTGGCCCTGGGAGGCAAAGGGGAGAAGGGAAAGAAGGAATGTCAGAACCAAATGGAAGGTTTGGGTGAATGTAGGAGGTACTTGGGGTTTTTTTTCCTACTCCTACATTCATTAAATCATGGGAACAAAGGTAAAACTATTTTATTAAGTCACACTTGGTAGACCAGGCCTTGGTCTGCCACAGAGCAGCTGTGAACTATTCTATAGCTGCAAAACTTTCTTAAAATGGATCATCCTGGTCTCCAGGTGCCTCTCGCTGCTTGGGAGCAAGTCCTCAGCCTCCCTTCTGTCCATTCAATCATTCAGGTTATAAGCAGAGATTTCACACGGAAGGTGACTTCCCAGTCTGGAGGTCACCTTCCTCAGAGGATGGTGTTGAACATCTCCAGCTGAGTTGCAGCTCCATCATGGTCAGCTTTCTGAGCATTGCTTGTCCGACACAGCCAGGTGCTATCAGGGAAGAGTTTGGAGTGTAGCTGAGCTGCCACTGCTTGAACACCTCTCCTCTGACTGCAGATAGATGGCCAAATACTCAGCTTCACAGAGTCAAGTATCTAAAACACTGAATATTCACAGTCATTTTTTTTTTCTTCCAACTTCTGTGTGGGAAACATGTGTGGATGCAGGTATTTTTGAGAAGAAAAAACTTGTAGAGAAGATTTGGCCATTTCCAGCACTTATGTCACTTGAGTAAGAAGGCTCCATACATGGACCCTGATGCTTGAGCACATGAACTCCCTGTTCTTGAAGGGGGTGTCGGAAGCGGTGTCTGACTCTCCTATGCCTCTGAAGACTTCAACCGTGCATGTCAACTCTCAGATCTGAAGGCAGCTGTACTGAAGAAATGTTCCCAGATCAAAATGACTCATTAGCAGAGGCTGGGCTGAGACCATACTATTTTGAGTCAAGCTCCACTTGTTCCACCTCCAGCAGCCAGCCCGTTCCAGAGAGGCTGCATGGGCTAGATGACCTTTGCTCATTAACTAACACATGAACGTCCCTTCCCAGCGGTAGCTTCCACATGCTGAAATTACTCACTTGACACCCAAATATTAATGGAAAATGTCTTTTTAATACTGAAAGCTATTCCCTTCTTGCATTCATGTCCAAACCGTAGCCTTTTGGATAAGCTTCTGGCATACTGCTGGTTTCTCCAAAGCAACCATCTCCTGCAAATGGTAAGCAGCTAACGGAAAAAGAATATCTGTCTGGAGCACTTGGAAAGAGAGATCGCAAAGGTGCCTCACAGAAAACTACAGCTTTTAATCCCAGATAGAGAAACTAGAATTCTTCTTTGGCAATGCCTATTGCTTTGCACTGGCTGTTCTTTCCAGGCATCAAAGTTTCTCATATAGAAGCACAGCAGGGAAGGTAGGTGTTGCAGAGTGTTGCTCATCAGGGTATTTTGCACGTTTTTGTGTGGTTTTCCTGGGATGGTCTCTCCCACTACCTGTTCCTCTTTTCTGTTCCATTTTGAAAACGAAAACTACTTGCTGTGTCAATGCTTACAGCACAGTGCCACAACAAATGGCATTTTTGCTAAATAAAATGTAAGCAAGTTTATTTGCCTGTTTACATAAGGTTTCCTCAAGCATGTCAAGTATTTTAGTTGTGGAACGAGCGCAGTCGTTTTAATATGGTCAGACTGTATGCAGACAGTCTAGGGTTTTCAGAAATCATTTCCTTAAATTCATTGCTTTTTCAAGCTTTCATTTTGTCTATAATATTGTATGTGCTGGGTTTTCCTTTGCAGCCTACTTACCATCTGCAAATGTGCTACTGTATCTTGATCCGAATCCTCAATAACCAACATTTCATATGAAGTAGGAGAAGTGCCTTCACTTTGCCCTGCAGAATCAGGACTGATTTTCACTGAGCCTTGACCCAAGACCTGTCAGTCCCAGGCCACCTCATCCTTTCTGCAGAGATATTGGTGATCTGAATGGGATTGCCTTTCAGAAGGGAAGAGACCAGCCTGGACCAGGTATGGGCTGGGATGGGACATCCAGAGCATCTCATCTGGCTTTGCAGAGATGGTGGCCGCAGGGCTGGCTCGAAGGGCAGGCGATGGCTGGAAGTTCCCTTTCCTGTGCATTTTCGGGAAGGTCTTGAATGGAGCACCGAGTCTTGCAAGCACAGGTCTGTCAGCATCATCTTTCTTCCCACTCCGGTTCCCTTTGCTCCCTTTGGATCTCCACACCGGGGCAGCTCTCCCCAAGCTCCTGGAAAGAGTCCTAGACTCCCCTCTTCTTGAAAAAGCCCCTTTATTTCTGGCTGGCTGTTGGAAGCTGGAGGGATTGGACTCTAATGCATCTGGATGCTGAACAGAAACGGATGGTGAAACAGTGAGGTCATTGGAGTGATGTCAGACAAAAGCTTTTGAATGTGGTGTTAGTGGAAAAAAAGATGCAGCTGATGGTTTGCATATTAACTTGACATTTTTCCAGCTAATTTTGAATTAAAAAAAAAAAAACAAAAAAAAACCCCAACAAACCAAAACCCAGACAAACAAAAAAATTGATGGAGAACTACATTATGTTGTGATGAGGAACAGTAATTCATGGTCAAAACCAAAACCAGTGTAGTACCATCATTAGGATTCTTGACTATTGCTCTACCATGTGCCTTTTTTTTTCTTTAGCTGTAGTCAACCTGTTAAATTCTAAGCATGTCCCAAAGGTCTTGAAGAAAGCATGTGTCTCTGCTTTTACTCAGAAAATATTCTGTTTCTATTGCAACCAAAAAGCCCAGGCCTTTGGCTGGGTCCTGTGGTTTTCAATGGCTGTGGCTCTCCGTGTGGTTTTGTTATTCTACCATCGGTTGTGCAATCTGGAATGCTAATACAGACCAAGAGCCATGCAAGCACCAGTTGGCTCCTAATTTAACATTTCTAGCAATCGCTGGTAGTGATGTTAAGTCACACTGGAGCCTTAGTCCCTCTGGGACTGAACCTCCCCCGGAGTCAGCACTGATGGTCTAGTCACGAATTCCTTCAAAAATCAAGTTTCAATTATTTCTTCATCAGCTGTTAAACATCAACATAAATATGTGTCCGTTGCCATGTAATTAAGACGATTTTCATTTATATAACAGCGTCAGGACTTGCTAGACTTCCTGCTACTCTGAAAAGTGGGAGAACGTGGGTGTGGGCTGGTAAACGGAAAAAATTCTTTTAAGTCCTTCCTCCATCACGAGTTCAGCAGCACCACGTACATAAACTGTGGGGAACAAATCCAGGTCCAGCATGGACAGATGTAGGTCTCTGGGCATCACTTTCTCTAGCTGTTCTTGCAGGAAAACAGCCCACAAGTCTGGAGCTCCTCCAGGCTTTTTTAGAGGCCGTCTGCCTTTCCTCTGGGCCATTCTTGAGGCAAAAAACCCCTTTCATCTTTTTTTAACAATGGGCTTTTAGCTTTAAGGGGTCTTCCTGAATTTGCCTGTCCACAGTAGTGATTGCAGATTGAAAGTGCCTCTATTCTTGTGTGAGGGTAAAAGACTTATTTCTGTGTTCCCCTCTCTGTATTGGGTTACTCCTATATCCTCTTGGGTTTTCCCCTGTGCTTCCTCCAAATCACAATGTATTTCAAGGTCAAAGAAGGGCTCTTGACAACTGCTATTCCTTTGCTGTAACCTTCCATGCTGACTGAGAAACTGTCAGTCAGCAGGACCTGGGCTTGTTGTCCCCAAACATTCAAACAAGAATTTATAGGAGGAGAAAGTAAAGAGAGAGAGAGACAAAGGAGGCTTCCTTAAAAATTAACTTTAAAAAATACAATGACTGGGGTGCTGAGAGAATTTAAAGAGAAATGCCCAATGTCCCAGAGCTCTTGGATGAATTCCTGGGGGCTGCACAAGGCGACTAGAGAGTTAATGAGGAACTTAGATGTTGGCTTCCAGGATGGATTTCTCTTTTGAAGGTCTGCTAGCTGCTTCCTCAGTGTGGCAACACTCCTTGCAGACCTGTCTTACGCAGCCATAGTCTGCTTCAGCTAAAAGTGATGCCAAAACCTTCTATAAGAGCTGAAGGAGACGCAAAACAAGGTTATTTCTGCATACCTGTGCTGGTCCAAATTCTGTTGAAATTAAGAGAAAGCTTTTGTTTCAGTATTTTGTCTCTAGATTTCTGCAGTTTAGTCTCTGCCTTGTAGGAGGAATTATAGCTGCTAAAATACCAAGGGGACTGAGATCCTCCAGCCCTTTCTCCTAGTAAGATGATCCCACCTTTTATGTGACATTTGAATTGTTCAACCTTTTCCTCTGATGTGAAAAACATGCTGACAGTAATGAAAGCTGCTTAGTTTCTGCAGGAATTATTGCTTCAGTTTGGTGCCACTGTAAATTCTGGCATGCTTTTACAGGGAAGACGTCTGGAGTTTAGTTTATAGAAGAAAATTAACAATAAGCACAGAAGACTGATAAGAAAAGCTGTGCTTGCTTTTGAGCCAAGCAATTAAGAAAGTGGAAAAATTGTAAATTATAGGAAATTTCCCTAGTCATCTAGATTCTAATTTTGTTGCTACAAATGAATTTAATTAAATGGAATTTTGAAAAGTTGAAAATTATACTTAGGGGAAAAAGAGCAGCTGTCGCTCAACCACACTTTTAGAGGTAATATTGCATTAATGTTTATATTTTAATGTGTTTTCCTCCTAACTGCAAAGACCATAAAATCTGCGCTCTCATCTTTCAGAGTGAGGACAATTTAATTTCTAATACCAAGAAATGAGACGTAGAGCAAAGGCACTGGGATGTGTAGGAAAGATGATCCTCGAAGGTGACAGTGAGCCATTGTACACCCAGTTTCCATAGCATGAGGCAATGACTTTATGACCATCTCTGACGTTAACACTGAGCCTCTGGCTGTAGCCTATGAAAATGTGAGAATTAAACACCTTCTAGGATTACACTTGGCCAATCATGCCATGTAATGTGGGAGTGTAATGAAGTCAATGAAATCTGGACAGGTCCAAATGGACAGTGCATGTGTTTCAAGCATGGGAGGCAGCCAACCAAACCCATCTCTCCTGTCTCCTAAAGGAAAAACATCTACTAAGCAGACGAAGATTTTTTTTTTTCCTTTCCTTTCATCTTCTGCATGTGATCCTGTTACACTGTTTAGAGCTACCACTGGTCATCACCCGATAGCATCCCGTTTTACATTGGATCTGTGAGTCTTTGAGGTCGTGGGTTCTTCTGGAGCCCTGGAGAGGGCAGGATGTGGCTGGTAAAAGCCTTGGCTTTCACGTGATGTGCTTGAGGTCGAGGTGGGGAGTTCCCAGGTAGGCAAATGAGATGACGGTATTTTCAGGGCACTGAATGACAATAATAAACACAAACTGTCTGCCTGGAAGAATCCCTCAAAGTGGGGACTGGCTGTGTCTTGCCAGAAAGCCCAGTTTCTGGCAGAAAGCGTTGTTTATAGAGGGCCAGTTTGGGGACGTGTCCTCAGGCCCATCCTGTATATATCTGCCTTTATTTTAATTGGGTAATTGTTGGCTCTGGAAATGTTTCCTTCTAGTAATTACAGCTTTTGTTTGTTCCTCTGTCTCAAACACGTGGTGTGAGGGAGGCCTTGTTACTTCTTAAGGGCTTCTCTCTCATTACTGCTTTTCTTCTCTGTGCCTGTGTCTTTGGCAATCCCCTCTTAAAACACATCGGGTGCTCTGAAATCCCCTTAAATTGACTTGAGTGGTAGTTTGGTGAAGCAGACAAGAGTGGGTTTGGATCTGGAAGACTTATTTCCCATGTCTGCTTGTTTTTCTGGATGTTCTTGAAGAGCTGTCTTGGCCTCAATTTGCTTAAACCCTTTTAACAGATAAGGCTGCTGCTTATTTCTTTTAAACATTTTGAAGATCTCCAGCTATGGAATTTACTGGTTAATGACTTTGATGTCTGGATCTACAAAGGTGGTGGTGTAGCTCCTTCTCTGTTGCTGCTCCTTCAGATGTCAGGTAATGGCCGAGTGCTGCGTTATGGCTTTGAAAGCCATTTTCCAGTATGATTTCCAGACATCTTTTTCCAGACTCCAAGCTCTTTCGTTGTTGGTTAGAGTTATTGATGAGGGAGGATGGCAACAGCTAGCTGACAGCTACTGCATAGAGCATTGCTGGAGATCCCAGGGGAGCAGCATTCCTCCTGGGTGTGCTCCTTGGGAAATGAGTCTAGGCAAGTATTTGTTTTAATGCCATGTAATGAAATGCCTTGACAAACTACCGTGGTCTTCTGAAGCCCTCCTTTTTCATGGCGATGTGCTATTTCAAAACGGAGGGAGCAGATTTTTATTATGGAAGGTGATGCTCATAAGCAAATGCTGACATGAGGGAACAAACGAATTCACGTTCAAGCAGAAAGTCAGGAGGTGACGCTTTGTGCCCTGCAGCCTGCGGTCACCACCCTGTGCGCAATGCCAGGTGTCTGGCCATTGAAGTATTGAGGTGACAGAAGGACGGAGCTCCTCATAAAGAGCACTGACAAGACAAAAGACCCACTGGAGAAAGAAGCTAAATTTGGCTGTATATATAGATGACTCACACAGAAATATCATCCATTTATAGGTTGTCTCTTGGATAGTGACTGGTCCAATTCCCCCTGGAGCCAGTGGAAATACTTACAGGGATTTCAGTGGGCGTTCAACTTGGCCGTAGGGAATATTTTTCCCTTTGTAGCTCCTTGGTTTTTGTTGAATTGTTTCTTCCAAGACTGCGGAGTGTTAATCGGCAGCAGGGCGATGAGGCAGGCACGTAATTCTTAAAGCATCGTTGCTTCTGCTAATGATGAAACGCCACTTTGTGCTGAAATCATGTCTGGGCACTGGGAAAACAGGGCTTGAAGCAGATGTTGGTGCAGTGCAGCCTGGAGATTGCTGCAGGGAGATGTTGCTTAACCACCCCTCAAAACAGCATCTGCACATGTGTGCTGCTGAGCAAAAGCTGTGGGGCTGGAGAGGGACCCGGATGGCGCTGGGAAGGAAAGGTAAAAGGCTGGAACCGGCAATAAGTGCTGGGTCAGGAAGGGATGGGGTGTTTTGAGGACACCAGGCAATGCTGGGGAGGAGCTGCCCTTTGTCCAAAAGAAGAAAACTAAGACTAAACAGCACAAGATTTGAGTTTCCCACTGGAAGGGCAGGGAATTGGCAGGGGGCTGTTCAGGGAGCAGCAGCCCCACCAGTGACCCCCCCCCTGCTGTGTGAGCAGCAAAACCAAAGGAAATCTTGAGGGCTTTCCTCCTCTGCTGGGCTGCTGATGTTTGCAGAATGACTCCCCATGTCACCGCACGATGAAACCCAGGGGCAAGGCAGCTCCTTTGGAGCAGGAGAGCCGGGAGCGGCACCCACAGTCCTCCCCAAACCAGCCGCCCCACGGCCAGCACGGCACAGCCCTGCACAATGGCCCAGGGGACGGCTCCTTTCCAAGTTCAGCAGTTCAAGGAAATGATCCTATCAAGAAAGGAAACCCCCTTAACATCAATGCGAGAATTAATCTGCACATAATTCAGAGCACTTGTGATTCTTAGCTTGCAGCCATTGTTTCTGACTCGTGGAAAGGCTGCTTGCTTTGGGCCTTACCGCAGATGCAAGGAAGCACAAGCTGTTTGCAAAGGCTGTGGGACGATTTTGAAGTTGGAAATTTACCATATAATTAATAAGCATTTCAGTTGTCAGCACAAAGTTTATTAATAACCAGGTGGAGTCATGCATGTGGGTGACTACCACTTTTTTGAGGTAGCATTTAGGACTACTATTTTTATCATCATTGAAAACTGCCCCACAGCAAAATTATTCATATATTAAAAAAAAAAAAGATAGCTGATTCATGGTGCATTCAGAGCATGTTTGAAGTGTGGTACAACCAGGTGTGGGCAAAAAAAACCCCAACAACTGATGGAATCTAGTGTAGAACAGATGGGAATAATTGTCCCAAGTACAAGAAAGCCACCTAAACCAAAGACTTGGAGAAGCAGGCACTGAAGACACAGCAATGTACAGGAGGAGAACGTGATGCAGCAGAGTAGCTCAGTGTGTTATCAAGTCTGCGTGATAATGGGATGAAGTATTGGTGGTGCTTTGGATGTTCGGTTTTGTTCTCAGGAATATCTTTCCCATCAAAGTAAATAACAATATATGGGCATGCCACACGTATGGTGAGTTGTGAACTAGATTTGGTTGGATTATCTAGCTGAGCTGTCAGGGCAGGATGGTGCCCGTGCAGTGCTGGGCAGGGAGCAGTTGGTGTTTTTGGGCAGCTCCGGTCAGCAGCAGCCCGTGCTGCAGCACATGGCGAGGGGAGCGGAGGAAAGGACTAGCAGGAGGTGGCAGGAGGCACCTCTGGAAACACAGAGATCAGGCTCCACATCACGGAGAAGAATGAAAAGTTAAAACACGAATGGAAAGAAGAGGCAAGAAGCGACGAGGTAATTTGGAGCTATGTACAGTAGAATTCTTCCCCCTCCCCAGGTGCTGCTGAAGATGTGGCGGGGTACGGCTGCAGGAGCAGGGGACGGCCGCAATCCAGCGAGTACAAGGGATGAACTTGTTTTAACAACAGAGCAAAATTTTGAAACAGCCAAACTGCACTGGGCATCCTCAAAGTTCCTTAAATCAGCAGGATCTCGGTGTCCAAAATGTAAGAGGTTTTCTCACGGCCATAACTATGGCTTTGTGGTTCAAAAAAAACCCCAAACCCCAACCCAAGAGCTGAGTCCATCTGCTTCCAGTGCCTACGCAACAAGAAGGTTCTTGCTCTTCATGTGGTTTAATTCCCAAGGTTTTAGTTTCTTTGATATGAAAGCATAAAGCCCAAAAATATTTTTAAAAAATGAATCATTATGCCTGCTTTCTTATTATCAAACTATAAATGAATATTGTGCCCAAAGCTTAAGCGCTTTCTGCCCAGCAAGCTGTTGTCTAACTAGGCCAGGCGTTTCCACCCAAAGTGCCTTAGGAGAGGCCGGAGAGCAGCGTTCCTGTCCTGCAGTGCCAGTGCTAATCTCTTAGGTTTTCCCAGAGGTGGGAAATTTCCCTGGTTCCCCTGCCTCTACCATTGCTCTTGGAGAATGACCTGAGAAAAATCCTGATTTTTTTTTTTTTTATTATTATTTTCATTTTACTCACCTCCCAGGAAAAAGACATTTTTGGAAAGGGAAAGGAGCTTCCTACCTGCAGCCAGTCTTGGTGGGAGCAGGGAGAAGGATGCTCCCTGGGATGACAATAAACCATCTGATGCTGGCATAAAAACTTAAGGCCTCTTTTGATGAGGGTAGTTGCACCAAATTATATTATTATTTTACCGAATTACACATGATAAGAGTAGTTACCCTGACTCGGTGCAGAGCCCGGTGACCAGAAGCCGGAGTGACCCGGAGGACACGGTCCCCTGAGCCGCAGCTGAGATTTTTCCTGCCAGACCGCAGGCAAAGTGCCGGCAGCACTGCCACCTTCGGGCAGAGCGGGGCCAGCGCGGCACCCAGCCATGCTCCCCCCCCCACGACTTCTTAACACTGCTTTTGCAATGCCATGAGGGAGAAGGGGGGCTTTTTAAACCCGATTTTGTAAAAAAAAAAATAAATAAAAATTGGTGATGCGGGTTGGAGCCCCAGCCTGGATGGAGGTACTGGGGAAGGAGGGCTGGAGGGAAAGCTCTGTGCTTTAACCAGCTCCAGAAAAAGGGGTTTAAGTTGTTCCTCAATTCCCACGCTGCCTGACAGCACCCTACGTGCCGCAACAGAGCAGCGATTCCAGTGCATTTCCAAGGAAGCCATCTGGAAACCGGGGCCTTAAGCTCAGCCTTCTGCTCATAAATGTTTGCGCGTGTTTACTTGCCCCCGAACCTCTTCTCCAAACAGCGTCAGCAATTAAACTCCGTCCCAGCGTTTCTGCTCGGAGGCCGCTCTTGCTAACCCAGGCTAACGTGAAAAAGCAACGTGGTATTAACGGGAGGCGATGGCTGGTGCGGGCCAGCCTTCCTCCCGGCGTTACGTGACCCGCCGGGTGTTGTTTGTGAGGCTGGTTGGGGTTCGCTGCAGGTGCGTGTTGGCCCAAACTGCCTCTCGGGCAGCTCCGTATCCTCTCCTTGTTGTTTTTGCTGCTCTCCTGGGGATTTGGGGAGGCAATCTAACCTCTAATCCAATTGTTGTGGGAGCTTAATTATGCTCGGAGTCATGCTAGAGAGAAATAAAACTCTGCCGGCAGAGCGGCTGGGGCTCAGGACTGCTTCCTTGGCAGGTTCCTCCTGCCCCCAGGCCCCGTGCCAGCTGAGGATCCTCTTAGGAGAGGGAGGAGGAAATCGTTCAGCCTTAAACAGCCGCTCTGATAAAGTCCACTTGGTCCGTGCAGCCTCAGATTTACCCACAAAGGGGTTAACCGTGCGTGGCTTCTCCGCCGTGGGCATGGATGGGTGTTCTGCCTCTCCTTCAGGTGTGGATGGGGAGTTGCCGCGATGAAGCGGTTTTTAATGGGAGATGGGAAACCCAGTTTCTCAAACGCTTTTATGCAAATGTACTGATTTGATTTCACTCTGGTTGGGAAATCCCGAAATCAGAAGGAATTAAATTAAATTCCTACACAAATGTTAGCGTCAGGGATGAAAGGTTTCTTCCCTCCTTGGATTTAAGCTGCAAATTCAAGTGTATAGTCTAAATCAGGTGGAAAAGGAACGTGATTCCCAGGGAATGGTTACCGGATCTTGGGCTGTTTGATCGTGTGGCACGAGGACCACGCACGTGAGCTTTCTCTTATTTGACGAGGTTTGATTTGGGATGGATGGAGAAAGGCAGAAGCTGTCAATGTGCTGAAGTCCCCGTGCCCCAGCGGTGGGTACACGGTGGCTCCTCAGCCGTTTTGCTGAGAATTGAGGCCAAAAGCACCTCGTCATTCCTGCACCTCCTTCCTCACATGCACCGGCGGCAGCTGCTGCCGGAACAAGGAGGATGTGTCGTTTCCTTGAAAATGAGAACGGGGCTTTGCTCTCCTGGGAGCTCAGTAGTTGTATCCCAAGATATTCATCTAAGCCTGGGCTCAGAGTGAGAGCTGCTGCTCCTCGCTGCCGCCGTAGGGGAAATTTCGACTTTAGCAAGCAGTGTAACTTCACGGTAACCACGATGCCCATGTGCTAAGGGATCGCAGCCAGGTATAGGGCTGCCCTTCTTCTTTCCCCCTGCCATGCCTGCAGGAGATGGGCTGCTGCCCGCATTAGCTTCCACCACCCCCCCCCCCCCCCAAATCCAGACCTTTTCTCCAAAAGACCTGAACCCAGGTGTTGACCCAAGGAGACCCAAATGTTGACCCAGGGAGAAACAGATGGGCAGTGCAGCCCGAGAGCTGCCTCTGCCCGGCCCATGGCTCACCCAGGAGCAGGAGCCTGGGCACCAGGGCAGGAGCCAGCCCAGAAGGATGGCTGGAGCCTGGTTTCCCCAGCTCTGAGCAAGAGGTCCCTCTGGTGGGGATCTCTGCTCAAAAGTAAGCCCAAAGCAGCGCTTGGACCTCTGACCGAGAGCTCCCTGCACCCCTGGACCTGCTCCCCATGGGTGGTTTTGAAAACCTACGGGTTTGTCCGTCTTATCCCATAGCAAGCAGGAGAAACTCCCGCTTTGGGGCTGATTTCCGACACCCTTCTTAGTTCACCGCTTCTCCTTACTTAACCCTTCCTTGCCGGGCCCTTTGGCCGCTCGCTGGCCAACGGCCTCGGCTTTATCGCACGACACCGCCCTGCTTTTGCAAACACGCCGGAGGATTTGGCCAGCGTGCGGCCGAGGAGCCCTGCCAGCGCTGCCCGGGCAGGGCCGGCAGATAAGCAGCGAGTGAAGGGATCCAGGCTTTTTTTTTTTTTTTTTTTTTCCATGTACGAGGGTGGTGGGGGCTGGCAGCATCTCCCCCCCTTGCAGCGCAGCAGGCTCGCCCCACTGACCCCCAGCAGGACCGTGGCTGGCAACCAGGGCTCTGCAAGGCTGCGGGGTCGAGGCAGCGGTGCGTGCCCCGCTCTTCTCTAATTGCAGTTTCCTTACTGCCAAAATAACCCGGGAGGAAAAGCAGGACACCTGGCTTATTTTCCAGGCAGCAAACTGCCACGGAGAAGCGTTTGCTTTATGCTTTGAAGAAGCAATTGCTGATAGCACGGCAAACTATCCCATTACAGAGGTCAGCGGGGAAGTTTTTCTCTGCACTTGCTGGGGGAGGGAGAAATCACCTCTCCCCGGCTTTGGCCGCGTTGTCCGTCGAGCCTTGGGTGTCGTGGCTTGCCTCGCTTTGTTTATGATTTCTGTGATGTCCCCACCCTGCGTCCAAGGGCTTGGCAGCCTTGGGGAGGGAAGGCAGCCGCAGGCAGCCGGGTGGGAATGCTGCGGGACAATGCAGGCACAGGGTATCCAAGTGCTCGCGCTGGGCCAAGGTCAGCTATTGTTCCAGGGATTATAAATAGCCGTGCTGGCAACAACACAAAACCGAGCCTGGAAATAAAAGCTTCGTTTCTTCTTTAGCTCTTGAGGTGAGGAAAGTGGAACAAGTTACAAGGCAGCGGCAGGGTGAGAAAGGAGCGTCTCCAGGAACGCCCCACCTGCAGATCAGATCTATAAAACATGGTTATAAAGTTATGCCTGAATTTCCTGCTTGTGCCAATAATGAGGATTTTTTTTTTTTTCCTGCAAACTACAACAGGTAAATCTGCTCTGAGGAGAGATGTAAAATACTTAAGTGTGGTTTCTCCTGTTATAAAGAAATGTGACATTTGTACCTGAGCGTATGTGGCAAAGCCAAAGCAGGCTTTAAATTATAGAAGTGGGAGATGAAAAACTACTTTTTATGTAATGTTCCTGCAAAATCAGGTTCAGAAAAATAAAGCAAGTTTCTCCTTGGCTAATTTTCAGATGCAAGTATTGGGTAGTGATTTTCTTTTGTTTTTTAATAGTATGGTCAAAATTTAGTAAAACCCAAATCCTCATTGCATTTATCCCTTGGGTGAAAGTATTGGCTTTGCCACTTCGAAGAGGGCCTGGCTGTGTCAGGGCCAGGACTCCTCCGTGGGGTGACTGTCTTCTGCACTGCAAATTCAAGGATGCTAAAAGTGACAACCGTTCTTGTTCAGCGGCTCCTGGTGCCGACTTGCAGCATATTCGGCGTGGTCTGTGGTTGCAGTCTCATTCTGACTGACCTTGGCTAAAAGGGTTAATCCTTCACTAAATCTTTTACGTGCTACTGTCTGACTCTGGACTTTCCACGTTGCTATCCAACGTGATGGGGTGGCTTTGGGACACTAGAGGAGTGGGGTATCCCTTTTTATTAGGGTTCTTCTTTCAAAGGAGGGGCAGATAGCAAGCTAATACCAAGAGACTTTCAATCCATGTTATATCTGCTCTGCAGCCAGAGGACATCTGCCTTTTAGGCACACTCGAGAAAGTAGGCACAATCCAACAGGTAGGATGCTGCCTGGACCATGGGAAACCTGGGTTCAGTTGCAGGCTTATCATGGGACTTACAGCAAGATACTTGGTCTTTCTAGTGCCCACATCCTGAAATTAGTTTCATTGAAACAAAGTTGTGAATCTAGTCCCCCAACTCCAACTCTCATTTCTCCATCTGGCAATTTCACTTGAAAATAATTATCACCCTAAACCCCATCCATGCTTTCTAAATCATGCGTGCTTTGAAGCAAAAAGACACCACAGATTAATTTTCATTTAGGTAAAGGGTGGAAGGTATGTGCAGATCCTAAACTGGCTGCGAAAACTCGTTTCAGAGAAGGTGCATAAAATTAATGTCTATTGGTGTGACAGCATGAAGTAGTTTCACACCTTCTCAGAGCCTTTATCCACCTTCGTTGTGCAGCTGTTTTTCTTCTATTAGAGCATTTGCTTATTTCTAGAAAAGGACTGAAAACCGGGACTTGCATCTCAGGCCCTTTTTGTGAACCAGAAAGTGTCACAGGTACTTTTGCTTGTGCTTGTTTAACTGGATTGCGGAAGATGAGATGACATGGTCTGTGCCATTTAGCGATGACACTGCTGTGATCGTGTGTGCAACCAAATGGAAAGCTGTGCACTTAGGCTTCAAAACTCTGATTGCAAGAAAAGTGCTCTGAAAGCTTTGATTGTATTAATTACAGCTTTACCGCACATTATAGCTTCAGTGCATGTGTTAGTTTATACCTTGTCTTCCTCTGTCTTGCAAGCCCAGAAGAGATATAATTACAGCACATCTTTCCTTTTTAAGTTTCCTGCTGGGATATTTTCTGCTTGAAATCAATGCCTGCCAGTGTGCCTGTGAAATTTCCTGAGGAAGTAGTTTAAATGGTGCTGTAAAAACCAGGACTGATTTAGTAAGCAGGAGCAATCCAACACTGTTTCCAGAAACCCATAGCACTGAAGGAAATGGAGGGCAGAGGGGCTGGGGAGCTCGTGCCCATTGGCTGCTGGTTGCACTGCTCTGCAAATACCTGCATGGGAGTGAAGATAAGTGGGGAAAAAGGGACACGGATACTGAGCGATGCAGATACAGGACATCAGGAAGGATTGTCCTCTTCAGTGTCAAACAGGAAGGTCTAATGAAGCGAGGGAAATAGCATTATTGCTTCAAACTGCTCTGCTTACAGAAGGCATCCTCGTCTCGTTAGCACAATCTAGAGTCACGTTATGGGAAACAGCAGAATAACCCTCTTTTTATCTCTTCCAACTGCCTCCATTGTCTTATGTTAGGACGCACCCATCCCAATAGCGAGGCTTGGTTTGCAATCCTAAATTTTTGCTGCCACGTATTTGGCATCAGCAGCCAGTGGGAGAGTTCCCCAATGCTGCTTTCCATAGGGAGCACGAAGCCAAGCAATAAAGATCTGTTTCTTACTCTCCTGTCATCATTCCCTTGCTGTTACATGCCCAGAAGCGGAGGATGTCCCTTTGGCAAAGCCTGGGGCTAGCGCTGTTATTTGCAGACTCACCAACAGCATTTCTGATGGGAGGACAGACCGCAGCTGGGAGCGCTGCCAGGTTTTGGGGAGGAGGGGATAGAGATTGCCCCGCTTTAAATGTCTCGCACAGGTCTCGGGTTGCTGCCCTGGGGATGTCGGACTGGAGTGGGTGGTCTGGAGGGTCCCTTCCACATGTGGTTGTGATGGGCACTTTTAGGCAATGCTTCTCCTAAGCGCTCGAGCTGCTGTCGTAAGAGCATCTTGGTGTTATTGTGGCTGGGTGGGAGCATTTGCACCCTCCACCCAAAGGAGCTGGTGCTCGAGGTGGAAGCTGAGAGCAAAAGGCCAGCTTCTCAGCCCGACCTGGGCTCTCACTTCTAGAGTTATGGATATGTTTTACATCAATTCGCCATCAGATGGAGCAGTTTTGGAAGCAAAGATCAGAATTGTTCCCCTTCCACACTGCCTGAGCCCAGGATCGGGGCAGCGTGCGATAGCATCCTGCTCTCGGCATCAGGGAATCTTCAATTATTTGTCTGTGCGCCTTTATCTGCAGGGTGAAATAACGCGTTCACAAATAACTGTCAATAGTTTGGGAGCCCTGGTGCTTTCTTGGGAAGTGCAAGAGGCGGCTTTCATTTTCTTCATGCAAAAAAAACAGGAATTGAGCCCGGACCACTGACTGCTGTGTGAGTGTGGGGTTGACCGTGACTGCACCTTGCGAGAAGCCGGGTCTGCAGAAAGAAAATCAGGGGGTGCCGTGCTGGGGCCGTGGGTACTGCAACAATCTGGGGCATGTGCAGAAATTAAGTGCTTGGTGATGTTTCAGGCAAGGTGTTAAAGTGCTTCCCCGGGTGAGCGAGCAGGGCAGTAAGGGTTTTCAGGGTCGTAGCCTGGGTCTGAAGTGCACAAAATGAGAGCAGAGTACGGGTCCGGCAGACTCGGGGATGCCTCTGGCACGTTGGGAGACTCAGCCAGGTCTCCTGCCCCGTGCTTCAAACACAGACCTGCCCTGTCTCACCTGCGGCATCACCCTGGTTTTGTTTCTGGGGATGTTTGATCAATGCAGCCAGTCTGCACTGCTTTGCTCCAAGAAGCCACAATAGCAAGAATCAGCTTTTTAGGGCAGATATTTGAGCTGTGCTCCAGGAACTCACTTAGTAGTATTTACTTTGACGCTGCAAGAGTAGTACATAAATAAGTACCTCTATATTTAGGCATTGGTGCATAAAGAGAAGTTTGTTGGAATAGGGCATCTGAACTGCAGTGAAGTGCGCAGCAAGTAGGGGATAAATGCTGGTTGAAGCAATGGAAAAGAATGAAAAATGATGGATCTTTAGAGACAGACTGAAAAAAACCCTTTGCCTCTGGAGGGCTCTGGGGAGAGTGGAAAGAGTATTTTTCTTTCTGACTGTTTTTCTTCAGTTCTAGAAAGGGACAGGCTGAATGACTGCATGCTGTCTCCATTAGCATCTTGTGTGCTTCAGAGGAATACACCTGCTGATTCCTCTGAATAATAGGAGTTAAATGAGGTACATTAAACACACATTTCCTTGTCGTGAATTTCCAGTAGCTCAATAATGCTGTTTTGGCAGGTTAATTTAGCAGTCCTTGCAGTGATGTCTTCAAAGGTTCATTAAACCCCTCAATGAACTCTTGTTATTTCTAAGCAAAACACTAAAACAAAGATTTCTGTGAATACTAACCTGACTAAAAAGACTTGATAAAACCTCTGTTACATTGTCTGGTACCTCATCATCCTTACGATGATGGTATGATCATCCTTACGACATCTTGATGTGGGACAGCATCTAATTGTCTGGAGCTTCGAGGAGCTCTTCAAAGTGAGTAGGATTCATCTCCTTCCTCCTTGCACAGGGATGCAAAGGCAGCTACAACTGGGATGCAGGCAGGGAAACATAAACCAGCCCAGACAACCCACGGAGATGACGACCTCCCTCGCATTGCCCAGCACTGCCCCCCCCCCCCCCCCCCCCCAGTAAATCCACTCCGTTGTTTTTGGCTGGTAAATGAAAGCCAAGCTGAGGCCTCGATCCAAAACTTGGTCCCAGGCTGTGTGGGAGAGTTCATACATGAACCTACAAAAGACAGACTGTTTTGTTTGGGAGGTTTTTTGGTGGTTGGTTGGTTGCTGCCCACCCACCCCTACCCCCCCCCCCCCCAGCAAATTCACTTTGGGTTTCACAAACAATATTAAGCCAATAACATCTGTGCCAACAAATTGTGATTCTAATCCTGCTTCCTGATATTTGCAACCCTGGTTGTTTGGCTGGGTGAGCAATTTGTGTCAGCTGGCTTCTTCCCTGCCTACCAAATAACTCTTCTTTCCCACTCTTGGGAAGCTCTCTGCCTGGGCCAAACTGGGAACGGCTCTCCTACCCCAGCAGCCCGTGCCAGGGGGGCTCCCAGCTTCTCCGCTGAATCAGAAATCATCCAACAGCGATACCGATCTCCGCCCCATGCAGAAACATCGCCGTGATCTGCTGCGGGATAGGGGCTGACAAAGGACTGACGCAGATGCTGGGACGAGGGTTTGGGTTTAGGATGAGGGGAAAAGATTGGAGAGTCACTACACACGACAACTGGTTAATTTTCGAGTGGCCTGTAGCTATTTTAGTTACCGTCTCTTTTAAGGAGATCAACACTGAGGGCAAATTCCTTCCCAGATAAATCATGCTCATTCCACATGCACGAGAAAGTGGGGAATTTTGTTTTTCAAGTGGCTGCTTTGCATGTTTCCCTGGCTGGCAGCTTGCACACCAGTGCCAGAGCTGTGTTAATTGTGCGAGCGATGTTTGTCGCTTCTGATGAGGAGGGCAGTTTTACCCTCACATGATGCCTATGGGATAACTCTCCCTAAGATAACACTCTGAAAAGGCACAGGAGTTTTTTTAAAAATCCTTTTAGGGAAGGTGTCAGCCCTATGCTTTTAATAATCTTTTGGGTTTTGGGGTAAGCTGTTTTTTGGTTTTTTTTTTTTTTTAGAAAGGAAGGGGAAGCATAGCCTCAGGGCACAAGCTACTTTTCCTTCACCCTGCCAGGCTCAGTTTACATCCTAAACATGGGGCAACTGCACCCCGCTCCGTTCTGCAGATCCGCTGCAGCCTCCGCGCTCCCCGCGCGGCACCGTGGCTGCCCCAGGGCAGGGCAGGCGGCCAACAGCAATACCAGCTCCGCAGCCACCTCCCTTTCGCAGGATCCAGCTGTTTCCCATGTCACTTTTGGCCCGAGCTTTGCCGTTCACCTGACCCTGTTCACGTGGCACTGCAGTTCCTCCGCAAGATCCCGCAGGAGATCCGCGGAGGCCGGGAGCGATGCGGTGGTGAGGACCGTGGATGCAGCACGCCCGCACCTCCTCGCTGGGACTCTGAGCATCGCCTTCTTATGCTTGGTAAAGGCAGATGAGGAAAAGCTTTTAGTCTTTGCTGCCTTCTTAGCACTTCAAGATTCGATTGCGAATACCCTGGTGTAGGAAGAAAATGGAAGACCTGCAATGCGGTGAACAGACCTTTCCTATTCGTGTAGGCAGTTGTAGCTGTGTGCGTGGAAAACAGTGAATGCCCACCGGCACGCACACGCACGGCGCTCCACACCTTCCTCCAGGACCGTTCAAGGAGAGAGCATTCCTCTGGAGATACTCAGCCCGCACGAACACCACCAACATTTGTCCATTTTATTTAATGAGATTTATCTGCTACTTTTTCATGGTTGAGCCATAAGTTCAGTCTTAGTAACAAATCAGCCACAAATACAGTGTAAATTTTCCATGTCTGTTTCTGTGAACTGGGAATAACTAAAAGAATTAAGATGTATTAGTCCTCAGAAACAACGCTGGTAACTTCCATGCAATCTGCACAGGTTTGTACTGCATGAGGCGGCCAACATTGCCCTCGGATGCTTTTAAACTCTCTGCATCTTGTAATTGGTTTATAAAATTATGGCAAGCACTGTGAAAGGGACTTCGGTAAATCACCTAGTCTGTTCCACTGGTGCAAAGCTAATTTGACTCTCTAGCCAAAACAATGGATTTGGCACCTCTTAAAATCTAGAGATGGTTTCCTTACGTTTGCAGAAACAGCTCTAGACTTGAGGGTTAAACTGAAGGCATCTTTGAAGGAGTCAGAAACATGTGGCTTGGGGGGGAATCCCCCCTCTCCTGCCGTATCTCAGGGATCCTCATGCTTTGTGTGAGCTTTTAATTTCCCGTGAATGAGCAGCAGCTGAAATTTTCTGCTTCTTGCTGTGGATAATAGCGTCTCTTAAGAGGAAATGCTGCAGAACCGTCCCTATGTTTTTCAGTAGCTCTTGACCTTAAGCCAGGCCTCGTTTCTGTAGCTGGCTTCTGTCTCCACAAGAAGCTGAATACAAGGGCTAACTCAACCAGACGGAGTGAACTTACAGATCCTGGCCTGAATTCTGCCTCTTGAGTCTCTCTGTCATTTGGTTCATCAACGCTAGCTGCAAATGAGCTTGCAACGAGCTCTTCTCTGCTCACATGAAAGCACTCTGATTTCCTGATGTGTGTTGTGCACGTTAAACTTCTCAAGCAGATTCTGCTTTGGGCAGCATCTGCTTTTCCCAGTTTCAGCCCTGCTGCAGCGCTGGTATTGTTTTACACGGATCTGAAGGCCATGTGTGTTTGTCCCTTCCATGGCTAATGTAGTTTCTGTTAAGAACCATCACGTGCTTTTTGTTTTGATCCCTTTCCCATGTGCTTGGGATGTGCTTGGGGTCATCTTTGCTGCAAGCTGCAGATCACGTACAGGGCAGTGAATATTTATTTGCTGGATTTACAAGAAAGGTGTTGACTGCAGTTGCAATGAGTAGTTATTACTCCGTGTCAGTGGATTTGACAATAAACTGTTTACTAACTCTTCTTGCTGTGGATTTGCTTTGTCCACAGCAATAGGATGTTCAGAAATGAATATAGGGCTTCTGTTTCATTTAGGCAATTCTGAAAATTGTATTTCCACATGTTCACAGATTGGCTTTTTATTTTTATTTTAATTTTTTTTTTCCTTGAGTTTCAATGTCTGAAGGATTCTTTGCTCATGGTTCAAATACCAGCATGGCTTTGAGACCCCACATGGGACTGCCAATAATGCTCCTTTTCCATACAAATTTTCTCAAAGGTAAGGCTTTTGTCTCTATTCTTTTTCACTGTGTGTAGATAGGGAGGTACGGACTAAATCTACTGAGAACATTGAAGTGGGCTGGTTACAGGGAGCCCGTTTCAGGGAAATGATGCTTCTCCCTTTCCACCCACCCACACCATCTCCATTTCTGTCAGTGAGGCTGTGTGAAAAAATCCCCAGTGACAGGTCACAGATGACCAGAGGTTTAACTGGTGCCGGCTGATCTCTTTCAACAGACGCCAGAAATGCTATTGGTCTATCAGAAATACTGAGATACTCGACTAAAATCTTCTTTGTCAGCATTTGATAGGAATCTCTATGGTGACTTTCTCTGAACAAACTGCTGCATGGGGTGGGTGGGAGGCAACCCCAGGGGTGACACTTTCAATACGTGTTTCTGAAAATCTCCTCAGGCCCCATCTATCGCTATCAATTCCTTTAAAACTCTTAAAAATCAAATTCTAGAAAACCAGCTCTCATTGTTGTCTGAACTCTTTTGTGCTTTTGAAAACCTTCCTGTGTATCTTGGAGCCAAATGCTCCGGCAGAGTGTGAGTCTGTTCAGGATTTAGTTCAAAGGGGCTGGAAGGAATTCCTGGTATTGCAAAACGGGCAGTGCTGGAGGCCAATCGCTGCCCTGCCGGCCCCTGTGCACGCTGCACGGGACTGGCCGGAGCCCAGGGATGGCAAATTGGTGACTCAAAGCATTGGGTTAGTCACTGCTTGACGGGGAATCCAGTATGATGTCTTGGAGGATTGCACTAGATAAGATGTTCTCCAAACATGGCAAGGAAAGAGTAGCTAAAACAACTGAGAATTCAATGCATGCCTTAATCTAAGCACGCCTTAATCTTCCTAGCAATGTATTACCATGACAACTCCATCTATATTTCGAGAACAATCACTTCCAGCCATTAAACTATCAACTATGCACTCAGTGTAACAAAATAATTCATAAACCAATGGACTAAGTGCCAGGAAAAGATGTGATCAAGCAGTCTTATGATACTCAAGAGAAATACTGTACTGCTCCAATGTGCGTTTGATTTATTTTTTGTTAAAAATAGATGGAGATGAATGTAAACTGAACACAGAGAATGTTTGAGATAACTTACAATAAATGCTGGGGGTGCTGAAATTGCAGCACTGAAGGAAAAACATTGTAAGATCTTACAGGGTTTGATAAGAAGATACTCCTTGTGCATTGGTGAGTTCTTGAAGGTTAAACTCAAGCATTTTTCTAGGCTTTAGGAAAATGTAGTTCCCCTTACTGTATATATGTCAATGACTTGTGGCCAAGTGATTGCTGACCATATGGGCTCTCCATCCCAGTGTTTTCACAGAAGGACACTGCATCGTTTTGATACCCACAGTTTCAGCACACTTGCAGTTGTTTTTGCCTTCCTAGAGCGGAATAAAGCAGCAATGTCTGTGGCCCTTTATAGAAGGCTCTACAAGTGGCAAGGTGGTTTGCAACTGGCTTCCCAAAACACATGCTTTTTTATGAATATCTGGCAGTCCATGCCCAGAAGGTTTGGGACCACAGAGTGAAGGCACGCAGGTCTCCGAGATCCCCGGTTTTGGTTTTTTTTCATAATTAACAAGGATGAATATGACATTATTTCTGAAGGATTTAATAAATATTCCATTGGTAGTCTTTACTCAAGCTTAATCTCCAAAATTTTTTCAGGGCGCGTTTTTCTCCTCCTTGTTGTTCATTCCCTGGGAGTTTGGCCGTGCAGAATGAGCCCGCTCTGTGCTCTGCACCCCCGAACAAAAGAAGTCTCGTGCAAACGGGGGGCACACCGGAGCACCCCAAAGTCCCATCAGCCGTGAGCGCCTTTGACGGCCGAGCCCCACCTCCGCGGCCGTGCATTCCTGCCTGTAATCCAGGGCGAGACTAACCACCAGATGTCTGACCTTCTCACCCTCCTGGCAACACTAAATGTCCTTTCCTGTAAAGTTCTGCAGGGTTTTATTTTCCTTTCTTTTCCCAGTCTCCAACTGCTGGTTATTATCATTATTAAGCATAAATGGCCTCTTTCACACTCCGCAAGGCGAGTGCTCCTATGAATAAAGCCTAACTACCGTGAAAGGGTTTGCATGATGATACTGCGAGTGATTCAGAGAGCATCTAGCAACTAAATTAATAAGAGAAAGGAACATTATGAACCCATCTCACTTTGCAGGCAAAGGGATATTTCCATATGTTTGGATCAAGAATGTATCCCGTATTTTACTTTTGCAAAGGAAAAAAAGACCAAGGAGAAGATCTTTCCTTAGGGTAAGGAAGCTATCAGAAGCACAGCTAGGAAGGAGATTTCAAAAATTGTGCAGTGGGAAAGTATTAAGATCATAGTTCAACTCACAGTCCAAATGAGCAGTTGTTTGTCAGCGGTGAGTACAATTGCCTAAAAAGAAATCTGGCAAAGGGCATCCATCTACAGTACCTGGTGAGGAAAAATCCAATATATATTTGACATGGAACAGATGGGTATTGCCCTTACGCTGTACTTTTAATTTATCATCCAGCACATCTATGCACTAAGGGCAATCTGAATGCAAATATTACTTCTATTTGCATGAAGGGCTGAAAAGAGCTGAATGCAGGTTACAGTTACGGGCATGTAGATATCACAAAGCCTCTAACCACATCCTGTTACAATTAATGGTCTGTGTTCAACCACTTCATGCTGCGATGCCCTCAAATATCACAAACTAAGCAGAGTCAAGCAGGATCATTATGAGGAAAGGAGAGCTCTGAAGAATCCTCTTGTGTTGGCAGCACGGGTCGCTCTGAGCTGGTGTTGCACAGATTCCCAGCACAGCTGCAGGAGAGGCTGCAGTACAGGGGCAAAGCAGAAAATACACAACCTGAGACTGAAATACAGCAGGCACAGCTCCTGCATTCTGGTATTTCCCCTGAAAGCCCAGGCTGATACGTCGCTACACCAAAATTGTGCGGAGTTCCTCCCTGCCGGGGAAGAGACGCTTTGCTCCTCTCTAGAGGGAGCTCCTTCTAGGCTTAAATACAACAACCTCCTCCCCCTTCAACAGAGGTGGGAGCTGCGGCACCTGCGGATGAAGGGCAAGGAACACGCGATATGGTATGAGGAAGAGAGCAATGATGTGCAACCATTTTTCCAAGAGGAATCGTGAATGTAAGTCCTGTTTTGGAAAATGCTTCCCATAAAAACGTGAAATCCAGCAGTCGATAATCAGGAGGGGGTTCAATCCAGCCTCGCAGATCTTTAACACCCACAAAATTTAGATCCAGAAAGGCAAAGGGTGACCATGCCCCCAGCCCGAGCGGCTGCACGTTGCTGAGTGCTGTGATTTCCTTATGGTTGCCAATTCCCCGTTTCTGAGCATGCTTTATCCCCCATTTTGAAACCATTTTGCAGAGGTATCAGGACATGTCTAATACTTGAAAAAAATGAACATCGTGGTCATTTAGCAAGATTCCTCCCCCCCTTCCCCTTCCTTTTGTTAGAGCAGAATGAGGCTGGACAGACTCTTGTTTACAGTCTCTTACAGTGGGCTCTTTTACTGCCAATGCCACAAATGATGTCATTTGTTTAGCGGGAGACTGACTATTAGAAATGCCAAATGTAATTAGGATCTTTACTTTCAATTGCGTTTCACAAACACTGATGGTGAGAAACGGCTCCTACCTTTTGAACTTTCAGACTAGGGAAGAGAGCCTTGCCCTGAAAGGGCTGTTGGCAAAGGTTTCAACCTAGGGTGAGAAGAGGTTTCACGCAGTATTTGCAATTCTCCTCTGAATTTGGAAAGTTCATAAGTTTTCAGCCAGGAGAGCGGTGACGTCACTGAAAATAACTCCCCTCCTGGGTGAAAAGAACCATCGTTCGTTCATCCCTGGAGACTGCAGAATGAAGGCTCTGCCTGCCTCAGGTCCTCCAAGTCCAGGAGAAATGGGGCTGAGCCTGGCCAGATGCTGCCAGCTGGTTTGGAGCCAGCATACTGGGATCCTACTCCACCCATGACACTTAGAGAGAAACAAAGGGTGTAAAGGGTGTGTTAGGGACAGGAAGAGGCGTGATGCTTGTGACTGTACTCCAGCTATTCTCCACTGTCAGAAGCCCCCTGAGGGAGGAGGTGGGAGGAGGCAAGGGGAGGAAGGCCAGTAGCAGATGGCATTAATTTAGCACACACCAAGGCTGCTGCACAATATGCTGAAGCTTCGTCCTTGTTTAGAACCAGCCTTAAAACCCGCAGCCCCGTGCTCGCAGGCTGCCCTTTTACCTATCGTGCGAGGAGAGGAAACCTGGGCATCCGAGCCAGTCCTGAAATTTGCCCAGCGAAGCTCCAGCTGACAACAGGCAAGATGTTGTTAGCACGCAGTGAAGCTCTGGGGGCCCATCCCAGCGCTTGCTGACGTCAATGGAAACCTTTCGGTTGACTTCAATAGACTCTGGATCAGGCCCCTGGTTTATAACTGCAGGCATACATGGTTTCTCGCCTTCCTGCTTCTGACCAGAGACGGTAAAAAAGTGTACGAGTCACCTGGTCTTCAACAGCTCTGGCTGTTCAAACGCCTTTCTTACGCTGACGAAGGGAGCACGTAACCGGAATAACGTGTACGCAGACACTATGAAACTTAAGGTATCTGTTTTATCATGATTTAGTTCCAGCATATTTGGGATGAAGAACGCCAAATTCTTCATGGCAGCTGGCACTACTGCGCCCTGTGATGTCCAGCCCTGCCCTCTCCTCTCCCCTTCTTCAGCAAGGGTCCGCTTCTCAACCTGATTTTGAATTATTAGCTGTAAAATTTACAGCCAAGCAAGCCCAAAGGGTATATTTCATTTACTCTCTGTTCACAAACCACCGTAATTGTCATGCGTGTAACTCACAGGTCCTAACTGTTCTTCTGATAAAATAAAAGCAGGTGGCCCACCAGAGAGCCCAGCCTGTGATCTGGCAGCTTTGTACGGATGTGAAGAAGCTGAACCCAGAACGCTCCTGCTGCCTCTGATCCTCCGGCGCCAGCTCTGTGTCCTCCTCAGACTGTCTCCTTGATCCTCTGGAGTCCTCCCACCACCACCTCTTCCAGGGATTTTTGTGCAGGTTATTTGAGGATATGGATACTTGAGTGAAAATATGATGATGAAGCACCTGTGTTTTGACTATACACTATCTTTTGCTGCTGGTTTTAATGTTCTGTACATTCCTGTGTGATTACTTTTTCTGTGTTGCCTCTCTTTCATTGAGCTTGTGAATGCAAATCAGTGCTGGGATGTTATTAATTTTCTTCCAGCTGATAAAATGTCTGTGAGGCAGGAGGGCGCATGAAGTCTGGTGCGTGTCCTTTGAGCACAAGCTGCATGCAGCCAGCAATTTTACCCTGCAGTTCACAGTTATTCCCATAATAAATGGATCAGTAAAAGAGCTGCTGATTTTATTTTCAAAAAGTGAAAAGAAGGTTTTCTCAAAATTCCCAGAAAATTGAAAGGAAAAGGGTTTGTTATCAAAACCATGGAACCGATGAAAAAACAAGCAACTGTTACCTTTGTGTTGCCAAATTTACTGAATCACTTTTGCAAACCCCAGCCACTACATGCTGTTCCTTAAAAGGGCAGTCTAGATTCACCATGCAGAGCTTCCCAAAATTTTCTCCTTATTTTCTGTAAATTTGCCACCACATTGTACAAACCTTGTTATTGTTCACTACGAGTTTTGAGGCTAAAGCTTCCTTTCAACTCTTCCCATTACAGTAAATCAATGACAATTCAGTTTGAGGACAGATCCAAAATGTCTTACTGCTTTTTTAAAGCTTCTTGGTACTATTTTGGTGCTAGCACTTTAGTTTGCACATCTATGCCACTGCATCCATATAGCCATCTATTTTAATCAGTCCTTATTCTGTGGGGTCAATAGGATAATACTGGGCTACCATTCTTAGGATATATTCTTGGCCCAGGGTGAAAAAAATTTTTCCCAGGTTAAGTCATGAGGGGAATATTGTTAATGAACTTTGTCTTTGGGACTTGTAAATCAGCACAGAACTACCGAGATTTAGAAAGAGGGTTCTTGTGTTTCCCGTTACTGTGCAGGCTCCATAAGTCCAATTCAATGCCACCTTTTTAGGGGAGTAATGGACCGATTTAAATATTTCCTCCCCCCCCCCTCTGCTTTTTACTTTAGGGGCAGGAGGCAGGATGTGAAGCTTGTCATTGCATCTAAGAAACTCGGTACCCACTGTACAGGCCAGACTGCAACTGATAAGGCACATCGGCTGGAAAGCAGAGCTTTGGTTTCAGCGTGGGGGCTGGCATGAGACCACCGATTTCTGGAGATGCGGCATGTGATGGGCACAGCCTGTGATTTCGGGCAAGGCACAAGCCAGCACACTGCTACGGTCTCTGTACTTCACAACCCTGCTTTTTACAGCTGCTGCCTACCGGCATCCTGGTACTGTGGACGCTGAGTGAAATGAAGGACCTTGCGCAGAGTTCTCGAACTTGGCCAGGTCTGGATTTGCTAAGCAGACCCCTGGACGGGCTCCATGGCCTCGTGCTCCTGATACTACTACCAGGAGTAGCATCAAAGCGAGCAGTCTCAGCAGGGCAGCTCTGTCCCTTCCCTGGATGTCAGCAGGAACTGATGGGGCTGCGTGCGCAGTGAACTCCTTTCCTTTGCAAGAGGTTAGCCCGAGATGCCGCGGTGGGGCCACCCTTTGTTCCAGGCAGAAAGATGGTGTAGGACCCACGTCCTGGAGGCAGGGAGGAAGGAAACACTAAGGAAGGAAGATTAACAACACTCTGAGTCATGACCTAAGTCTCAGCCTGCCTCTGGTCAGCACGTGTGGTGCTCACCATGAGTGGGGGTTAGGGCAAAGTGACAACAGATGCTCCCGATTCAAGTATTGTGAAGAAATTGCTCTTAGGTTTTCAACTTAACATTCTAGAGTTTAGTGTCTAGACTGTTTTTAAAGGCAGACATCTGAGGGAACATATAATGTCGTGGATTATTTAAGAAATGTTAGCGATGAGCACAGGTTAGTGCATAAGGCAAAATAATGAAGGCTGTACTACTGCTAATGCATCGTCCCGGTTTGACATACCATCAGAGTTGGTGGCTTTGGCCAACCCCTGAGAGATTCCGAAAGCAAATCCAAAAGAGAGCTGGGGTAAGTCAGAAGGATGCTATCAGACTGAGAAGAGTTTTTGTGACTTGACTTCCTCTTGTGAGTATACTAAATCCTTCCATCGCTGACATACTTGTTTTAAAGAGCTGAGAAAGAGTCAGGAATACTCAGTAACTTCTGGCTTGAAGTGAGGAGGTTTGAGAGGAGGAAAGTGCCCTTTCCTCTTCCCCCTTGCTCCATCCTTGACCTGTGCCACAGTCCCTTCCAGGAAAGGCCACTCGCTAAGGCTAAACAACCTTCACATATTTGATATTGTAAAAGGAGGTTTGGGTGTTTCGCGAAAATGAACTCATCAAAGATGTCCATTAACCAAAGGCTTGGTACAGTTATTTAGCTGAATGTGGTAATGAGATGAGTTCTAGTAACATCACAAAAATGGCAAATCTGACATTTTCTGGTGTTGGAAATGTAGGAGTTGTTGACAAGAATTTGAAGATTATCAGCAAAAGAGTGCCAATGGGGAAGACGGACATTGTGGGGTTTGACACTGGTTTGCCCTTTACTCTGCCCATGTAAATTCTGACACATTCAGTCTTCAAAGAATTCACAGAAGAGACAAAGTTGTCAACGTTTGAGATGAAATCAGTACCCAGGTGAAAACAATGCAAATTTCTGAAAACAAAGGCATCAAAACACTGAACGAAGGTAAAAACTCTTTGCTAACCTTTGGCTCTCCAGCCTCAGATCCCGGGAAGAAGTTTGATAACTTAATACAGAGATGTTCTTGTTTGTTGCTTCTCTCCAATCTTTCACGGTCATTTGAAAGTTAAACCAGATCCTCCTCCTCCAGACAGTCTAGTACAGTGAAAGCAGCTTGTTACAAAACATGGTTAAGAATGTTTAAATAAAAATATGTAGAATAAAGAAGGAACTATTCATGATGCATCACTCCTCTGACAGGCTGTGAAGTTATTTCACCCTTCAACACAAGTGCTAAAACATAATGGAATCCCTACTGAGTGTTTTCATGCCTACCAGAACATTAAAAAAAAGCATAACAAAATGCCCAGTGTGCCCCTAACTATTAGCTTGGATGAGTAAGGAGGCCAAGAGAAAACAGTGGCACTGTGGGAAATATTTGTGGCGAGCGAAGGAAACAATAACTGAAAGTGATAAAAATGGATGATTCTCGCGCAACCATGCATCGGCCAGGGAAGCGCATTGTGTCCCTTGCTATGGAGGACAATCTGTAAGCAGAGCATCAATATAGACTATGTTTTTTTTTCTCTCTGCTACCATAAAGAATTTTAAAAGCCAGATTTAAAAAAGACCTCCAGTTGGGAAAGGAGGCTGTTTCTGGTCCTTTTGGTTACAAAAAGGGCCATTCAGCTTACGAGCAAGACTATGTGAGAGATACTTGGAATGCACCATTTCAATCTATTCTTTTTTGCTTAGAATTTAACTGAGAACATGAAATGGGCACAGATGTAGCATTGCAATGTGCAAAAGTGGGGCACTAAATGGTGCATTAACATAGAGCTGAATTCTGCTGTCATTAATCAGGCCCTATTCAGAAAGAAAGCAGCGACGCTTTTGCCTGCATAAAAACCCCATATGACTTAGCCTTTAATATACAATAATCTCATTTAAATTTTACTGAATTCACTGAACTTTATGAACTCAGAGTCATTGCTCAGGTACACATTAATGGTGAACCAGCTGTAAATCATAATTTGCTGCAAAGAAGCTATTAACTCTTACTGCTTTTTTTTTCTCTGATTTCTAGCACAGACTGAAAGCACTTCTGAAGCCTTGCATCTTATTTGATGTTTAAATGCAAAGAACCTAGGAAGAATTGTCCTGAATTATTGTCATTTACAACAAGGAAGTGAACTTTTATGGAGGTCCAAAAGCCTTTCTGTACTCAGAAGCTGGGATGGTTTAACTTTGTTCTCCCTTTGCATTGATGTAGCTTCATAACCACCCAACGGGAAGTGATGGTTATAGTGTTGTAAAACTGGTGGAAATAACAGGATTATCTTTGACTAACCACAGGTTTTTCCATGTCAGGAATTTGAACAGCCTGAACTCATTCCGCCCCTGGACGTTTTTATTCTTTTCAGAAGAAAGGACTAAATAATATATTTAGGGCTTATACATGGCATTACTCTCTTCTCAGGGCAAAGCCTGTGAGAGTAAGTGGAAAGGACAAAAGGCAGGCAGGGGAAACAATCAGCCAGAGACAGGCCTCAGCAAACCAAACCCAGTATTTCTTCAAGTTAGAAAAAGGTATTTGTCAGTCAGGTGAAGGGTAAGACCTGGGAAAGCCATCCTACTCAGCTTTTTTGTTGTCCATAAATTTTGCAGCCACCAGCAGCAGTACCAATACGTTGTAATTTGCGAGAAAACCCTGAGTGCTCATTGCAAGCGTCTCATAATCTCACTTTATTATCATTCATCTTCATTTCCTGCAGCAATACTGGCCTGCAGGAGGGAAAGTCCACTCTCCTTCCACCTCTCCGGGCTGGACCAGCTCCCCGGGCTGCGTGACGGTGTGAGGTGCGTGTGGCAGTTCAGGTGTTGGCACCCACAGTGCCCTGGTTGTACCCACAGTCGCCTTCCAGTTTTTGCAGAGATGAGCAGCCGGTGGCAGTTTCTCAACTCTCTAAACTGGTCATGAATCACTCAAGACTTTTCAAAACTCTTGGTTTTGAAGGTACCAGGTTTCCTGCCTGAAGTTCTCTCAATATCCGCTCAGCATTGTTGTTCTTCCGCTAGAAATATTTTTTCCTGTGTATGAAAATAATTGCAGTAATGTTCAGAAGATAAAAATGGAAGTATGCTACATGCATTTGATCTATTTTTTTTATACCAAGCCTTCGTTAATACCACTAGTCAGAGAAGTCATCATATGGAAAACAGAAATTCCAATTTGGCTGGATTGCTTTTGGTCTGGTTCCATAAACACTAACAGTGTTAGAAAATTCTGAAAATCTTTTATTTCACATTAATTGAAGTAACTATGACAAGGTAACACAATTTATTTCCTTTAAAATTGAATGGTGGTAAAATTGGCATTATTTTATGTCAGTTCTCAGTTTGCATCAGAAATATTCTAGCCAGTGGTGTAAGCTGGTTTACGTTCAAATTTTTCAATTATTCTTTTACTTCTTTTTAAAATGGTCACTTCTCTCGTGAATGGATCAAATGTTAATGACTTTTGAAAGGGGTTTTTTGAGCCACGTAAGACTTAATAAAACCACAATTTTGCATTTTACTGCTTCGGTGGGGAAAAGCTGTTAATTAGGGGTACCGTGGTAAAGAAAACTGCTTTTTGGCTATGCCTACCAGCTGGTTTATTCTTCTTATAAACAATTGGTCCCACTTAATGACCAGACCATACTGTATTTACTAGCTACCGTCAAGCATTCCCAGACCTCATAGTTTTATGTCTGTGAAACCCTTGCATATTATGATCTCACCTCATGATACAGAATCTCTCTATTCAAGTTTATACATGACGTGGAAAGTCTCCGAGATGTACTCTGAGGTGTAAAATTAGTGTAATTCCCCTGGAATGAAAGAGACGTGCCAATTTATATCAAGTCAAGTTATGGCCCACAATGTCTCAAAGACATTTGCTTTTGTCTCACAAACAAGCAAACAAACGTTCTTCATTTCAATGGAAAATAATGCTTATGTCTCTCCTTGCTCATGTACAGAAGGAGATCAAAGATGGCACAATCTCTTCTTCCAAGGCAGCGTTTCACTACCAGACAATTAATATGATAGTATCAGGGAAATGAAAACCTATTCCATGCCTAGGTGTTTCCCCTCATGGACTGGAAAACGACTCCGTTTATCATTTTCTGTCTTTAGGCAAAAAGGTAACTCTTATTTGCATGTTTGTCAGTTTGTGCTTGAGAGTATGAGATTTACTTAAAAACAAGCTCAGCCAGCTAAATGAAATGCCAATGGTCTTATTATCCTGAGAGAGCAAAGCACTTAAGCCCATGATTAAAATGAAGTTAATTGAATTTAAGCGTGTGCTTAAAGTAAAGCACAGCCATAAATACTTCGCTGAATAAATAGAAGATTATTCTCATGCTTAAATGTAAGCCCTAATCAGTATTTTCCTAAAACCGAGGTTTATAGACTTCTATCAGCAGTTCCAACTATCCCACTAATAAAAACTGGCATGAAAGTCAGAGTTTTTTCTAAGAAATTTGTTCAACAGAATGAAGATCAAGGTGCTGCTTATATAATAAATTGGCAGAATAGGCTTGAAACAAGAACACAAATATTAAAATCTGGGTGTGATGAGTTATGTATAAGAAAGGCAGGAAAGAGCTTATTTCAAGTTGAATTGTGTGGCTTTCTCAGAAACACATCCTCGGTAACCTAGAATGGAAACCCCTCCTTGGTTTATGAAACCCCAAAAGGTCAGTATTTAGGGGGTGGTGGGAACTGCAGTGCAAATACAACCGCTCTGTGTTCTTACACCCAAGGTCCTCTGTATCAGGTTAGTCTTTGGAATTCAAAATTGGGGTTGAATTAAAAATTTCAGCTCTGAAGTTGCCACTGATATACCTGACTGATTTTGGACGTGTAGCAGTTTCTAGCTGAACTTAATTTTCTTTGTATTTCTAATAGGAATGAAAATGCCTTTCTCTTACGAGTAATAATCAAATATTCATCAAGTATTTTGCTGTCCTTTTGAGCTGGACTGAAGAAACTCTGGCCTAAATCTGTCCCACTGGCATACATGAATTTGTTAAAATACCTTGTGAAATATGTTGCATTTTACTGCTAGTTTAGGGAAGGAGGAGAATGGACAAATGGAAAAGTTCAGCTGCAATCCCATCTCATCACTGTCAAAACACAAGTTTTGGAAATGACTTTTCCATTAGATGTTCCGCATTTACATTACCGTTTTAAAAGGAGGTTTTTTTCTATCAAAACACAACTTTTCAAATGCCAAATGACCATCCTCCCTGCTACCATTTTCCCTTCACAGAAAACGTAAAAAAGCCATTTTTTTTCCTGTTTGGCATAAAGGGAAGTTCCCATTATTGCACAGCTCTGGTATCACTGGAAGAGACCAGATGCACATTTCAATACATAATATTCATTGTTGTATGTAATGATATAAAAATGTGGATGAAAAGATGTTATACGGGTAGTTCAGTTAGTATCTGTGTTGGGCTATAAGCTCTGCATAGTTGTGCTCTACCATACTGAAGCTTCACTAAATTGAAGCTTCTATTTAAATTACCTTTAATGTGGAGTTCTTAATAACAGTTTCTTAATGTAGATTAGAATAATTAATGCATTTTTGAGTTACACAGTGTAAACTCATTACTGACTTTTTGGAAGCTTTGCTCCTGAACATATTGAGACAGGCAGAGTGGTACACCAAAAAAAACAATGTCACACTTTTTGAGCAGAAGAGTTTTATTCCTATTAACAGATGCATTTAAATGTGTAATTTGTAAATGTGTAACGATATTTGCAGAATGGTGGAGAGGAAGAAAGGGGGTATCACACAATTTGGAAAAAATGCAGACTAGAATTTGTGGTATTTTAGACAATAAAATGTGACTGCAGTGAGATATGAGCTTCAGATGAAAAGCAGTTCTCCTAACAGCATGTGAAGAACATGAGTATGACCCTACCAGATGGGATCAAAGGTCTGTCTAGCTCAGCCAGCAACAGATGCCCAGAGGAAGAATGTAAGTACAGCGCAAACAGTAGTGGCACACAATATACTCACCCAGCAATTTGCAACTGAGGGACTTCCAGAGCCAGAGGTCAGTGTCCTTATATTTAGTGACCTTTAATGGGTTTTTCTTTTGTGAGTTTGCTCCGTCGCTGGTTTTGGGTTTTGAACTCATGTAAACTTTTAGTGCCCACAATGTTCGGTGGCAGAGATTTGAACCCCTTATTACACTTTGTGTGAAGAACTACCTTTTTCTTCTCAACAGCCTGCAGCTGAGCTTCCTTTCACCTCCTCCAAAACTGGAAGACAAAGTCTTCTCTCACCTTCCCTGTTCCACTTGGGCTTTTTGCAGGTGTCTGTAATAATCCTTCTCAGCTGTTTCTTTTCCAGATGGAAGAGACTATTTAGATATTCCCTGCATGGGACCCATTTGATGCTTCAGATCACTCTTTTCGGCCTTGCTTGTACCTCTGCCAGATGTAGCATTGCTTTTTGAGACAGAGAACTGGCCCTCTACATGGAACCTGAGATGCAGGTGCACCAGGAATTCACAGTGTCAGAGCGATCTTCTTTGCTTTGTTTGCCATTTCTTTTGTCGCAATTCCTGACATTCAGTGCAGTCCTTGGTGATCAAAAATGCATTCAACACCTGCATCGGACTGTTACAAAGTACTGTTCCTGAGTAATGATATGTCAGAGCACGTCATCTTGGATGTGACTTCACTTCCACGTGTGCAACTTTACATTTATATTTACACCAAATTTCATCTGCCTTTTGTTTCCCACTCAGTATGGTGAACTCCTTCAGTTCTTCACACAGAGTCCTCATCTTCACTCTCCTAGACAACTTTGTTATCCGCAGATTGCCTGCCTTCTCCAGCTCACTCAGCAATACGTTGAGCAGCACCAATGTGTGCACGCTCGCCTGTGAAATTCCACTGTCCTCTGCTGTGAAAAGTAACCAGATATTGCCAGTCTTTGCTGCCTTTCTTTTGAGTAGTTAAACCTTCTTAGGAGACCTCCTTTTCCCTGGCAGATTATCTTCCCTGAGAAAGGTGGGAGGCATTGCCAAGAGTCTTTTAGAAATGCAGGTAGAATACATCAAGAAGAATATTTGGCTGAATCCTTTTCAGAAATCTAGTAGTGATCTGCAAAGTTTGACTTTCCTTTCACAAGCCATGCTCATCCTTTCCCACTGTATGCCTTAGGGGGATGACTGAACCTTCCGTTCTACTGTTGGCTCAAATCTTGCCAGATAATCGGAGCTCTGGCAAGGGAAATCAAGCTTGCAGTGTGAGGGAGACCCAAGGTTTCTCACAAACGGGGGTTTGAGACGGTTGAGCTGATCATTTAGACACAACCCTAGCCATCTTCATGAAGACCAATGGCTAATGATTAGACATAATCATAATAATCTCATTATTTTAGTAAGAATGCTTTGATTCTGCAAGCAGCTAATTGCATTAATTTTATTTTCTGTTTTAAGTGGTTCTAGGGTGTGCAGCTGTCAGACTGTTCCTATTAACTGGACTTTGAAACCTCTATGAGCTCTGTTGTCAACAAAACTAATCAGCTTTTATTGTGTTTAGCTCAGTAGATTCACAGAGAACGATCTGTCTTTTGCAGTCTTACACTCTCATTTATAAACGTTAATCTCTATTTCTGCCATCTTTGTATATACACACAGAGTGGTGAAACGCAAACATAGAAGGCCTGGTATGAAGATCATTCACTTTATAATTTTATTTTTTATATGAAAAGCACCATTACCCTACTAAAACTGGCCCATTCTGAGGTGTGTGCGTGCACGTGCGCATAGACATACCATCTGAACGACTTAAATGTGTATATAGATATTTATATGTGTATATATATCCATTTATATGTATTATACATGCATATAAACATTTATATCCATTAAATGCATTCAGATTGTGAGTATTCTTCTTGTGCGGAGAGACTCAATGCAAAGAGTCAATACACTCTGATTGTAGTTGTCTCCCATTTTGCAAACTAGATAAATTATTCCCCGAAAGGGATCAGCCAGCTCGGGCAAAGCCAGGATTTACACCGGCAAAAGTGCTTTTGATCTACGGCTTGTACGAAAGACGCAGCACAAAAGATGGCTGCGTTGCATCGGACCGAAGAGCATTATTACAGGATGAAGGAAGGAAGCAAAAATAGACTTGACACACAAGTATTGCAGAAAGTTTCTAAAGTGGGAATTTGAATTCTCTGCAGCCAGCTCTGGGTGTGCTGCTGGGTGTGTTACCCGATCCGGTCCCTGCTCCCCGGCAGGCTGGGGACCCTCTGCGCAGGACTCCTCCCCAGCCGCCCTGCCGCCAGCATGAGAGAAAGAGAGAGAGAAATAGAAAATACTTGGAAGGCAGCTAGTGAAAAAAGAAAGGGTCAGAAAATGGAGCTGCAGTAATTTGCTGGAAGGTAAAGCTGTGTTCATTTATTATTGCTTTTTTTTTTTTTTTTAAACGAGAGCCTGCCTGCCACTTAATTTGTTAAGCTTTGAAGTATGTTTTAGAGCAGAGGGAAGGAGATTCGCGGAGATGGCGTCACTTTATAAAAGTTTCCAGATTTTACTGAGCTTCTTGTTTGTTTTCTTTTTTCTAAGGGGGGGGGGAGGAGGTTTGTACTATTCGTAATGCAAGTGGGCGATGTGGCCGAGATCTAAATATATGCCTGTGAAAACAGAACCCCTGAGATAGCGACACCGATAGCAGAGGCTATTGTTAACTTTTGGGATTCCAATTAAGTCCTGCAATGTTAAATATTTCTTTAATTACTGGATAGAGAGCAGGAATTCTCTCTGACTGCACTAATGGAGTCAGAATAATGCAGTAAGGGAGAGTTTTTTCCCCTACCCCCCCCCCCCCCCCCCCAATCTAAATAGCTATAGGCAAGCACAGGCTAGAATATGAACATTAAAGGACAAAAAGTTTCAGCTTTGTTTTACAAGTTATATTTCAGTCGGGTAAGCAAACTATATTGCATGTATTTTTCCGTATCTTCAGCTCATCCAAACATAACATTCCAAAGGATAAAATCTGTTACAAAATAAAACCGACTTCATGACAGCTGAACTTCTACACGGAGTCTAAAAATTATCTAAAAGCACCTCGAGAATCCTAAATGTCATTCCCAAGATGTGGTGAATTGTAATTAGGGTTGTGAACTATTTTAGTGACAGTGCCTTACATGGGGCCCATGTAAGCAGCTGGAGCATTTATCAACTTTTTATTTTTTCCATTACTGTGTGACATATGAAGGTGTATAGACAATAACAATAACCCTAACTTATTTCAGATTTGCAAAAATATAACCCAAATTGCAAATGTGTTGTTTGCCTTTTGATTCTCCTTCCTGTATTTCCTTTTAAAACATATGTCATAGGGCAGTGCTTAAAGAGTGGAAGAAAACTCACCAACAATAAAATACTGAATGAAAGATAACATTTTTTATTATTTTTATGAAAAAAACACCTGTTTTGTGATTTTCTCATCTTACTGGCTTCTCCAAAAAGCTTTAATATTTGTTTTAGAAAATGATCCAGTTCCCTGTTCTCCTAAACAAAAGCAAAGAAAGCAAAATAAAATTTCTGTGCAAATTTTGCGAAGGAAACAGCTTGTAACATGCTGTCCAAAACCTGCACTGCCCTATGCCCAAAAGCGCTTTAATTTTATAATAGGCATTATTATGCTTGTATATGCAGATCTTGATACTGTAGAGGAAATTATTAAACCCAACTATTTGGTCATGAGGGTGGAAAAAAAAAAAAAAGCTGTGTCCCTAAGTGTGCCACGAAATTTAAATACAAGTTGTAAAGGCCCAGCATCCTGTAACTTGGGGACTTTGGCAGAAATACACCCAAAAGGAGAAAGTCAGGTCCTGTCAGTTCCTACATGAGAAAGTTTGAGTACTCTGCATTGCCATCACTAATTGTTTTGTGTTGTGAAATCCTGAGGTGATAAAACTGCTGTTAGAAAGTTGGCTTGTGAGTAATTAAGTGTAGGTCTAGCTATTAAAACCTGATTTGTTTCTCACAGGCTACACTCATCTGCTGCGTCTTCTCTCAAGATACAGATAAACTCAGTGTCCTTTTCACTGGTCTAAGCCAAAAGTATCTGCATAATGAATGGAGAGAGATTTTAGCTATAGGTATTGTTCAGACATATACAGTGGGATGAATTATCTTTATCGCAATAGGTACAATTATTGTAATAGATTGCTTCTATTTCAAACTGTTCCTTTTTCCTTTCCTTTTATTTATTTCCTGAGGAAATGCTGGAGGATGTGTACATTTCTTCAGTTAAAGTTTAAAATACTGATTTTACTCATAAGCAAAAGTTGTGTCCCCCCCCTTTTTTTTAAATTTCTGTTTCAGAGTGTTTATTATATCCAAGCTTCTCCATAGAGTGGGTGTAACCAGGAGAAGAATTTGGCCCATGATGTGAGCTAAATTTTCAGTGCTTCCACTATTTACAGCTCTGTTGCGCTAAAAATAGTTTTCCTGTGGTTTTGGCCATGGAGCCACAAATACAAGTTTTCAGTGCACAGTTATTGTGGATGTTGGTCCCAACTATTGCTACAAGAAATGGAATTCCAGCTCATGACTGTGTCAACAAATGATTATGTTGAGTGTGAGGCTTCATGTTAGATCTCCTCACCGTCCCAAAGCGAGAATGCGTCCCACCCAAACGTCCGTCACTTCCAAAAGGGAGGATCAGAAGACAGCGCTTGGGCTTGGGAGTGAAGAGCTCTAGGAAAAGTGGGGTCTACGCAGGCGATAATGTCAAAGAATACACCCAGGAGGCTCTGCGTTTGGCTAATGGTGTGGGACGTAAAACAGGTGGTATAGAAGTGAGTAAATCTTCAAGACGAAAATAAAAGACAATTTTGTTGATGGCTAATTTTGAGCAGAGTCTTCATAAAAGAAAAAAGCTCACAGTGATCACGTGGTTATGGTACGTGGAAGAAAGTTAACAGTGATGTTAGATTAATTCTCTTTCTGTACTACCTTTTCTGTCCCACTTCTATGGTCCAACTTCTCTGTTGTCCACAGGTAATTTGGTCTGGGTGCTGCAGACAGCTTTTAGAAGGCAGGGGCTATCTTTCTTCTGAGCTTAGTAGTGGGTGTCAGACTCCAGAAAGTGTTCTTATAATGTGAGGTTATGTTCTGGAAATAGTTGAAAATCACTGATTTAGAAGAATGAGAGTACTACATGTTTCTGTACTGCTGATGCAATGGTGAGGGCAAGCTGGGGGATGGTCTAGAAAAATAGCAACACTGGAGGAATATTCAAAAGAATTGTGCCATTTAAAATTCTTTTCTTTATCATTTCCTCTGTGAGAGCAGTGTATTACTTTGTGTTAATCAGCTGGGACATTTTTTCCATTCCTCCGGGAAGGTTTCCACCCCCCGTTCCAAGAAGCAGATCCAATTTAGCAGTACTCTGCCCTGACCAGACTCTATCCACAGGTGCCAGTGGAAGAGGGTTCACACTCTGATGTGGACTTTGTGACAGTTCTCAGGCAAAGGCTTCTCTTATTCATTACAACTTAAATGTCTTACTCTTCCTACAGTGTCCTTTTTCCTTTCTTAGAATTTTCCCTTTTTTATATGTTTTTCAGACATTTATTTCTTGAACTGAGTGTTCAGTTTTGCACCATTAGTTGACTCTCAGATCTGTCAAACTAGACATACCACCCCAAATATATTCACATTTTTGTTGTGTAGAGTCTGAAAAGACACTGTTGAGCTGAACTTACAAAACCTTTACATAATGTCTTTGTTTCTAACATCTCCACAGATGTACCAGTATTCAGTTACATGTCTCCTCTCATTTATTCTTCCAGTCTAGGAAGAAAAGTTTGCGGCTTTAAACTTGCTGGGAAGTACACCTTTGGCTTGCCTTTCCCTCCCCTGGTCTACAATTTGATGTTAATGTCTTATATCTGTAGCTTCAGGAAACAGGACTAATTCTTCTCTCCCTTTCTCTGTACTGCTGTGTGAGTTGAGTCATGCAAGGTACCCAGAAGTGTGGCTGTAACAATAACAGGGTACATAATTTACTCTCCTAGAATTCAAAGGCTGTGAGCCAGTGAGTGTAACTTCACAGGAACCCACACCACCCAGGGCCTCAGAGAGAAACACTTTTAATATATTTCCTCCAGACACTAAACTTTTCTTTTTTTTTTTTTTTTTTTTAATTTTCTTACATATGTGATGCAATGTACACAACGTTTGTATTGCCTTCTTGTTGAGGCAGCCACTTGCCATCTACCGCGCTTGTTCTCAGCGTGCTGTAAATTGCGGCATTATTTAAGAGGACCAAATGGCCAGAACGAATGCCACCTCCCTTTCCACTTGCTGAACTCTGCTCAAACATAACACTGTTTTTCTGCCTCAAAAATATACGTAAAGGTATGTATAGTATGTTAGCCCCTCCTTAGCCTTTCCCACCCTGAAACTTTTTAAACAGGGATGGCATGTTCCTCTCTTCACTGCCAAAAAAAAAAATAAAATTCCTTTCTCAGCATTTCCCCCTTCGCCCATTTCTTCTCAGCTGACAGCTGTGAGAGTGGAACTTTCTTGAGCTATCCTATCCATTTCCCCCAATTCTGTTTTTAAGCTAGATTTGTTTTAAATATCCAAGCCATCTTTCACACTACAGGAATTTTTTTAACATAGTTATAAAGTGGCTTTGCAAATGTTGAATGTGGGTAGAGACGTGGTAACTGTTTATATATATATATATATATATATATTTTGGGGTTTTTTTAAACAACATTCCCCCCGCTCCCCCCAGCAATTGAGAAAGTTGATAGGGAATTAAGTTGAACAATGCAGTCATTTTAGAAGTCACAGGAAGGCCAAAGTTTCATAATAAAGCAACTTTTTTCAAGACTATTTCCTTATAATTCAAACAACCTATTTGATTTTCAAACTATTCATTTCTAACCAAACAAAAACCTCATTAAGAAATATAGGGATCATATTCAAAATCTGGAGAGAAAAATCAAAATAATGTAATTTAAGATACTTGTTGAACTTCATGTTTTCTTCTCAACCATGCAAGGCCTGATACAAAACAGTGGTAGTTTTTCTGTTGATTGTTGGTACTTTGATCACACTGTAAGGTTATAGCTAGCTCCAACATAAACATCTACAGTAACATAGGTTTATGAGAAGGCAGTTTTCTGTCTTCATTGCCATTAGACTGCGTAAAGGAATGTGAGACAGGTACTTGTACTTTAGTTGACTTTACAAGGCAGGACCAGAAGTATAAACATGTGCAGTTGTCTCTGCAGAATCGGAATGTGGAATTAAGAATTAAAACATTCAGGTAAGTACAAGGTTAGCTAGTCATTTTTCCTTGGATTATCACAGCTGCATGTCTATGTGTTGGAAAGTCTAGGTTTGCCAATGCTAAAAGAGGACTGATGGTTCCATGAGTTGTGAAATTCATGAATTTGTGAAATCACATAATTTCTGGAAACTGTGTTCAGGATGCCTTGAGTCTCCTTGTTGCTAGCCTTTTTACTGAAGTTGATAAGTTATTAGAGTGGACCCACTGGAGTGTGGCACTAGAGATTTAAGTGACAGACATCATGTATGAAGTAGACAGTGGTGAAAGTGGTGTTAATTTTATTGTGACCTTATGGGTATACAGACTTGAATCATTAGATAGCCAATGTCATTTACTTGGTCCTTTACTCTGTCTCATTGACTAGAAGGAGATAACTTGACTTTAGACACTTGAGTTTTGCCCATTCAACATTAGTCTGTGCCAAAATGGCAAAAAAAAGAGGAAAAGTATTTTTCAGCCAGTAGAGCATATTCATTATTACCATAATCCAAAATAATCTGTATATTGTGCTTAAGAATCACTGCTTTCGGAGGAGCAGTGTGCTGCAAGCAGACATGTCTAACTCGCCTGTAGTTTTAAACTGAGAACGTTTTGGAAAACTTAGAGTTTTCCTTGTCCTCTCCCATACACTTGCATGCACACCTCCAGCTTTCCTCATCACTGGCACTCTAAAACCTCCGCAGGAGGAAGCACATTGGAGCTCTGCGTTGTAGCTTCATCTGACAACATACAACTGTTTTGTAACTTCTCAATAAGAGAACATTTTGTTTTGTAAAGACATGATGGCTGGCACATGAACAACACCTAAAATGCCTGCTGCCAATTTGTTGTTTGTTACTTGGTTTATTAATTAAGTTACACAAAAGATTTGGAAAAAGACCAACAGGGGTTTTTTTTGTCCCATATTTTGGACTGCCTGGCCAAAGCAGAACAATTGCTGGTGCAGAGATACATAGGAGTCCCCAAAGGTTAGCTCTGTTCTGTGACTAAATTACACCAAAGCCTTGCTCCTTCACCGCTGTCATGAACTTTAGTAGAGATATCCTGTTGGGCTATTAATTGACCTCTGTATAGATCTGATCAGAGTACACTGCTGCTAAAAACTTCTGTTTACATCAAAAATAATCAAGAGCCACGTAGTTTCGAACCAGAAGAAAATTTCTCCAAAGCTCAAATGTATTGGAAATTGAAACTTTGATTTGGCTCACTGAATATTTTTCCCTGCTTCTACAAACTTTATGCTGCTTTTTCTTTTTTTTTTTGTTGGTAGATGTTTTACTCTCAGTTTACACAAATAAAACATGGGGTTTCATGTGGTTTCTTTTTAGTTTAATTATATATGTATTTGTATATATACATATATATGTGTATATATAAAATCACTTTTCATTACATTTGCTTCTTTCTAATATTTTTTTCCAAAAGGAATTTGTTTGATAGCAAGATTCAGTTGGCATGCCAGATGCAATTGGTATGCCAGATTTTTAACTGCTGCAAGATGGTGTAGTTACATGTCCTACAACAGAGATACAAATTTATGTACAAATGGTGATTTTGCCTCATATATCTGTTCCTACACTTTTTTTTTTTTTTTCCCAGAGGAAGAAACTCTTCTGTAGGAAATTCTATAGTGGATCAGACTAAGATTCAGTTTAGTTCAGCAGTGTGTCTGAAACAGGCTCCAATCGGCCTCCTCTGAGGAAGGAAGCCTTTGGGTTATGAAGTAATCTTCCTGTAGGAAAAGTTTCTTCTTAAAATGACTTTGTGGGCTGAAGTGTGAAATACTTTCCCCTAATTGTAGATGTTCCTGTGGCCCACATAAAGCTCAATTTCTCAATGCAATCAGTCTGGGCCCCAACAGGACTTTGTGGTGAGCAGTTCCACCTGCTTGTGAACTAAGTGAAGAAGAGCAGAGCTGAATGCGGTTCAGCCTTCCATGTGTTGCTCTAAGGTTATCTCGTCTTTTGTAAGGGAAACAAGATTTTGCAGGTCCTTCCCTACGATGAGAGGTGTCTGAATGGACAACTGATTTTTCAATGGAAGTAAGCACATTCTTCAGATCTAGTGGAAATTTAGGTGTTGGGAGTTCCAAAAGTCAGTTGTATATTGAGGGCAATTTAAAAAACGAAAACATTCTGACACCAAGTTGTGGTGAGGAACCGAGTTCTTCTTTAATTTACCCTTGTACCAACCAATTTACTTAGTTAAAAATGGCAAGAAATGAACAATTATGCCTGCAGTACGCTTGATCGATGTCAGGCGCTGTTGTGGCAGGTTGGAGGTGGTTTGGGCCCGGGACCTCTCTGACGCTTTCTTCTGTGCTGTTCAAAAAATAGCTTTGAGGAAAGTGCATTCACTTCCATTTCACGTGATGAGGACAACTGTGAGAAAAGCAGTTTTTCCCATACTGGCACTGTATACGGTATGAAAACCCTCATCGGTACAGTCCTTTCTAGAGTCATTCCTACCACTAACACGTTTTTAGTTTTCCCACATCGTTTTAGCGACCAGCCGCCCGAAGGACCTTGCCTGTACCTCAGCACTGCCGATGAGACCCAACCGTCGCCTCAAAACAACCCCTGAGCGCGAGGGCCGAGGCCGGTGGGCCGGTGTCGGAGGCTGGTGGGCCAGTGCTGGCCACCGGTGGGCCAGGAGACAGCACGGGGCGGGAGAGATCGCCAATCTCGGCCGCGGCGTGGCTTTCGCCCACTGGCTGCCATGAGGGCCTTCAGTAGGCCCCTCGGCGGCGCGTTCCTGGTGAGGGGAGTCACGGCGGGACGGCGCTGAGCTTGAGGAGACCTTTTTTTTTATTTATTTTTTATTCCTCCACCTCGGGGTTAAATTACATTTTTCGACAACCAACCCCGAACACCTCGCTTTTTTTTTTTTCCTTTATTTCACGTTCTTTTAGCGGGTCCTTTTCCCTTCCCACACGCCACCTCAGCCCGCCCTCCCCGGCCCGGCCCTTCCCGCCTCGTCCGCTTCCTCCCGCCGCCGACGCGCATGCGCGGCCATCACCGTCCCGCCCGCGCTCTTCCCCCCCCCAACCCCCGCCTCTTCGCGCACATCCGGGTCCCGGCGCTGGCCCCGCCGGCGCCGCCGCGCCGCTGTCCCCTCCGCGGGCTCCCAATAAAGTTTTGTTGCCGAGCGGGCGGCCGCGGCCCAGCCGGCGCCTCCAGCCTAACGGACACCGGGGACGTCGCTTCGCTTCGTTGTCGGGTGGGTCGGGGCGGCTCTGTGGTGGTGGTGGGGGAACCGGGGGTGGCGGGGTGGGGGGGGGGGGTGGGAGCGGCGACGCCTCAGCGCTGAGGAGCCGCGGCTCGGGCTGCCGGTGTGTGTGAGGGGACGGGCCTTTTTGGAAACTTAAGAGGGGCCGAGGCCTCCCTCAGAGGCGCGGGCCCCCTCGGTGACAGGATTTGGGGGGGGGGGGGGGGGTCCGGGTTGGGGAGGGGGTCGGTGGAGTGTGGAGGAAGGAGCAGCCCCCGGGAGGGAAAGGGGGGAGAGCAGGATCGCGCTGCTGGGCTGTTAAAACACGCTTCGTGCCGATAAAAATAAGTCTGTGCACGTAACTGTAGGAGCAAACTGTTGCAATGCTAGTAAGAGGCTCGGTGTTTTGGGGTTGGTTTTGTTTTTTTTGGTTTATTTTGTTGTTTTTTTTTTTTAAGACGAGGAACTCCGCTCTTAGCTGGAGTAAGGCCCGACCAAACGAAAGGGGAGAGTGAGAAATCCACATGTTTCGAATCCGTCCGTAAAGAGGCTCTTTTCCTGCGGAGGCGATGTTAGGGCACACACACACACACACGCTTGTCCACCTTGGCCTGTCTTGCGTGCATCCAGTACTGACAGCTGCCTGACAACAGATGGACCGCTTCAGTGATTTAGAACGGCAATTTTTGTTTTCTGCGGGTTGTAAACTTAATAGAGGAAATATGGTCTTGCGGTTAAAAGCACAAGACTGGAAATCAAGTGATCTGTGCTCTCTTCCAGTTGTGTAGTTTCTGATGTGACTTTCAGCTAATTAAATGAAGGTATTTCTCAGTAGTGTGAGGTAGGGAAGAACTGATTCAGCAGTAGTTGTTGACTATATTATTGAATAGGTTCAGTGATAGTTGTTGAATCTTTTGGTGGAATCTGTAGGGATTTAGGGATTTTACTCAGTGAATGACTTGGGCTCTCTGCATTAACAAAACCTCCAAGGAATAACTGTCAAAATTTGCATCAGCCTATAAGTTTTGTCTTGTCATGGGAAATTAGATTGTCAGCATGTGATGGTTTTAGATGAAATCTCTTGCTGGTTTTCATTCCTTAATTTCAGATAACTTAACCTTCCATGGGTGGCTTTAAAATACTGAAAACTGAAATGAGCATTGTTAGTTGCATATCTCCTTTATGGAAGTTCACAGAATTTGATTGAAGAGAAGGGGGTGGGGGGGAAGGTGCAAACACACTGTTGCAGTCCTGTGCCCATGCTCATTGTCAAGAGCTGCAATACTTTTTGAAGTTGGCAGCTGATGGTAATGGAAGTTAATAGAAGCAGCAAATAACTTAATTGAAGATGTTTCATAATTAGGGTGTTGTAACTTTTGAGAGTGCCCTGTCTGTGTAGGGTGCTGTTGGACTTAATGTCTTAATCCTTACCGTTTGATAGTGGTTTACTCTTACCTCTGATATTAAAATTTTGTTAACTTGGCCTTGAAATTGCTGCTAAGTGCTGGCACTTATTTTTGCAAAACAAAACAAAACCTCAACAAACTATGTGCTTATTGGGGTACCTGCCTTTGTCAAACCTTTCTTTTCCTTTCAAATGTGGAGAAAATACACTTGAGGGAGGAATTTTTTCTTTTTTTCTAAAGAAGGCTTTCCTAGTGGAAGCCCAAGATGGACAGTCATGATGATGAGAAATGGGAAAGGAGGAGGAGAGGCTTCCTCTGCATTTCTTTCTCTTGATGACAAAAGATCACAACAAAAGGGTGTGCTGCTATGATGCTGCATACAGCTGTGGTGGGTGTTTTTTGTTTGAGGCTTGGAGTTTTAACCTCTGGTGGAACATGAAGGAACTAAAACTGTGGACCCTGTACTACTTGGTTCTTGTTAGAAAGTCAGATCTTTAATCTTGCACCTTGAGTGGGTGATCTCCTGTGCAGAGTTTTCATGATGATAGAATATTATCTGAGGTGGAAGAAATTCCATCTCTCAAGATGGAGTGTTCATGCTCTATTAAGTGACTTTTTGGGTTTATTCGAATGGTATTTGCAAATTATGTTGTGATCTTTAATATTCCAGAGGACACTCTTAATTTCAGAAAAATGTCCTCTATGTTTTCTTTCGAGTTCTCAAAAGAAAACTCTAAGAACTCTTTTGTTGCTCTTGGCTGAATTACATACCTGCAGAAAGACTGCTGTGGCAATTCTAATGCAAGTCCCTATATCTTCCTTCCCTGCCATTTAAGGTGTTTTGGTTTTGGGGGGTGGGGGGGGTGTTGGTGTGTTGTTTTTTTTTTATTATTATTAAAATGCAAGTTTCTTCTAATGTCTATGATAGATTTGCTGATATTAATTTTAATGTGTTAATGTTTCTTCTTTAAAGATCTTTAAATGATTTTTTAATAGCAACAGGTAAGGAGCTCATGCTTAGAATTACAAGATTTGTTCTTGTGTGAGCTGAGAACGCTTTAGGTATTTCATGGCAAACGTTGATAACTCATTAAAAGCAAGTCAAACAGTAATTTAAGACTTCTGCAGTTATCATTGGTTGCAGTGCAAGTTCCTGCACTGTTTTCTGGAAGCCTTTTTAGCTGTGTTCCTGTGACCACGTAGAAAAGTTTGGCTGGCACTTCAGCGTGCTTGACCAGTGTGGGTTGGCAAGGTGCAGAACGCCGCCTGCCAAGTCTGTATCCCTACTGACCTACCACCAAGGTTGAGCCTGCCAGGACTGTCATCCTTGACAGAGGATCTTTGTCAGAATCGCTGCTACTGATCCACCAACTATGAGGTAGTGTCTCTGAATTCTGGGTCAGTGGATGTCACAAACTGACAAATTTAGAATACTTTGCCATTCATTCATCTGTGCAAGGGGGAAAAAAGCTTGCTGAATTACTATTGTCAGTGTTCCCTCCAAATCCTGTAGCTTTTGTAAACTTGTCACAGTCTTAATGCAATTCAGTTGGAGTGAAAGTGTATAAACACACACACACATATACATCTTTATTTTTCTTCCCCTCTTTCAAAGCTTTATGAAAGCATACAGTCCCTTCTTTCAGGTTACACTTTTTGTTACCAATTCACATTGTTAGTGGCAGTATTTAGGACCTTGTTCTTTAATGAAAGTCTTGTATATGAGTGTCTACATTTTTGGAAGGCTTTGTCCAGCTTGTTAATTTTTTAACATCCTTTAGAGTTTGTGAAAAGGGTAAGATGTCCTTTATTTTCCCTTTTTTTTTCTCCAGGTGTAGTACTGAGGACATTCCAAATCACCCACTTGCTTGTCTGTATCCACCAACCTACCAATGGAGGCATAGACTTTTGTTTTCATGTTTAGTGAAATTTAGCGATGCTCTTGTATGTGATTTTAATTAAGAAATGGATGCTAACTTGTAGTTATCTGCTGTGGTTAGAGTAGATCTTAAATAACCTTAAAAACATGAGGCAGATTCAGGGCTGACTTTCAGATGTGCTGACTACTGTTGATGGTGGCATTTTTCAGCATAATGCTTCTGTTGGAAAGTGCCAATTAGCTGAAATAGAAGTGTGAGAAAATGCACGGTTCTGACAAAACACTTAAGGGAGAGAGGTTTTGGTTCTAAGATGGAATTTGTAGTTTCTGAGAACTTCTACAAAAGCTAATTGCTCAGTAATTAGAGTAGTTGCAGAGACTAGGGCCTTGTGAGTGTTGGATTTTTGTGTTCTAAGTGGATGCCTTAAGAAATAGGTACTAACATTTTCAGGCTTGGGAAGTTTTTGTTTTTTCTCCCTCCCTCTCCCCTCCCCTCCCCTGTATCGCAGTTAAACTCAAGTTTTGCCATGATGCAGAACAAATTCCAAACTTTATAGTCTTTGGTTACACTGCTTCTGAGGTTTTCTTGACATCAGTTGGAAGTGAGGGTGCTTTTGAAATGCAGTGGAGCTCTATTAGTGAACTCTTTCTGACTGGACCTCTTTTGTGTTATAAATCATTATCACTTACATCATTACAACAGTAATTTTTGAGAAGGTTTTAAATACAACCAGAAGCATCACTCTTGCTATCTGAGCTATATGGCTTTTATGATTCCACTTCCATGTACAGTGTATTACTTGCTGCTTGTGCTTGGCCTAAGAGTTTTTGTTATGTTTCTTTTAAGAGAGTGGTAGTTAAATACTTCTCAGCTGACAGAGCTAAATGCTTCAGGGTTTTTTTAAGCTGTGTTAGATGATGTACAGATGTGGAAATGAAAAGAACAAGTATTGTGTGAGAAAGCCATGTCTGAAGTTGTCAATACATTTTTTTGTTTGGAGAGCAGTCACGGTTAGTAAAGTTTTTGAAGATACCAGACAATTCTTTTCTGTTCTTGTTTAGATGTATTATTAGTTAGGATATATTGCCTTACAAGGCATGTTTGAAGCAAAGAAATCTCGTGCTAGTATAAAACCATTTATCAGAGGTTTCGGTCAACTGGACGTGCATTTGGATAGGCAAGCCCAGTTCTGATGAAAATACCACAAGTTCCTTTTTGACATCGTTTATAAAATCTCCTTTCATCTTTTACTTACCCTTAAAGGGAGGCAAGGGGAAAAAAAAAAGAGTTGCATCATTGATGATATTCTTCATGGCTAAGATGTTGCAGGGGATAATTGAAGAAAAATCTTTTCTGTTGAGAGGCTGTGGCAATGGTATGGAATATGTAGGCCCTTCAAGTTTATTACCCAAGTTTTTTAATCACTGCGTAACCTTAGGATTTATTTTATCCTTGATGCATATGGAAAAACTGTGGAGCTAACATTTCTTATGTATTTGTCCTCAAGAAAAGGCTCTAATGCATGCTATTGCATGGGACTGTATGGTAGGCTACAATGTAAGATGTAGACTTGGTAAAATGATAATAAAACCCAAGCACAATCCTGTGCAATTCCTGTCAGGGAATTTATAAGGAAAGAAGGACCTTGGTAAAACCAGGTGAAATTGACATGTGAGGTTGTAGTTTTAGACAGTATTAAAGAAAATACTGATAACTGAATAGAGCATAATATGCTGTAGTATACTGTAATAGAGTTTCTGAGCTTTCTGTATGAATATGTAATATATTAACGTGTGTATGGAGTCAAAATACTTCAGTATTTCTAAGTTTGAAGAGGCAATAACGTGAAGCACAAGAGCTGACTGCAAAACGCGGTTTTAACTGCAAATCTGCAGCAGCTCTAATGAACTACCAATTGTGTAGCTAGTTATAAGTGGTGGTTTGTTTATATTATGAAATTGAGTCTCAAAGCAGCTTCTAATCATGAACAGTGAAGTTCCTTGTTTCAGATTGGGTATGATGCTACAGGAAGCTTTCTTAATTTGCAAACAAGTAAATTAAGCAGGAAAAGAATAGTGCTTGTACATTTGCAATACAAGCTTAGTATTGGCTGTAGGAAAGGATAAGGACCATGTAGTTGTTAACCCATTTTATTCTTATGCTTGTGAAAAGCATCGTTTATTGCCATGCTGCTTGGGGTGATGGGTCGCTTGGTTAATGCTACTTTAAATTTAGTTTTTTGCAGGTGGGAAATCAGTTTGGAATCAGTAGCAGAACATGTTATGTAAAAAGTGCATCTCGTTAAAATAAATACACTGTATGTAATTTTATATTGATCTGTTCTGCTCTGAGTCTTGCTCAGGCCCTTTTAGCCAGAAGAAGATTCCTTGACAGCGAATCAAATTAATCTGCTAAACTTGCCAGTTTAATACAGTAGGCTAAGAAAATCTTGGAAGAGGAACCAAAAGGTATTTGAGTTGCTTGGTATTTGTGATGGTAGATGAAAGGTAGTCTATTTCTCCCATCTTCACAAATGAAATGTAATGCGTAAGTTCTGCTGTTAGCCAACTTTGTTTACATCTAGCTGGCTTGATGATGAGGTATTAAGAAGGGGTTCAAACAATGGACCTGTTCACACAACTAGTTTCCTTCCATTTGCTGTAGTCATTAACAAGAACTTTAAACGTATAAATAATGCATGCCCCAAAGTCTAATTTTGATACAGCGATTACTTCCTTTTATACTTGCCCATTAAAAGCCCCCTCATGCTACCCCATGCAATGCATTACACTCACTCTTTTTAAAGAGTGTTTGTAACTTTTTTTAAATGTAATAACATGTTTTTCAGGCAATGTTCTCTTGTAGCTCAGCTGGAAAGTTATTTAATAAAAGAAGGTAATGCATAATAGACCCTCTGCCTCTTAAGGAAATTTAAGAAAGCTTTTTTTCTCCATGAAAGTTGTTACCAGCTGCGTCTAGAGGTGCAACAATACCAGTAATTCTTGCAACATATGAATGAAAATGTGACTCTTTAAAGCATTTGTTTCTATGCTCAAATCTTACAGCGATACACTGTTGTACTGCAATCACAGCTCATAACATGCACTTTTAAAGCCTTGGAAGAAATTGATCGTAAATATAGATGATCTGGTGAAGCTGTTTCTAGCGGATGTCATGATTACTTAGAAACCTTTCAAAAATTAGATGCTGAAATTACATCAAATGCAAGTAAATTTTCTAAACGTGGTTTATGCTGCTCATTCAGGAATTTTAAAACCCTAGAAGAATTGCAGTTTCTACGTGAAAATGCTTGTTTCCTACATAAATGCCTGAACCTACTGCTTTGTGATCTTAAATAGCTCCAAAGATGGAAACACTTTTAGTCTACAAATAATTCATGAAGCTTTTTAATTCTGCCTTGTTTTCTTAAGAAAAAGCAAAAGCTGTAAACCTTCTGTATTTTTGCCTTACAAAATGAACTTCCAAAAGGCCTATAACGACATAAATTCAGTGTCATTCATACTTTTCAAAGTCTGTTAGTAGTTTGTTGCAAGGGGTTTTTTTGCCCTTTTATTGAACAGGTAAAAATATGCTTCAGCAGAAGAGTCTTGAAAGCCTCATGGGTGGCCAGAATGGATTTACAGTAAATGCTATTAAAGTTTTCAACTTCAACAGTCTTGTTTTTCAGTGGTTATAGTACAAGCATGTATGTGGAAACTTTTTCTGAAGAAGTTGAAACAGTTTTGATCAAATCTGTTGTAATGCTTCTTGGAATACTTGTTCGACTAGGTTTTGCTTTTGTTGATAGGTATTCAGACTAATGTAAAGCTTTTAGAGTTAATTACATTACTTACTCCAAGCAGATTATTTCTAAAATCATAGTTTATAGGACAGAGTCATTTATCAAAATTCTCTTGACACTTGCCCTACAAATACTAGTTACTGCAAAGCATCATTTTAGTAGAACTGTTCCAACTTTCTTTGCTTTTAGTTAGCTTGTTTATTCCATGAGCATACTTGTGGGTAAATGATGTTGAAATTATATACAACCAGTAAAATTTCATTCCTAGTTGATACATGTTACTGTTCTGTTCAAAATACTGAAAAAAAAATTATACATGATCATGGAATAGAATCGTAGATCTGTAAACTTGATTGCTTAATAGAGATGAGGCATCTGTAATGGAGTAGATCAGGGTGGCAACAGTCAAGAGGCGTTTTTTAAAATCTCATTTGAGCTCAACTTAACTGTAGAATTTTCCAGTGTATCTTCTGCTCTGATGATGCTTAAGGTTCTTTGAAAGCATAGCTGAGAAACAAAAATAGAACTTTTTAAATTGTCTTCTTTCTGGTCTGAGAGTCTGGGTGGGTTCATTTCCTCATTTAGGGGTGTGAGCAATTGCTGATATCTTACAGCTATTGAATGTATGCAAGGCTTGGAAGTAAGTTAATTGCAACTATAAACAGCTTTTACTTTTTAGAACAGTAAACTTTTATCCTCAGTAAAAGCATAAATTTAGTCTGTGTTCTTGGCCAAGTTTATCTCCCTTTATGAATTTCCTGTTACTTTAAAGGATGCAAAGGTTCTCATGTGTGTAATCGTTCTAGGGAACTAAATTATACTTAAAGTGCAGACATGTCCTTATTTCTGAAGAAATAAGGTGGTACTTTTTTTTTTTTTTTTGCAATACCCTCTTCTAAGGACTTACTGAAGCAGCGGGAGACTTCTATTCTCTTAATTTCTTTTTTTCCACTCTGTTTTTTATGAGAGCTTAGGAAGAAAGATCTTCAGACAGTTTTTCTGTTTGTTTTGCTTTTCCCAGTTTTTTCCATACTACTGAAACAAAGCTGAATGATTTAATCAAAGAAGTACCAATGGGATTAAGCTACTGTGTGAAATAAATGGATTTTTTCCTGTAAATGGTGTTTATAAGTTTTTTAATTTACACTCTTCATCGTAGCCAAGTGTCCTTGGGTTTGTTCCCTGCTTTCCTCACCTTCCACCTCCCTAGTAAAAGATCTAGAATGATTACATGTGGGACATTATAAATTCTTTGTCTAGGGATGTTTGCTGTATCTTTGGCGGCTGATGTTTAATACATGGTTCTGTTAGAGGAAAGTACCTGTCCATGTGTCTGAGTGAGCTTGTAAATCTGCCTAGACACTTAGAAAAGCCTTATCAGATGACTTTTAGTTAATCAAAGATGGGAGGAAAAAAGATCCCCTTGATTAAAGGTAGCAATCTAAGAGAACCAGCACAGATATACTTAAATCTTGCCCACCCCTCCTTTTTTTTCTCTTATGTGCAGATTTGGTGTCTCGGGATACGTTAGGTGTTCTAATTCACCACGTTTTATCAAAAGTTGAGAGACAATGTTGTTTGGCAGTCTCTGTAGCAAGAAAGGAAGCATCTTTTGTTATTGACATCCTTTCTCTTAGCTCTGCTCTTGCTTTTTGCCAGCTGCTCATTGTCTATACTTGCTTATTTAGTATTCACAAGGGATTTTACAAGTTCTTATCAGTTCGTTGCCACAGCACATCATTTCCTCTTGTCATCGTTACTCCTTAAATTGGTGGGGGGAGGATTTGCATTAGAGCTGGTGAGTGGTAGAAAACACCACCATTCATGATGACTTGAGTTGCACAGTGTTGTTCTGCTCCTCCTTTCTGAGGCAGTTTGTAGTAAAGGTCACATTTCTAGTACTTACTCTGCCACGCCTCCCCCCCCCCCCCCCCCCCCCCCCCCCCCCCGCTCTTTTTCTGGGGAAAAGAAAACTCTTTTTTTTTCCCAAAGGCTAAAAATAGCCAATGCTTCAAATATTCTTCTTAATAGATAAAGGAAGTGCAGGATAAAAATAGCTCCAGCTGAAAAGGTTGACCACCTTTCTGAGTGGCTGGGGAAGGGTTGGTTTGGGGTTTTTATTGATTTTTTCTTTTAATTGTTTTTGGTTTTCTTTTAGTTATCTACAGTTTCTTCCTCATTTTTTTAATACTCTTCAAAAAACATGGGGTACCTAATTAGAGCTCAAGAACAAGCAGATGCTTTAGTATTTTCTCCTTTTGGGAAATAAAGATCCATTTGAGAAGCTGAGTACTTCAGTGCAGTACTGGCTGTGGAACTACTGGTTCCACCATGCCTCTTCCCTGTTTCTTCATAGCGAGTTTAAGTCTTCTGGTGAAACACCATGACAAGGATATAATACCATTTTTAAAGCATATTCCCCAAGCCTGTCTTCTGAAGGAAAGTCATGAATTTAAGGAACATTGTTAACCAAAACCATGTTGTCCATTTGGTCCCTTGACTGTCCTTTTTCCCACTAATCAGTAATGCCAGAATTGGGGACTCTGATCATGTTTTACTTTATTTAGCTCTGGAGTGAGTCCTGGTACTGTTAGGATTTTGTTTTGAAACAAAATCAGGTGCAATGGCTGGGGTTGAAACAGGGGTTCTTTTAATATCTGCTTTTTTGTTTTACCACATTCTTTACTTGTTTTACTAACTACTTGTTAACTTTTTCATAGAACTAAATTGGAGGAATTGATCATTATTTTTGTTGTGAAGACTTCACTGCTGACATCTATATGTTCCTTTGTCAGCCTCCAAGAAATAATACAGCTGCTCAGTGGCAATAACTGCTGTTGGTGTACTCTGACATTTGTTTGGAAAAAAAACCCAAACCCAAAAAACACCAAACAGACAAAACCCAGCAAACCTTTTGAAGACTTGTGTCAAATGACGTCAATGGCCAGTTTGTTCTCCTTTACTAGCCCAGCTGTAAAGCGTCTGTTGGGCTGGAAACAAGGAGATGAAGAGGAAAAATGGGCAGAAAAAGCTGTTGATGCTTTGGTAAAAAAGCTGAAAAAGAAGAAGGGTGCTATGGAAGAACTGGAGAAAGCCTTGAGCAGTCCAGGACAGCCCAGCAAGTGTGTTACTATCCCCCGCTCTTTAGATGGACGACTTCAAGTTTCCCACAGGAAAGGCCTTCCCCATGTAATTTACTGTCGTGTTTGGCGTTGGCCTGATCTACAAAGCCATCATGAGCTGAAGCCATTGGATATTTGTGAATTTCCTTTTGGATCTAAACAGAAGGAAGTCTGCATCAATCCATACCACTATAAGAGGGTGGAGAGCCCAGGTATGTTTGAACATGGTTGTCTTAAAAACTGAGCAAAATCTCCAGGAACCACTTACTGTTCACTCCCTCCTCCAGTACTATATAACAAAGTACATTTGGTGTATGAGGGAGTTTGGAAAGAGGAATCTTTAAAGTGGACTTTTCTGATGGGGTTCTGGGGAGGTGTGTTGTCCATTCTGTACTAGCTGCTTTTCTTTGTGGTAAATCACACTTTTCCCACAGATCTCTTAAGCCTGCTACCCTTAAAGTTGGTGGCAAGGTCCTCATTTGTAATAAAATAGAAAGCAGTGATCAAAAGACTTCAGTTTCTTTGAGAAACTTATTTAAAAACCTCAGTCCTTGCAAGGAGGTTGGTAGACTTTTTTCGGGGGCTTAATATTTCATCAGTGAGTGACATGAATTGAGGAGATGAAAAAATAAGTTCTAGGATGTAGTGTTCCCCACTTGAATTCTCATTAGCAGGCAGCAGAGCTGAACAGAACCAAGAGTGATATCAGTTAGAACAAGGTAGGTACCAAATTTGTGTCAGGTAGCAAGTCTGCTGTTAAGGCATGTTGCCATGGGAGAAGGTGAGGAGGATTGTTTATGAGTGGGAGAGATTAAGTGTGTTGCTCTGGAAAGTAGAGTGAAAAGTTGCTTCTATTTTTCCACAAAATGATTGTAACTACTCCAGCTGGCTGTAGTGCTGAAGCACTCTACTCTAGCACTTGAATTCCAGATTCCAGCACTCTTGAATTTAAAAGTTAAAACTCCAGCTTAGCAATAGTTGTATATTGTAGTATAGATTTTGTTTGTCTTCAGTGAAAAGGACTATATATAAACTATGTAATTAGAGTATAGTAATATAGACTGTATTTCCATTTTTACTGATTTCATAATGTACACATACAGTGAGTTTTGCACTTATAAATCAGTACTTTGGTATGTGCCACATGTGGACTGTTCTCTTGTTGTTTTTGGTAGTGGTTTTTTTTTTTTTTTCAAAAAAGGTCTGCTTCAAGTTTCATGAAATACAAGTGTGTTTTTGCTCTGATTTTTGTGAGACTAAAGTTTAAGTCTTCTGTGAAGTGTAATGTAAGAAAATAAGGGAGAGAGGGTAGGGTAAAGGCATGACAGATAATTCCCCTACTCCTCTTTCCACCCCAGCTAGTGTTGAAATTTTCATGATAAGCAGAATAGCACATTATTTGTATCTCTTTCCTTCTATCTCAGTTTTTAATTTATCTGGGTTTTGTTTGATTTTTTTTTTTTCCAGTTCTACCTCCAGTATTAGTGCCTAGACATAGTGAATTCAATCCACAGCACAGTCTACTAGTTCAGTTCAGGAACCTAAGCCACAATGAACCACATATGCCACACAACGCGACATTTCCAGATTCTTTCCAGCAACCCAACAGCACTCCATTTTCCATTTCGCCAAACAGTCCCTATCCACCTTCTCCAGCCAGCAGCACTTACCCAAGCTCCCCAGCTAGCTCTGGACCGTCTAGTCCGTTTCAGCTACCGGGTAAGTACAGCCTAAATGTCAACTTAATAAAAATAATTGAAATGTCACATGCTGTTGTGACTTACCTCAGGAATTTGTGATACTTGCAATAAATTGCTTTTCTATTTGCATTTTAGGGGGTTTTCTTCCTAGTTTTGTCACTGGTCAGAGTTAATTGTTACAGTTTTATTTTTCCAAATGTTTTTTGTCATGGATCCAGTAGTGGTGAGTTGCTTTGCACAGTTTCGGTGTAGAGTAAGTGATACATACTTTAGAAGAATATCTAGCAATGAAAAGAAAGCAGATGTAAGAGGCTGAGCAAGAAGTTTATTGATGTCTTTCTCTGAATAAAGACACTTATATGTAGTATTTAACTGGAAAAAATAGCAAATTTTTGATAGGAACTTAACCAATTTGCATGAAAATAGGGAAAAAAACCAACAATTGATAGGGGCAAAGGAAAGAAGCCTTATTGAATCTGGTTATTGGTGTGGTTTATAAAGCCAAGACATTAATAGATTAAAGAATTTATTTTTCCAGTAGCTCAGTGGCCTCATCTTTTTTCCTTCTGGCTGCCCAGTGCTGCAAAAAGAGTGTCCATTCAGAGGGGTATCCCTCTTGGATAAGTACTGTAATCACTAGGGTGGATGCATTAATGGTATCTGGAGGGAATTTCTGAAATAGGGGGTAATAGTGTGTTGGTACACTGGCTACTGTGCTGAATGGAAGAATGCAGAGATCCACGCTTTTATAATGAACTTGGCCTACAGAAGCAGCAAGAAAATAACTGGTTTAGGCCTTCATTACGTTACGGCAAATAAAGTTATTTCTTCTACTACTTCTTTCTTTTTGAACACAGAGAAGAGGGTAGGCAAGAAAGCTAATGTTTGTGTTCTAAAAAGTGGGAACTATAGTCAGCTTGCCCAGCTGCAGGGCTGCAGTTGTTAAAGTAAAAAAAAAGGCAAAAATAAAAAAGCACGTCTCAGTTTTTTTCAAGTGTCCAATCTTGTTATTAGTCCCATAGGTAAGAATCCAACTATTGAAGGAGTTTACTGTAAAGACAGCTGGCTGGGTTGTCTTCAGGTTAGTTTGTAAATGGGTCCAAATGTTTTAACGTCTCTTGTTCAAGAATATTTTTGTGTCTTTATAACTGTAGGATGAATAAATAAATATTCTAAATTATTGAGGTTTATTCTGGTTTGTTCTTATTTTTTCATGTTTGTAGCTGATACTCCACCTCCTGCATATATGCCCCCTGATGATCAAATGGGGCAGGATAATTCTCAGTCTATGGACACAAGCAATACAATGATCCCTCAAATCATGCCAAATATATCTACCAGAGGTAAGTTGTGTAGTATGGTGTAAAATTAACATAGTTTGGCTTCTTGTAACTCTTGACCAAATTGAACGACTAACTTCAAATGGCACGGTAGACCTTGTTGGTAAGTGGAAGCAGTCCTCCAAGGCAAACTGGGGCTGTAACAAAGAATTGAGAAATAAAACTTGCCTCGCTTATTTGCACCTCTTGCTTTTAAAGCCTCAGATGCATAGTATGGCTTACAGCAAGTTGAACTTTTTTTGTTTTTCAGAGTTAGTCTTTTCTGCTACCTTTGCCTGCTGTTGGAACTGTATGTGCATAAAGGCTCTGAAAATGGAGTCCCAAAATACCAATTTTAACAAGCTTTTTAAAAGTGAACAGAAGAGTCATGTTTCATCTGATATCAGTGTCATCTATATTTTTTGTGTAGGGTTTTTTTTAGTATCAGGCTTAAATAGGAAAATAATTGTAAAATCAATGGACTAGCTAAAATGCATGAAAGTAGAAATGATGTAAGATCTTCAGTGAGGACAGTTCTTGCCCATCATAACTGTTGACTAAGCTTTTAGTTATCTGTTGATATTTTTGAAGGCCTGCTTTACAGTTTTAGATTTAATATTTTTATGCTTATGTAAACTGGTATTTCCGTTTTGCTTATTTTCAGATGTTCAACCTGTTGCCTATGAAGAACCCAAACACTGGTGTTCGATTGTGTATTACGAATTAAATAATCGTGTTGGGGAGGCTTTTCATGCATCTTCTACAAGTGTCTTAGTAGATGGGTTTACAGATCCCTCCAATAACAAAAACAGGTTCTGCTTAGGTTTGCTCTCAAATGTTAATCGCAACTCAACAATTGAGAACACTAGACGACATATTGGAAAAGGTAAAGCTTAGATGTGTTACGCATGATTAAGAAGCTAAGTCCTTGTTTTTATTTCAACTTTGGTATACTGCAACAATGATTATTCTCAGATAAGAACAGTAGAAGTAATTTGTGATATATTATCTACCTCTCTGGTGTCAGAAGACAATTTAGGCATGGTTTGATTCTAATTAGTCTAGGAATTGCATACATTTTTCTTTGGCACTAATTTAAAAGACTAAATATTGCCTGTTCCTTACCAAATTGTGTTGTTGTGGGGGCTTGTTTGTTATGGTTAATGATAGTCTGTACGTAGAATTTTGTGTTTCAGCGCCAAGAAACATGTTGCAGGACTTCTGATGTTCTATGTTATATCTACTTCTTAAATCAAATTCTTCATACCACTTTACAGTATATCAAAGTTTTTTTTAATTTATTTTGTTGTTCATGCAAGGTATTACGCTGCTGTCTACAGTAAGTTCAAATATCTTGCATGACTTGGCAGCTGGACTTTGAAGTGCTAATGCAAAACTGCAAGGGCTCATTTGTCTGAGTGAATCCATGGGGTGTGTATGTGTGTGGGAGGGATTCCTGGAGACAGCAGGTTTTGCAAGATCTTCTAGTTTTCCCGTACTGTTTGGCTGATAGCACACATAGATGCACGTTTTTCATCTTTGATGGAATGTGCCTGGATTGTCTTAAAATGTAGTACTCCTTTTCTGAATATCTCCTTTTTTTATAACTAAGTCCTGAGAAGGGAACCCTGGTTCTATTGTACATATCTAGAGGCCTTTTTAACACTTGAGATAATTTGGTACAGTTGGTCTTGAGTTTTGTTTGATGAAAGTCACTGTTGCTTGTAATACATCTTCAAGACCCATCCTGTCCCTTAACAGTCTTTTAATTAGAAACTACTATAAATGTAGCAAAATTTTGCAGATAATCCAGAGAGCACGTTGTAGAATAGTATTGGCTGCAATGAGCTTTAAAATGTCTACATCTCTAATACTAATTATTAAACTAAAACTTTGCTTTATGGTAACAGTTCTGAGAACCATTAAGATTGTTTGGGGATAAAATACTATTTATTTATGGCTTTTGTTTGGAAGGGCTTTTGGTTTTTGCCTCCTTAAAACTACCCAATCCTATTTGCTAAGCATTTTTCTGTAGATGCATTGCATTGCAAGCATAAGTGACTTCTCATTGTGCATTGGATTATTTTTGAAGTATCTGTGTTCTTCTCAGACTGTTACATTATCCAGCTCCCCTCTTTGGAGATCTCTCAGAAGGTCTTTACCCAAAACAAGTTAGCTAGCAAGTGGTGGTCCCTGTCTTTTTAAATAAATAGGGTTGTGTTGTGAAAACGCATTCTTGCCCACCCTAGATTTTCTGACAGCTGCTTATAGTTGTTGAAGCCAATGGTTCCTCTGCGTAACCTTCATCCTACCCTAGTCCCAAGTGGATCTAGCAATGTTCGCAACAGTTGCTGCTGTCTGAAAGATTAACTTGCATCTGTTGACTTGCTGCAGCCTCATCTGGCAAACCACGGGATAGTCTGCAGTGGATTCTCAGGGTATTGCAAGGAAGACTTAAACTGAACTGTATCCCAACCATGTAACAGTGGTGGGTGCGGGAAAGGGAGAAGATCTGGGAGAAGGAAGGCGAGTATCTCAACTGAAGTAGCAGTGAGAATCTGTGTTTGGATGCTGAAAGGATCAACAGCTTTTATATGTTGATTTTTAGTCATTAATAGTGGTTTATAGTCTTAAGAACATAAAGGGAGGGAAGCACTTATGTACATAGCTGAATCCAGGCAGATGTGATAAATTTAGGGGCTTTGTTGATTTTAAGGTCTGTAAAGCCTGATGGTATTTAAGTTGTGCAACTAATTGGACTTACCTCTCCTTTTGCTTGATAAAATACACTGAAAATCAGAGCAGGCTATGGATATACTTTCTCATTCATGTCTATCACTACCCCTTCTCCCAGGACACTTTTATTTCTGTTGGAATTGCCATAGGCAGAAGCTACCAGTTTTATGAAACTGGAGTTTTAAAATCCACATAAGTTCTCTAGGAAAATAGCCCAAAATAACTGTTGACATGTGGAAGTATTTTTCTTTGTTCTATTCTGTAATTGATGAGAGAAGGACATCTAGTGGCTGATGTATAATGAAGCCTACTGTATTTTGAAATGAGAAACAGAAAATTTACTTTGTTGTCTTTGATTTCGAGGGATTTGTTATTAAGTACTGTATTTTTGGAAAAAAGTAATTTGAAATGTTTTTATCTTTGTTTTCAAGGAGTTCATCTCTACTATGTTGGTGGGGAAGTCTATGCTGAGTGTTTAAGTGATAGCAGCATATTTGTACAGAGCAGGAACTGCAACTACCACCATGGCTTTCATCCAACAACTGTATGCAAGATTCCTAGTGGATGCAGTCTGAAAATATTTAACAATCAGGAGTTCGCTCAGCTTTTAGCTCAGTCTGTCAACCATGGATTTGAAGCAGTATATGAGCTCACCAAAATGTGCACCATTCGAATGAGTTTCGTAAAGGTAAACAAATTATTTTGAGGGCATTTAAATTTATTGTGGATTTGGGTATTCAGCAGTAATTACATTAGCACTGTAACAATGTAACAAAGCTATCCTGACCTGATGTGGTTCTTTTCAATTATAAGTTTGTTGAAAATGGTTAATTTGGAGAGCTGGAAGTCGATGCAAGAAAGGAAAAGCACAGATTGCTGTATTGAATGTTGGCTATGTATTTAGTTACTTCAGTATTCAGGATAGGGATTTAATCGTTGTGGTTGCTATAATTTTATTGAAGGAGAATTGAGCTCGTGCTCTGAGTTTGAAGGAACAAAGCGAACTACAAGACCACTAAAAGAATGTCAGTAGAGAGGAGCATAAGTGATTGCAGAAAAAATTGCAGCTCCTTCAGAGATTAATAGTACTTTTTAAAAAAAATTGATTACGGAAAAAAGACATGATTTGAATTTATGAATTCAAACTCTGTTGTTATTCTCACAGTAGTGTTTTCTCAACATTGTTTAATCAAGATGCTGTCCATTTCAGATTTAGCATGGTGTCTAGACTTGGGTTTTCCAGGGTTTTTTTGCATCTTGTCCAAAAGATGTCTTGTTTGTTTTGTCAATTATGATAAATACTACTCAGTTTGAGAGTGTGGAGGATAGGGAGCAGGAGGGAGAAACGGAAAAGAGATGTGGCCATAGCCAGGGGTCATTCTTGAGTCAGCAGTGCGCTCCGCAGAGGAGCTCATGTAGTCACTCCAAGTCTGTGGCAGACAAGACTTGATTCAGGCTTCCAGGTGCAGCTTCCCTCCCACACCTTCCCAACCTCAGGTTTTTTTCCTTTAGATAAGAATTGTTGCTAGATTGTGAGTTATCTTCAGATAAGTATCTTAGAATGTGATTTCATGCTTCTTGTTAGTACAGTTATTTTGAAAGACAAGTGTGTCCTCAACTTGATTGATAACATTTTGTTAATTTTTATAGGGCTGGGGAGCTGAATATCACCGACAAGATGTCACGAGCACCCCATGCTGGATAGAAATTCATCTTCATGGGCCCCTCCAGTGGCTGGATAAAGTACTTACACAAATGGGTTCTCCTCTTAATCCCATCTCATCTGTTTCATAGTGCTGAAAGTCTATCTTCAGCCTTATTTTTAGCGAACTTATTCTAATTCTAGAGAAACTTCCAGTGTGGATACTGTGAGCTATATGGAGAATGGATCTTACGGTTTAACTTTTTTTTTTAAATCCCTTTGTGACCAATTCCATTGTGTATAGCTAATCAGTTTTACATTTCAATTTGTTCTCGCGATGCTTAAGTGACAGTTGAGCCCTAAGGGAAAAAAAAGTCTATTGAAAAATTCAGAACACTTTTCCCCTCCTTCCCCTAGAACTTAAACAGGCATATGTCTTAACTGGAAAATGTTATTCTTTTTGTCCTGTAGGGACAAGAGTTATGAAGACTGACTTCCGAAAATAAATACATATCATAGTTCGGGATTTTTTTTAACGTTTATGAAACTGTTTGAACATGTGCAGCTCCAGCTTGCAAGCTGTATTTTTAGCATAGTTGTTTAACATCTTAAGGTTGACATCTGTCATAAGCAAAATTAGACTTTATTATGGCTAATTTGCCTCAGATTGAACAATGTGATTTTTTTTTAAGTGTACACATGAAATATACTTTTTACAAATATTGGAGTGGTGTAAAAAAACACTTGTATTGTCTATTGGAAAATGCTGTCATAAACACACTGTATATTAATGCAGAATAGCAGTTCTTAGCCTTTTCCCACTTCAGTTTTGTAATATCTCTTTTAACCACCATTTTGAATAGTAATTGATACAAGGTAAACATCTTGCACATTTCTGGAGTAGTAATTCTTGTTTTGCTTTGATTTACAGTCATGCCATTTGGATTTGGTTGCCAAGGCTATTTCTTTTTAGGTACCCTTCTCTATTTTAACATAAACACTACTATTTGTAAATGGCAGTGCTTACTACTTTTTGGAAGGAATAAGTTTTTTGTTTTCTTTTTGGTATTCTAGCTGTTTATTTTACCTATCTGGAATTGATCTGTGTTAGGCCTTTTTAACCTCTCAGTAGACATTATGCAGTATTAGTGATTACACTGTATTTAATTCACTTTCAGTATGAGTTTGAGTCTCTTTGAAGACTGTGAGTGGCTTAGCAAATTAGTAACTGAATGCAGAAGCTTTTACTTCCAGATCGTGTAATTTAATACAGACCTGTTGGTAATGACCAAAAGTAATCACTTCTTTGTAGCCTACATGAAACAATGGTCTTGATCCTGTCCATGATGGCAGGTGTTCAATCAGAAGACTCGTAACTGTAGTTGGCAGCTTTATGGGATTGAAGGACTGCATTAATATGATGATGAAATTTCTCTCACATGTAAGGAATCCTGTTGCCTGTGCTGTTGTATTACTCAGTAGAGAATTTAAACACTGTACTAAACACTAAAAGAAATCAGTTATTCAACGTATGCATATTTTCCCCTTTAAATAATAAAAAAGGAGGCTGAAAGAAATATTCTAAGAGAATTAGAAGTGAATTATATACAAAATTTCTTTGCATGCAGAAAAAGACCTATTGTTTTTTTTTAACTTCTCACCCTCCTCTTTCTCTTGCCTGAACACCTCTTCAGAAAAGGGTTCAGTGTTTGGGGGAGAGGCTGAAAACTCTAAAATGCAAATACTTACTAAAAGATGTGTTGCAGTTAATTACTGCAATCCTGAGACATTGATTGCTTACACAAGTTCTTGTGTCTTCCATTGAATGACAGTTTCTGCTCAAATGTGGAAATCATGCATCGTATGGTACCTAAGTAACAAATGATCTTAAAGGAATAAAATTGTTTACGTGTCATTAAAATGTTTCTTATGAAATGCCTTAAAGGAATAAACTGTAACACTTCTGCAGAACCCTAATGTTCTCTTGTACAGGAATTTCTATATTACTTGGTGTTTTGTTTTTTTGGTTTTTGGGTTTTTTTAAGCAGTTTCTCAAGTGTGTTTAAAAACAAACAAGTGCATCTTCAGGAGAAGGGGAATAACATTATTTGCCGCTCACCTTTGGGGTTTTCTCTGTCGTTCTTTGGAACTGCAACCCACAGATGGTTCTTTTCATCAAATAAGATGCGAAGTCAGTTGGCCACCAGCTCAGGCTTCTATTTTCTTCTCCCCACTCCTGACTTTTGTCGAGTTGCTGAATATGTATATTTGACACTACAGGATTTTTTTTTTCTTGGCTAACTTTTATAAATGTCATGACACATTGGATTAAGGAAAGATCTCAGTTGTAGGTACAAGGTTTTGCTTTATCCAAAATGTTTTTCACCTGGCTTCATCTCTGTTCACTTGTATGTTTAGATGTGGCCAACTAAATGACTCAAGAATGGGTGCTGAAGTGCGTGTTCATGAGCCAGAGCTGGTGCTTAGTGCTAGTATTGTGGTTAGATTGGCTACCTGTGCACTGAACCATAATTTCTGCAATAATATCCAGTTAACCCACTTCTGATGCTGTCATTTAGTAGTAAAGTACTCTGGCATTTTTCTGCTTGTGTACATATTCTTGAACTGTAATATATGCAGTGCTGGGGATATCCTTGTGACTGCTGATTTTGCCAGGGTAGGCTTGCAGGAGCAGACCCAGTAAGATTTGTCATATGTTCTACTTTTCTGTTCCTTTTAAGTAGGACTTTTTGAGAGCTTTCTAGTTAGCAAATTTTGTGTGCTGCTGGTTCATGGCGTTCCTAATCATGTTTAGTTCATCTGTGCGGCTGCTGATACAAAATTCAGGTATCAGTGCAAGGATGGATGGAATGGAGAACTGTTTGACCCTAATGATGGCTTAAGTATAGCAATAGCAGAGAGTGCTGCTTCTGTTGCAGCATACTTGTGTATAAGTCACTTCTTGATCTAGATGGAGGGATGGAGAAATTGAATCAGCCAGTAGTGTAGTAGTGGAAGATGGAGCCTTTCCAGTGTAGCCCAGCTTAGACTGAATGTTACTCTTCAGTGAAAACTGTTTTGGCTTTTGTAGTGTAAGTATTCTCTTCTTTTTGGGCATCTTTCTACATTGCACCAACCACAGCATTAACTAACAGCTTTGGCAATACCAGCAAAGAGCCTAGAAGAGGCATGTACTGAAATTCTTTCTGGGTTTGCTTTTATAGTCACTAAGATAAGATAGTAGCTTGGTTATTCCTCCTTAGAGGACTTCAGTCTTGCTGGCAGTCAATCCAGTGTCTTGCATAAGTATTACATTCATTTAACTGCATTAGGCATGAAGTAGTTGTACATGAAGGGATGACATTGGGTTATAGTATCTATAGGACCAAAATAAAACTTTCTAGTATGACTGACTGATGAGAGACAAATCTAACCGAACAGCTCATTAGTCAAAAGAATGATGAAACAGCCCATGTGTTATGATTAGGTATAGAATTGTTTAAAATACTGGAATTATTTTGGGTTTTGCTTGAAGCTATGATTATTTCCCCCACCCCCCGGTATTACAATGTGAAAGTTGTCAATTCTTGGGCAGATACTCTTGCAATGTAAATCTAGAGAGCATTAAAATGTATCAGGCTTTCTCCCTAGTTTGAAGAAATAATTTTTTTCAGGGTATTGTTTTAGTTGCCCAGAGTGTTGCTAGTGATGGTTTTTAGGAAAAAAAAAAAAAAACACACAACAAAAACAAAAAACAAACCAAAACATTTTCTAAATGTTTTGCTTCAAAACACAAACATGTGACTAACTTTTTTTTTTTTGTAGTTATGAGGTTTCTGTTTAGGAAGGTAACCCATTCTGAATTCAAATCAATAGACCAAACCATCAGATTACAACATAATGTTGCTTTATTGTGCTGCTCCATAAACCTGCTTCTGTGTTTGTTGCAAGCATAACCTTTATGCTTTTGTTTACATTGTAGGAAACACAGTTCTAGCAATGAGTTTTTTCATTTAACTCTAAACATCTTTTTATTTTGTTAATTTTAAAATTATTAGGTTTTGCTATGTTATGTTTTTAAAGATATTTTTTGCATACTGCTGCTCATATTTCAATAAACAAAACAAAAAAACCCACAGATTTTTCTTATTTCCTTTATCTGTAACACAGTACATCTCAAATATTTGTTTACAAGGGTTGATTTATGAGTTCTTGTAACTCAATGCTGACTGATGCCTTGCCATGTACATATTCCTCCTCATACAAATGTGATTTTGTAATTTGAAAAGTACTTTTCTATAGCTTTTTGGTAACACGAAAGCTGCAGTGTTCTCAGAAGCAGAGACTAAATAATTTCATTAAGTTATTTAAGAGTTCTTGTTTCTTGTTGTAGAATGCAGCCAGCAAAAATGGTGTCAATTTGTTGGTATTTATAGAACTATTTAAATAAGTAGTACAAAAAATATATTTCTGTAAGATTTTAGCAACACTCTGATTATTGTGTTGGGGCTGGTTGGGGTGTTTGGGTTGATTCCCCCCCCCCCCTATTTTGGCTGACCATAACATTTTTAAACAACCATCATCATGTCTGAATGTGTAGAGCTTTAAACTGATGGCCGATAGCCTTTTCATTGAAATGAAGGCTGTTTGAATATCTCTTGAAACGTAAGTACTGTTCCAATAAAAAGCAAATTTAGGAGTTTAGTGAGCTGTTCTTTTACTATTAGCCTTATTTTTTTAAGATTGAGGGAAAGAAAACTTTTCTCTTGTTTGCCAAGATATTACAGAAAGGGAAGTTGAAATAGTAATTGGTGGTGTGCGCAAATTAAATCTTTTTTTGGCAGGATGAGTACAAAAATACTGAATCCCAATTCCACAGGGATATCCACATAAGAACTATAGAAAGGACAAATCATTTCTTTAGTATAAAACCAAAACAAAGTGTTGATACTACTTGATGTTATCTGTGCTTCCTGCTTTGGGATTTAATTTGGCTAGCAGGCTGCCACCTTGCAGTAACACTCTCTAGATCTCTCATTGTCTCAATAATAATAGCTTTTTTCCTCTCAATGTGCAACTGCACTATACTAGGGAGGATCCAATCACTCAGTAATTATTTTTTTTTAATCTCCTGATACTGTTTTGATGTTTTTGCTTCCAAAACAATTGTTGCCATGTAAAGTTCCCAGAAGATTTACTATGATAGTATTACCTAGATGATACAGTCTAATTTGTAAGTAACATCTCAAAGTGTTGCAATGGCTTGTTGACTTTCCAGAAGCTTTATATGGAGCTGTATTAATAGCTTTCTACATAAGTGAAAAACAAAGAAATGAAAGAGAATCTTGGTTATTAAAACTTCTAAATCATTATTTTATAGAATTGAGGAGGTTTTGTTAATCTTGCTAGTCTTTCTCTCTGGGGAATTTAGAGGTATAGTAACAGTTGATAATTACATCTCTGTGAGTAGCCAGCCAATGTAACCTGTGAAATTGTTCATTTATGGTTTATTTTCAGAAGAAAAAAAGCTTTGGGCAATACCCACCTCTTCCACCCCCACTCCAACCTGCATTGTGTGTTAAATGAGTCAGAGGCTACTTCTGTTCACTGCTACATAAAAAGTGAATACCTCACTGGCATTTGAAGTAATTAAACGTTGTATGCCCTATATCGTGTGCCAAGAGAAATCTGCCTTTCTTGTCCTGGAGTGCTCCTTGCCCTGTTGTACCCAAGGACCGTGCATTCTCTGGCACCATGCTAAGAAATCCTGCTCATCTAGAAAAACTGTTTTGTGGAAGTTAGAGAAATTTGGGAAATTACCTTTATTATACACACTCTGGTCAGAGGACATTGGTGATGGGAGTGTCAAGTCAGTGCTTTAAATCGGGCTTTTCCAAATAGCTTTCGTGAAGTAAGCACTTTGTATCATGGAAACGCTGATCCCATTTATTTTGCCAAATTCAGTATTTTGGTCTATATGACTTAGAATGTGTGTTTTCCAGACACTGCTAGCATAAAAAAAAAAATCACTGACTACACTCGGTGGTGATACTGGCTCTAGTTTCCCTTGAAATCTTAAGCACTGTTAGTCTTCTGATTTAGGGTGCAGAGCAAGCTGCTTCTGTGTGCACTGAGGCATTTGTAAAAAGTCCCAAAGTACCTGTGAATTGCCAGCCACTCAGTTAAATGTAAATGTTTTTAGGTGCTGTATCATCTTAATGCTCAATTAGTATTGACAGAATTGGCATATGCTGATTAGCATTTTGCAGTCAACCAGCGTTTGCACTTTGGGTTGGTACCATTCAACACAAATAATCATTCCCCTTAGTTTAGGTATCTGTGTATAAACTCTGAAGTAAAGAAATGTCATCCTGTGTATTTTTATCATACAGGCACAGCAAAGATGGTTGTCTGTAGCGTGAATTCTCTCTCCAACCACTCCCAAATTTAATAGCAAAGTAGAAGAAATCTGCATGCTGGAAAGTAGCTTACCTAGACTGACAAACAAAGCCTATGCAAGTTATAGAGTGGAGGTATGAGAATTGTGCTGTGGGAACAGCAGAAGTCAAGGTAGAAACTAAATGTTGAGGGGAAAAAAACAACCCTATTAATGCCCACAGCATAAAACCATCACCAAAGCCACTGAAAGGACAATACTCTTCGAGTCCTAATGTCTTGCTGCCTCTCCCAGATGTTCAGTTTAGTTGTTCTTTTCCATGACTTTCCAGTTCCTGCAAGTTGGAAGAAGGGTCCTTTAGCCTCGTAAGAAACATAATTTTGAAGTCTCTGTTCCTTTTACCTCTTATCATGCGTGTTGTCCCCTAATCAGGTGAAAGGGACTGTGTGCCCAGGTTTTCAGACATGCTGGGGAAAATGCCGTGTCATGCCTGGAGTATGTGCTAGCCATTCGTTGCAGGTAGATTAAAACACGCAGTCTGGCTTTTTCTCTGCTGTATGTTTCGTTATTTAGCAGTATTTTCCTCCAAAACCATCCTCAGAGGTCTCTGAAGTCCAACACAGTCAAAAGACTAGACCTCAAGATTCTGTATAAGAATCCTCTGGCTGATTGAGTTCTCAGGGTGCATTCACATTAAAAAGAGGGAGCAAGCCTTAATATAAGACAAATTAGCCTGAGCACAAACATGTACAATACCTGTGTGATGGGTGCTTCAGTGTTTTACAATTTCCAGGCAGTTTGCATCAAATTCTTTTAAATATATTGTACTTGTTAACTGCCTTACAGGGCCACGTGTTCAAGTGTGCTGTACAAGTATTTCTTTAAGCAATGTTTTTTAGCTCTGGTTGAGTGCAAACCCAAGGGATTCCCTTAATCCTCCTGTTCTCTGCTTCTAAAGGTAAGTCTGAGGCTGCAGTTTCATTGGCTGGTAAATGTGGTTGTAGGGCATGTGGGGGTCCAGTTAAAAGCAAACTATTGCAGCTGCTGGCAACATAAAACATTGAAACGACAGAAAAATCAGTCTAAAAGTTAATTCCAAAAATCTGGAGGCAGGCAATCTATCGCAGCAGAGATACCTTGCCAGGGAAGACTTTTTTTCACTACTACCTTAAGTTTGTGCTGGATTGGTAATCGCTTGCTCTTCGAAGGATGGCAAGAAGCCAGCATCACAACAGTGTCCCATTTTCTGAGTGCGGTGGTCCAACCTGATCTAGAAGAAGCAGTTGCTGTTGGCAGTCCCGCAGGGAGCAGTTCTGTGTGAATGTCTCTGCTGAAGGAGCTCTGCTCTAGAAGAACACTAAAGTATTCACTTCAGTGCATGAAATGAAGACAAAGATCTATAGAAAATCGTATGAGAGAAGCATATTGTTAAGTTCTATTTTATCCAAAGTTTTTGTTGTGCTAGCCGCAATGTTTCCCTTAAATGTATGTGACTGGGGAAACTGCTAACAAGCCAGACCAGCTGTAGCTGCAAAGTAGGTTTATGCCACGTCAATCGGTTCTGTATTTAATTGATTAACTCTCTGCATTGCTGTTTGAATGGTACTTGCTGGTGCGACGCTGGAGGGAAGAGAAGCAGGACGAAAGCAGTAAGGGAACATGTCCAGAGGGTGGTCACGGGCAGCTGTGTTGCTGTACGTCACGGGAGCCCACCAGCCTCCTGCTCAAGGTATGACTTGGTTTTGGCTGTCATCAAAGGGCTGCTCTGACTTACCAGAGACTCGGCCGCTCCAGTGCAAGTGGTGGTTGCAGAAACGGCGACAGTGTCGTGGAAATGCTTTAGGCTCCCACACCTGCTACAGGTCATGTAGGACAACTAAGGCAAGGTAAAATTTTCTCCGTCTTAAGTCTTGTAAAAGAAAATAAAATTCAAACTTGTGTTCAGAAATAAGCCTACTAAGTTATCAAATCCCCGTAAAACTCGTTTACTCCCACGGATGTGCAAGGTGAGGGGGTGAGCTTCTGGGGGGGTGGAAGCTGTTGGGTTGCCTCCAGCTGTTTTGTGTTCCTGCAGCATGCAGGACTCCTCCTTTTTTCCATAAGGTTTTTTTTTAAAAAAAAGCGCCTTTTAAATTAACAGCTCTTTTCTTCTAAGGCCAGTTTTATTTTGTTCTTTATAAATACCTTTTTTCCATTCTCTTTTTGAAGTTGTACATCTGCTATTGCAAACAAGATGGTTATTTCCAGGACTAAATAAGAAGTGCTGTGTAATCCAGTCACTCCTGCAAAATCTCATTTTCTGAAGTCTCTTAGATATAGAAACTGCTGTCAGCAAACTCATGAGCCTCTTGAGAGAGCTTTGAGCTGCGTGGGTGACTGCAACTTTAGAATTTGAGAGACAACGCAAAATAGACAAAATAGGCTCTTTTCTGCAAGAGCCACATGGAGACTAGTTTCCCTGTGATCTGTGAGATTTCAGGTCTCTGGTGAAGAGTCTCGCTCTAAAAGATCCTTATAGCAGGAATTCTCCTTAAGTTTCCTGTAAGAAATTAGAGGCAAATACAGTATGTTAAACCTGGAAGTGCAAGTTCAGAAGTGAACGGGTTGTGTCTGTGAAGATGATTCACCCATGGTTCTATGGGCACTGCCTGGGCAAATGCTCAGCCCCTCAGGGAGGAATTTGATATTGCCAGGAGGGCAAAACCGAGGGAGACAGGAGGAAAAAAATTTGCAGAGATATGGCAGTGTGTGTAACTTGCTGCCTGGGAGACTTTCTGTATGGATTAATGGATTTTAAACCAAACTTCTTTGCTTATACCTGTAGTTTCTGTACTTGCTCGGGGTCTTGTGAGTTAAGGCTTGGAAGAAACAACCTCCTAAAGCCAAATGCGCTGTGAGCACAATCCAACTGTGTCTTCCTTTCATCTTCTCAGTCTGATGTACCTGCCAGTGCTTTAAATGTTCCGAATACCAGGTAGATAAAGCTCCTGGCTCTCAAAAGTTTTAGGAGAACAAGGACCGTGGTCAGAGCAGCATCCAGGGAGGGACAGAAAAAACTCTGGGAGGAGCATAACTAAACCCTCGCTCTTGTTAGTACTCGCTAATGGCTTTACATAAGTCCCCTTTTCTCTTTCTTAATTGAAGCTGAGTTGCGAGGAGTCTTCATCTTGGTGATTCCTGTTTTGAAGTGGTGTCCTGGATAAGGGCTTTTCATTTCTTTTGAAGATGCTGCTAAAAGAAAACTCGTTAGAGCAAGTGCAGTTACAAATTGCTGTGGCTCTTGTGGTTTGACACGGGTTTGGAGAGCGTGATCATGCAATGCAGTTTTGCTTTTCGCTTTGCTGTGCGGCACCTGTGTATTCACCAGACTGTGATATCCCAAATAGACATGAAATATTCAGCTTTTGGGATTTATTCTTTGCCTTTTGCCTTGATGTCTAGTTTGACAGACTTGCCAGTCCTACAGGTGAGTCCTTTCCAGGCATCAGTTGTGATGGCCATGTGGCATGGCGTGTAGAAAACGCTCAGCTCCTGGTTTTTGCTTGGAGGAAGGGGAAATGCAGGATGGTGAATACCCATAGAAAAGCCCACCACAGCCCACCTACAGGTAGGAAATGCAAGAAGAAAGATGGGTCCTGCTGGGTGCCTGAGATGTTAACAAACCTGGTGTTCAGGCAGTGCAATGGGATGAGTGAGCTCCCAGTTTTGGCGTGTTCTTGCTGAGGAGCATCGCACTGGTGGCTCCTGCTGAGTTACTCGGTGCCGGCGCTGCGGCAAACTCCCCGCGGCTCGAGCAGCTGGGTTCAAAGCCGTCCGTGGACTAAGAGATTAAAGCCAACAGACTGAAATATAACAATAATAATGACCTGTCGGAAGGGTGCCATCAGATGCGAAAGGTCGCACTGCTTCCAGATGGAAGGGATGAGTTGTTTCCCTGGCCCAGAGGAAGAAGAGTTAAAACCTTATTTAACATGCAGGTCCTGATTCAGCAGAGCACATAGCCGTGTATTTTAAGTATACGGATGCTCTCCAAAGCGTTACGGGAACTACTCATCTTTCGAAAGCAAAGCATATAATTAAGAGCTTCTCTGAACTGGGGCCACCCTGCTTCTCACAACATCGTGTCCCAGATTTCTGGGGTTTCACTCGTCCTTCGTGTTTTAGCGTATCGACCTCCAGTCCGCCTTGAAGAGAAGCCGTCAGGCAGGAGGCTGCTGCAGGGCTGCGAGTGTCGAGAGGCTTTTTTGAAAGGCACATTGAGAAAGCGGGCTTTGCTGTAAAGACACAGTGAATGGTGTATTTGTGTCAGGGGCAGGAGTGTGAATGGCAGAAGGTGAGGGGAAGGGATGGAGTACGCATCTGGGAGTCTGCGTGTGTCATGCACTTAATAAACAGTTACAACAAGTGAATAAATGCCCGTCGGTCCCTCTCTGGCATGCCTGTGGTTGGGAAGTGGATTTTATGGTCAGCTTGAATTTTGGGCCTGGTGAAAGAGAATATACCAGATGTTTTCTTATACGTATGTTTCGTACATTGATTAAAATGTCATTAATAGAACTTTCTTCTGCAATAGAAATGATTAGGGGTATTGATGAGAGCAATGCAGGGCATGCATAAAAGCTTTCCCGGTAAATCAGCTAGCACTCTAAGCATGACAGGTTCTTCTGGGCTATTACTCCAACTATCAGGCTGTGGAGAAAAACAGGATTATTCTGAGGTAGTTCTTGAATATTTAAATAAAGTACAGTAGGGTGCAATGCAACATGTGCTTTATTGGGTTCTGTGGCTTTTGCTAGCAGAAATTCTTAGACTGAACTCATCATGGCTGATAGCTGAAAACAAGCTGTCGTTACTTAAAAATAAATAAGAAATGTCTGATTTGATAAAACTTGATTTATTCAAAAAGGGCTGAGATAAACACACTTGAATTTAATCTCGCTTTCTACATTAGAGTAATTACTTGGAATTACACCAGTTAAATTTGGTTCAGAGGAGATAAAAATTGGCCACCTATCGAGGAATAAAATATTTAAGCCTGTTATATAGTAGTTCAACTTACTGGAGCATAATAAAACATGGTAACCAAGACAATGACATGGAAGTGTTATCAACTGTGCAGTTTCTGTGTAAAAAACCAACTTGCAAACAGGCTCCTGTATATACACGTTTTGTCTGTGTGCTCAAGTGCAAGCCTGTATGTGCGTGTAGTTGCATTGTAAAATCTCCTCGTTTGGATTAAATAAGTTATGTACACACATACACACAGCACCTCTGCTGTACTCCACATGTTAAGAACGGATTTAGGGGCACAGCATCTGACACGACTTGAACCCCGTTCTTCTGATAGATGATCCACTAGCAAAAAACTGGAGCTAAAATAGGGTTTAGGACTCTGTTTCTGGATAGCTGAAATTCAGTTGTATGCTGAGCCACTGGGGTCAAAAAAAAAAGCAAGCCCTTTGCCCACTGTTTGTGGGAAACACAAATACTGTTCTGGGGTTCATGCAGTTTGATCTGGAATTGTGCTGTAACTGCAAGTTTACTAGAAATCAGCATCTATAAAATAGCATGTCAGCTAACAAGGTTCAGCAGAAGCTTTTGGAACAAAATCGGATAGCTAATAATTGAAAATGGTGGGTTTTGCCAGTGATCAGTGTTGAATCAAGCTGTTGCCGTATTGACAAAGCATGCTTCTAATTGTGCTAGATTTGTATAAAGAGCAAGGAGTGGGATATTGTGCATTAAAGCAACTGTTCCTATAAAACTGTAGTTTATGGCTTTCAGAAGTTATCTACTTTTTGTACTGAACTCAGAGCACTCTGCTCTCCCCTTTCATTAGTTTACATACTATTAATGATATTTATTTTCTCTCCTTCCTTCTCCCCATCCTGATTATTTTGGTTTTATGCTGTGGTGAATAATTTCCTTTGTAACTTAAGAAAGTTGAAAACAAGTTCCTTAGGTATATAGTGTTTCACATAACCGGTAACTTAAAACCTGATTGACGATGCAGGAAGCTATCAAAAACACCCTTAACAGAATCACAATCAAAAGTCTAAATAAACATTTTTTTGTTTTCTCCTCCTGCCTGGCAGGACTCCCACTGCATTACCACGCAGTTTCAGCAGCAGTTGAGAGAAATGGGTCTGGAAAGTAAACTCATATCCTCAGCGTGGAGCTGTTAGGTAAATATACTGTGTTTTTTACATTTGATGCTATGGTTTCATAAACACGGGTAACAAGCTCCACCAGATGCCCAAATCAGAGACTGTTGTTAATGCAAATATCCTTGTATGGACACTGAATGGGTGGATGATGACATTTGCATACATATAGAGCTTAATCTGGAATCATGGGGCAATTTTTTGCATAAAACTGTATAAATTTGCTAAAGCATTCTCTCTTCAGTTCATAACAGAGCTTTTTATTTACAGCTATTCCGATTTGCGTACAGCATATTTTTCAGCAATCTTTTCCTGCGATGCAGGCTATTACTCTAAAGAGGGTCACATCCATTCACTGACACATGGCAATAACGCCTTATTGCACAGGGTTTCTGGTGCCTGCTACTGTCGTAAGACATAGTTCCTTTCTAGTGTCAGACAGCTTGTGTTCTCCACGGGCTCCTCGCTTCTCTGAGCGATCTGTCGTAAGGAAGAGTAGCAAAAAAAGAATTTTTCAGCTGGCAGTTTATGAAGAGCACAATGAGCGTCACAGTCAAGAGCAGAAAGAAAAACAGAATGATGTAAGTCACCAGGTCTGGCTTATTTATTTCCCCTTCTTTTAACACCCTGGCTGTCGACATGTAAAAAGCGGAGGAGCTCACGGGTCTCGGTGTGCCGCTCAGGTAGGGCGTGTTGGTCTGAATGATAAGGTGAGCTTCAGTGGTACCGGTTGAATTTAGCAATTCACTATACATGTTCTTGCTTAAATTTCCTCCACGGCAGAAGTAAAGCAGGAGAGCAAAGGCAGTCAGTCTTTGGCATAGGAAAGAAATAACGTTCCTGCTTGTAAAAGGCTGACAACCAGCCGCATTTTGTGTAAAGGCAAATTAATTCACTTGCATGGCTCAGTGACTTTCTCTTAAATCTTCTTGGCTCGTATTTACAGCATTAATCCACAAATATTAATCAAAAATGATACAGGTACCTCGTGTCTTGGCCCTTGTTGCCCCAGCACACCTCTTTTGGGGAAATGCGCTGGATCATCTGCTGGTCAGCTGGGATGGGCTGGGAGCTCCGGGAGTCTGCTGGGAGCCCTGTTCCACCAGTATGGGAAAAGACTCTGCCTGACCCAGCTCCGGTGCCGGCAGCCGGGCAGAGATGACCCAAGGCTCTGGCTGGCAGCGCTCACTGTCCGCGAAGGGAAGGCACGACGGATTTCCAGCTGATTTTCTGAAGTGGGATGCGCCCAAATTCGGGGTTCAGTGGCATCCGTGGGGAGAAGCAGCTGCTGCTTCGAGATCTTGCTGGATTTGCCGTCGGGAGGCTCCGTGCTGTTTGAAATCCCGGTGCTGTGAAGCGTTAGTTGACTTTCTTAATCCCGGTTAACGGCGCGCTGTGGAGCCGGTGTTAAGAGGCTGAGCTTTCTGCTTGAGCTTTCCACGCACTCTTTTTGATTGCTTTGAGAAAAATAAATGTAAAAGAAAAAAAAATAAATCACTGTCCTTTGTTTAAAAAAGAAACACCAAAAAAGCCTCCCTGTAAGGGGGTGTTAGTTCTTTGGCAACCTCCTCTCTGTCCTCGGCTCAGCTGAGCTGTGAGGTGGGACTGTGCAGGGTTGTGTCAAACATGACTTTTCCCCCCCTCCCCAGCAGAAGCTGCACCGCAGCATCACTTGCTACCGTGGGAAGGGGAGAACTGCGTGGTGGTGCCGACCGGCTCTGCAGCCCGTGGTGCATCTGGCAGTGACACGATGCTAAAAAGGAAGAGATCTTCTGATAAATCCCCGTGAGTGCCTGAGGCTCTGGCTAGAGGTTTTGAGCTGGGGGGGAGGGTAGCAGAGAATGGGGCAAAAGGAAGAAAATTCCCTCAAAACCTTTCTTTCTTCTTCAGACCTTCATTGTTAAAATATAGAGTAATCAGAAAATGTCCTTTTTTTTTTTTCTTTTTTTTCTTCCCCCCTCCTTCTATATGAACCCCGGTACCCTCTCCAGCCTGACAATTAGCATGTTAATTTTTTTTTTTTTCCCATCAAATCGCTTTTATGCTGCTATTAGCTGCTGGCTGCTTGCCAGCTCGCTCTCGCAATCTCTCGCTCCCATGCATCAGATAAGCGCCCTTCATACTTTTAATGCATTGCAACTTGAAAAAGGGGCTGGGGGCAGAGCTGGGGGCGAGAGGAGCGAGAAAGAGAGGAGCATTTGGTAATTGGGCCGAGAAAAGGGTGAAACACCTTCTCCAGTCCCAGGGTGCTGATCCAAGCAAACGCTAAAGCTGCTTATGATGAGATATTGCAGCCGACGGTCCCAGGTGGTTCTGTGTTTCACTTAGCATAATAAATGTTTCTGCTGGGAGAGGGGGAATGAAGAGAGGAGAAATCTTCCCGTCAGTTAGATTTAAATAAAATAAAATGTCTTTGCTAGAGGGCAACACCCTCTGAGGCCCTGGTCAGCCTGTTCCTGATCCCCTGCCAAGCTCCAGGTGCTCCAGTTCAACCCCTTGTGCCTCCAGCAGCTTTGCTGGGGTGGTTGGAGGCTGTCACATCCCTGTCCCCATCCTTCTGCATCTGTCCCCAGAAAAACCACTACCTGCATATTTACCTCCAAGTCTGGGGGACCTTTTGAATTCACAAGATCTTCCTCTAGGGCTCGCCTGATTTTTGTTTCTCTTCTCCCCCCTCTCCCCCCCTTTTTTTCAGCCCAAGCGAGCCGACTCTTCCACGTGCAGCTCTCCAGGATGGCTGGGGGGTCCTTCCCTGCCTGTACCTCACACTCCTCCTGGGGACACGTCTCCTGCCTGCAGAGCCACAGTAGTTACACCTATTTACTCTGTGCGGGTTCAAAGAACAGAATGTCGAGGCAGGCAGCCAGCGTGGGGGCTGGAAAAATCAACAGAGTCATAAAAAAGCTGATCTAGTTTGCAACTGGTTTACCTACCACGTCTCCTTGAAATCGAAGCGTTTGTGAGCAGCAGAACGACATGGATGTCTGGAAGGCTGGATGTCTTCCCAGGACCGTCCCGTCTTCAGCTTTCTCATCCCTGAACTGTTTTTGAGTTTAACCAAACTTTGCATCCTTTTTCATTTATTTACTTTACTGTTTTTATTAGTCTGTAGGAAAAGCAGGAAGGCATCTGGGGGGCTGAGTCCTATAAATAGCGTGAACAGTCTTGATGTTTCACATACTTTAGCAAAAAGTTTGTGATAAACAGCTTCTCTGCAAACGTTACCAACTCTGCGGGGGGGGGGGGGGGCAGGGGGAGATACTACAAAGGATGCACATTAATTTTGTAGTCGTGAGTGCACTTTCTCCCTGCACATAAGGGTGGTTTTGGCTGCCCTGTGATGTTCCACTTGATGGCTCAGAGTTAAACTGGGCAGAGGTAGGAGAAGGGCTCTGCCCAATGGCTCCTACGTGTCCTTGGGCTCATCTTCTACGTCCCTCCCTCCCTCGAGCCCATGGGGAGCGTTCCCCTGAGCCATCGGAGATGGGGAAGGGACAGTCATGTCTGTGGGACAGTCCCCTCGCTGGTGGGTGCTCTGCCAGGTCAGCATCTCCGTACCACCTCTGCAAACGCGGGGTGTCCCCTCGGAGCCTCCTTTTTCCACCCCTGTTCTCATGCAGGTTGCAGGCAGACCCAGAATCTTGCTTTATTTTTTTCCCTTTTACTCCTGCAAAATATTCACTCTCATTCTTGGAAGATTTGTTTTCTGCCCCGAAGATACAGTAGTTCTGCTCCAGTGGTTGAGGACCGTTGCTAATGGTCACGGTCCAACTACCTGGCACTGGGATAAATCCTCTGGGTGTTTTACAAGTGCCCTGTGTGCACGCAGGCTCAGGAGTGCACTGAACTCCTCCTGCTTTTTGGCTGGCTAGCTGAAGCTGATAGAGAAACTGATGAGAAGCCCTGGGAGTAAATCCAATATGTTTTCTGCAGCGCTGTATTCAGGCTTCATCTTAAAAAAGCTAAATTGTCATAAATAATACCTGGATCGCAAAAGAAAGAGCTGATCTTTTCCCTTTGTTCTCCTTAATTTGGAAGGGTACTTAAAATCATTAGTTCCTTGTAATTTTTCCTCATTAACTTATTTAGTAGCTTTGTTGTTATTGTTTCTTGTTTTCTTTTCTCCCCCCCCCAAGGTTTCCAGCATTTAATGACTTGTTTTTTAATGTGCACTGACAATGGTGCTGCAAGGACAAACACAGAGCCCCTGACACTGGCTGGAGTTTAACAATAATAAACCTTTGAGTGTTGCAACTTCCTGGCGCATGTGGAAGCCGGGTCAGCATCGCTGGTCCTGGTGGCATCGTGGGGACAATTTTGGGGCTGCAGAGGCTCTCTGCCTGCTCCTATCTCACCCTCCCCTATAGGTATGTCTTTCTCCCCCCCTCAACTACATTCAAGAGCGAGAAATTTTGTCTCAGAGCCTCCCAGAGCCCCAGCTGACCCCAAGGAATTTATCAATGCTCGCGGTGACTCGGTGGCAGTTCTGGCCTGAGCTTGGTGCAGTCTTGCCATAGCGTGAAATAAATAGTAATATAAACTGTCCAGAGCTGAAAAAAGGAAGAACAGAGGCTGTGACCCTCAGCACCAGTCCGCTGCGGCTCTCCGGGCTGGCAGGGCGATCATATTTGCTTTAACGATCCTTCAGCCAAGCTACCAGCAAACACGATGCAAATCTTAGTGGGTGGGAACTGCTCAGGGTTCAGCTGCGCTGTGAAAGGCTGGAGCCTTTCCCCATTTCCAGACTGGTAAATAATGCATGATCTCTCTCTTACATGCTTACGCAACCCCTACCATGATAAATATCAACCGAGGGAAATGAAAGTGGAAAGAAACATTATCTTTCTCAGTAATGCAACCATTTACAATCTGCGTTACGATCCTTCTGCTCTTAGGAGTGAGCGGCAGTTGGGGGGATGTTTCTATTAGCAGACCAGAATGCAACAAATCACGGGCTGTAACTTTCCAGTGCCGCATAAAAGCAGCCTTAAAACCATATAAAGGGAAGAAAATAAAAATAATATACAGAGATGTTTTCCTTTTTTAATCACTCCAAAGGAAAATACTTATTTCCAGGTGCCTGAGAATCAGATATTAAGGACCATATTTTCAAATGCAGGGGCATAAAACTAAGCACTAGGCACCTAACCTGGGGATCTGCCTTTGGTGCTTAAGTATGGGGCTGGATGCCTGAAGAAATTGGCCCAATTGCAGAGACGTCTTCGAAATATTTTGTTTCAAAAGAGCTTTTGTGTGCTATTTAAAAATGACTTCTAACATTAGGTTTCTTGGGGCATGTTTGCACCAGCTGAAGCAGTAGCATTTAGAAAGTTTCCAGAGAAGTCTGTGAAAAGGGGAGCTTGTGTGCAAAATGCAATCAGGGCTGCGTCCGAATCCTCTGTTATTCTCTGGGTTGTGAGGAGCGTCATGATTCACCAAGGCACGCTCCATCGGAGGACGGGGAATAAGGATCCTGTACCTCCTGCCATCCAGGTAAGCTTTGCCACTGCTCAGGTGGGTGTAGGGAGATAAATCTGGCTCTTTGGTGAACGGTGGCAGCGTCCCAGCCTCCCTGCCCTCCCATCACCGGTCCAGCATACTGCAGCAGCTCGACAGAGCTTCAAGGGGGTTTTGCAGTTCCTCTTTTTCTCTTTGCAGTAGCTTGCTTGGTGTATACAGAAGGGAAAGCACAACTTGATAGAGTTTTATGCAGCCAGGAGCGTGTGGGTGGGCATCCAGTGATGCTCCAGGGGATGCAGCAGCAGTACATCCATGCACGTAGAACATGAGCAGGAGGGTGTTTTGGAAGCGAAAGCAAAAGGTGTAATGGTAGAGAAAGGTTGTCTTTGGTACCTCCTTTACACTTAAACTGATTTCTAGTCACGAGGCACCAGTTTGTGAGCTGAGCTGGGTCCGAAAGGGGACACAGATGCTGTGCTGGGCTCTGCGAGAGCAGGAGAAAGACTTTGCCCAGGTCCTCAGATGTGTGTCAGCTCGGTCCTCGGGCAGACACGGGCTCCTGCTCTGGGGGCTTGTGACCGTATTAGTCCTGTCGCTGCAGCACGACGGTGCTCCCTGGGGCCGGGTCCTGGTCCAGCCTGTCGCTACCCAGGGAGATATGCCCAAGAACAGGTATGTGCATTAACAGGGCTACGTGCTGTAGGCAGCGTCTGTATTCCCAGCGTTTAACCCCAATTATCAGGGGTTGAATTTTAGTTAAGAAAAGAAGGGATGAAATGTTACCACTCACTCCGAGGTTTTAGTTTTGAATACATTTTGCTTTTGATGCTAGCAATCCCTTTCCAACCTGCAATATGAATAAAAGACAATGTCTGTCCCATCCTGAATACGCTCCCTGGGGACCAGAAGTGGATTTGGGGAGGCTGTGGGGAATAGTGCTCTTCATCTCCCTCCTATTCATGTCTCTTCTCAAAGGGAATAAAATGAGTCTTTCTCCAGGCTGCTGCACAAAACACATCCTACCTGTATATATAATCCTCCTCCTGCCTGTTCCACTGGTATGCTGTAAAACTTCACATTAAACCATAGTATTATCTTCATTGTAGGGAATTCAGATCAGGAGGGCTGGGGGGTGCCCATCATCTTTTGAGAAAGTGTTAAACTCTCAGCTAGCAATCCTCCTCCTCTGGCATTTCCCTGCTTCTCCCTACCTTAATTTTGCCAGCATTAGGTGTTTGGGGTGAGACAAGGATTGTCTGGGAAGCTTCACAGATCATCACAGGGTTCTCTTATTAGCAGAGCCTGTCTTCATTCATGGCTTCTTGCTTGTACAACTCACCTGTCGTGTCAGAATTTTTTCCTCCTTTCTTGCAGGTGTCTGGGCATGGTCTGTGATGGGAAGCTGTGGCTGTGTGTGTCAGACGGCAGATGACAGGTTGGGTAGACAGGGTTCCTCTTTCTTCTCTGGTTATTGATTTTTGCTTTTTTTTTTTTTAAGGTCCATATTGATTGTAAGTTTTGAGGGGAGTCAACACCAAGTAATGACGGTGAGTTATTAAACCTAGGTGATGCCCTAGACATGCACAGGGAAGTGTCTTTGATGGACCAGGGGCACCCTGCCTCCCTGCATGCGAGCCAAGCCTGGATATCTCTCTGATCAGCTCCTGTGCCACAAGATGTCTATTTTGCAACCCCCTTCCCGGTTTGAAAAATGGAGTTGATAATACTTCCTTACCCTGCAGGGGTCTGGAGGGTTAATTACTGAAGATGGCAAGGTGCTCTGATGCAATAAAAAAGACTAAAGAACCATCTAAAATAGGATGGAAGAGGGAGATGAACCCTGGGAGCAACAGACCTGAAATCTGAATAGGTATTGACACTCTCTGGCAAGTTAAACCTTCGTCCTGTTGCTCTAACACGGCTCCTCTGCCCCAGCAAGGCAATCCTCGCCTCCCAGCAGCATTAGGGTTTGCTGCTTCCCTGCTAACGTGCGTTAATAAAGCAAATGGGTTTCTCGAGGTTGGTTATTTATTATTGGTCTTGGCGTGAGCTCAGCCTGCTTCCAGCGTTAGCTCAGAGAAACAATGACCATAGAAATGGGGCTGACTCGCAGGTTTTTGGGTGCCCCTTGCTGCTAGGAACAGCAGATCGGGTTAGCGAGCGAGCAGCACATCACCCTTCTCAAACTAGGCATAAACTTCAGGATTTTAGATAAACTTTACTTTGGGAAGTACCAAACTCTCACTGTGGCTGGCTACCGTTTTAAGGCGTATTTGCATCTATGACTGCAAAAAAAATTGAAGGAAAATTGAACACGGTGTTCCTCAGCAGGCCAGGGAACTGGGGAGTTTAATTGTTTGCGTGCTGCTTGATAAAGAAAAACACTTTTATGATTTCTAATTTGTCATTCATAACAGTCTGACTCAACGAATCACATTGCTCGTTGTTTTTAACCGAAAGGTCTGTTTGGTGTTAAGATAGAAACCTTCTGTGAAACACACGGAGCATCTCTGGAAGCGTGTGGCCTGTCTGTGGCAGGGGACGGTCGATCCTCAGCAGAGCCAAGGTTTCCGTCAGCTGAACTCTTGTCTCCCAAACTGAAGTTATCTGTAGGATGGCAGAACAAAAGGATTTGTTTCCATTTGTTTGGATTAAATCCTTCATTAAGAAAAAACACCTCTTCCATTTCTTCTGCTCTCCCAAATCATCTGCAAATGCACAAAGAAAAGGTAAAGTTGTAGTTTCAATTTTTACAGCAGAGCTGATCTGAAAGGTTTGCACTGTTCACCAAACATATTTACCCAAAAAGGGGGAAAAAAGGCTCATAGACCTGTACCTCAGGTTTCTGTGCCTGTTTATTCCTTCTTCTGTGGTGCAGTCTGGATCCTGGAGAAGGATTTGTTATATATTACCAGCACTCTATATTTAGGCTCCATTTAATTATCTAAGTGACTACCTGATGTCGCTGCCTGGAGCAGACCCAGCCTTGAATCAGATGAAATCAGTCAATTTTTCTCATATTCTACACTTGTAAGGCTCCCCATAAACCCAGGAGCACCGTCTCCTGGTTTCTATGCGAGGTTACTGGTCAGGCCATTATGGAAAGCAAGAGTTTGCTTTAGATTATTTGTGTGTTTGTATAAGCTAGAAGAAAGAGGAGAGCCCAGCTGCCGGGCAGAGATGGGAAAAGAGATCTGTGAGCGGCAAGCCCGGCTGTCAACATCTGCTGGAGGGGAAATGGCTCTTACTCATCTTCTTGGTTCTCCTGTTAGTGTGGCTTAACCTCGTAAGTCCTCTTCACCCTCTGCATTAACTCTGATGGCTCCGTGTCTTTGGCTGTCATCGCCTAAGACTGTAATTATTAGTAGGCAAGGCAAGGTAGCTGCCCACGGTTTCCCGATGGGATGGGACTGCAGCGCGCTGGAAGAGCCGTTGCTTTGGGAAGCCTTGGAGATGTGCTCCGTCATGGGGGGGTGGCTCATCTGTGAGTCAGCATCGTCCTGGTGGTCACTGGCCACCACCCAGGGAAGCTGAGAAATGCCCTCAGTCAGGAAAGATGGTCTGAAGCCCGTGCTTATTAAATAAGCTTTGAAAGAAAATCTATCAGCGTGTGACGAGGGTTATTTTAATAATCTCAAATCTTATTGCTTCTGGAATATCTGCTCCTTCATGGAGCAAACAAATTGGTTTTAATTTCATTGCCATAACTTCATGGAAATAAATTTGAAAAGCTCAAAAACCAGTATCAGTTAGGATAACAATGTTATCTTTTTCATATCTATAACAGTGCTTATAAAAGGAAAACTGCATGGAATATAAAGCAAATAGGAATACCTCGAATCTCAGCCCCCTGAAATATTTGCAACTAATGCCCCCCCTCGCTTAGTAAAATAAAACTTCACCTGACTTTTAACTTTGCAGAGGAAAGCAGTGTTATCAAGTGCTGTTTCTTTTTGAGGTGATGCAAGAAAATGTCATTACTCTGTCATGTTCCTTGCTTAGATAGAGGCAAATACATTCCCGCTGTATTTTATTAGTTCTGAACCTATGCTGGTGAGAAATAGAGTACGGCATTGATATTAAAATTCATGCTTTATAATCCGTAGTTAGTACGGTGTCTGAGAACAGCAAGCTAAAGGACTTTTAACTTTGGTTAATAGTGGAATTATCTAACTCTTGCTATCATTTAACCCATTGCTAGGTTTTTTTCAGTAGAGAGAAATGTTGTCATAAAGAGAAATTGTTATGTTGAGATCTTAAAGAGAAAAGTTGTGATCCTTCTCAAAGGCTACATCAAGCCAACCATTAATTATGAATACTCATTTATTATATCAGATTGTCTGGCATAAAATCTCTTTAACTGAACTTTTGAGCTGACCTGCAGTAGGGCAATTTTGACAAATAGGGAAGGGACTGTCCTTTTTAAAACACTGGGGTTTTCTCTCTTGTGGCATCTGTATTTAAAATTAAGAAAAATGGCTAATGAAGTTAAGAAATTCATTCTTTAGAAGATCAAAGTCTTAAAATTCTGCTAAATCCCTTTGAGACAAAACTATGAATTATAGCTATGAGATTTTTCCCTGTAACTTTTTGTTGCATTTTAAAACTCTCTAATTGTTCCCCAAGACAGTCTTCTGTTGTATTTTACTGCACAATAATTTGCTGAAGTGTCAGGAACCTAAAAGAATCTCTAGGACAAAACCTGTCATATATTCTTCTTAACATATATTCTTTTTAAGAACCAAAGTATCACCCTGTTGCTCTTTAATAAAACCCAGGACAGGCTGTTTGGTTTAACAGAGAGCTCTGCTGGTGTTAGAGTACACAAAATCCACCTTCATAGAAAGAGGGGGATAAATCTTGGTATTTTTGTTTAGTGTTTATACTTCTGGTCTTCTCCACTCTGAGCTGCTTTGGTCCTCTCTTTTTGTCGTTCGAGACTCTTTGCTGAATATTTATAGGGTAAAATTCAGCTGAATTTCTTAAAATCAGCCTTCCCAAGTGTATTCTTGTGTCCCCATCCTTTTTTTAGGGAATTCTGGCGAGTAGGGAGGGCCGAAGACGTTTGGCTGTTGAACCTCAGGAGCGCAGGTTCCTTGTGTGCACAGCCAGCCATAACTGCGTGGCTGCGATACAAAGAAATTTGGCTGTAGTTTTTATCTGGCTTCAGCTGGAGTTTTTAACTCTTCCAGTGCCAGGTTATTTCTAGAGCCGCTGCCATTGCTTTGCCCAGTCTAATATTGCATTTGGCTGCAATATCGCAGATCTACATGGTACCCACTCTGTAGCCTGGAGGTATATATCTTTTCAATTACTGACAAATTTCCACAGAAGTATTTTTCCCTTTGATATTTTAGAAGAATCTCGTAGGATGAAAATGCTGCCTGCATCAATATTTTTAATGGTTATTTAGAGAGCAAAGTGTTTGGACATGCTTGAAAATACCCCTGGGCACCTATTTGCATGTGTAGGTGCCTAAATATCTGAGAAAACTGGCCATCTGGTGTCTCTGGACTTGGATCCTCGGAAAATATGTAGGCTACTGAAACGAAGAGTATTTAGGCACATACCTTTCTTTTGATGATTTGTTCAACTCTTAATGTCTCTCTCTCTAATGTGCAGAGGAAGAATATACAAAAGGCTTTGAAAGACTCTGATACCTTTGTATTGTCGCATGTTTTACAGATAATGTTATGGAAGATTAGCAGGAAAAAACCATATGTTTTGTACAAGTATTCTGCCCTCCACTTTTAACGTCCCTTAGAACTCTTTATAAAATAATTAATTGCTTACCTGGTGCCTAAATAGTATTGCCAATTACTTCAAAGTCAATTAATTTCTGAAATAACTTTGAGCTATCTCAAGCTGCTTCTCCTCCTTAAAGATTTTTTTTCTTCCATCATTTTCTAATAGAATTTCAGATTTGATCTTTTAATTTATGTGAAACTCCTGGGTTGGCTAGAAGACAGGATTTGGCCTCAGCATGCTGGAATACAAACCATTCTGATGTTAGAAATCAATTCTGCTTTATGCATGCCTTTACTTGGTGCAAAAGACAGAAGCGTTAGTCCCCGAAGGCAGAATATTTTCTGGTCTGTGCATGGTGTCACTGCTGCAAAGCAATATGAAATCCTGTAGTTCAGAGCGGAAGACCATATTCTGCCAGATTTGAGATCTGGGTAACTCCCAGTGGGTGACTGCCAGCATTTGGGGTTTTTTTTCATGTTTGGTCGCTAGATTAAATGGACCCTGAGAAACACTGGCAAAACCCCACTCCTAAACCTAGAAGTTGTTCCAGCTTCTGCGGGTGGAAGCCTGGGGCAGGGAAATAGTAAAATTAGTATAAATTTCAATGGTGAGTCTTTAAATATAGGACAATGTATTGATTCTGAACCTATTACATGACCATTTTCCTGCAGTGTTGGCAGTATTTACTGCCAAAATTAATTAGATCCTCATTGATGCCGGGCCAATTCCCTGACTTGCACACTGTCAATCAGGTAGAAATCCAAATGTTCGCCCACTCTCTAAACCATTGTATCTCTCTCTGACGCCATTAGAATCACATGACACATCTTGTAGATCTTGTGGAAGAAAATCAGATATTCTCTCCTTTTCACTGTGATGAAAAAAAAAGCCCCATGATTCTCAACTGTATAATCGTTTCCTATAAAATAAATTACTTTATCTGTCTTAACACTGTCACACTTCTGTTCTCCAGTGATCTAGTTCTTCCATCTGTGTGCATAACTGTAATCTTTTCTACACCTACTCTATGTACTCTCAAGTGTCAAAATCTAGCCTCAATCATTTCTGTCATTAGTCTCTTGTTCCTGACGGGATAGCGGGCAAAACATCACAGTTCCTCAGACCTCTTTGGATAATTTCTGGGCTCACTTTGCAGAGTTTACACGAGCTATCAAAAATACGACGTGACTGAGGCTTGGTTTGGTTTGATTTTTGTCACCTGAAAGTTTCCACTTATTACTCTTGAAATGACTGAGTATTTTTATTGCTGTGTGTGTCTTGTTTCCATCAGGACTGCTGCTGCAGCTAAGTGTAACTTCAGGAGATATCCACATTAGCCAAATCCTATGAAAGTTGACTTGCTGTTTCTTATTGAGTAATTCTGTGTGACTCACGCTTTGTTCTCTGACATAATTTTTTACACTCATTTGCAGAATATTGTTCAGACAACTGAGCTTACTTACTCAAATCACCATCTATTGTAGTGAGACAGTGCAATCACTTTCCTCTTTCCCAAAGACATTGCAAGAACAATGAGGTGACCCATAAATTATGACAATCTTGTTTTCCTTAAAATATGGATTATACTTGGCTAAATGAAATAAGTGCAGGAAAAAGGAAAACCTCTTGAAAGGTACTCATCTTCATAGTTTAATATGACAACATGCCTCTCCTGCTGAGCCGTGACCTACTTTGCTCACAAAATGCTCTCATTACCTTCCCCCAAACACGAGACTGTCGGAGCCTCAGGAATTCTTCACCTCGGGATCTGAAGTGTCAATCACTAACAAATGATCCCGCAATGGTTTCCTTGTTGAATCAGTCTGTCAGGCACTGCACTGCTTATCGTGTCTCATGTAAATACCCTCTCTTCTCCTACAGTTGCTGTTTGTATAATTTCTTGTCTCTGCTCCAGATTCCAGCCCGCCCTCAGCATCCACCCCTCAAATTCAGAGCTCGATAACTTTTGCCATCTTGTGAGAGATTTTGATACTTTTTTGGGCTAATTTTTTTATCAATTAAAATGTTTTGCTCTGCTAGGTCAAAACATTTCTCTCTTTTTTTTTTTTCCCCCTTTCCTTTTTATTATTGAAAAGGAATCCTTTTCCTCTACCCAATACATTAGGTGCATCAAAACTTGGTAGGATGCCTGCTTGTGGAGAAAGAGGAGACAAGAGATTAAGCATGAACAGCTGTGGGAATGACCTGCAACATATGGGATATTTGGTAATTATCCAATCTATGTTATGTAAGACACAAAATCATGCAGCTCTGCTAAAATATGTAAGTACAGAGGAGGAAAATGTCAGCAAATGACTGCTCCCAAAGGTAAAGGTCCTTAACTATACGTTCATATTTTTTGGTCTTTCAACTAATGCCTGAAGTCCGCTTGTTGAATTCAAGTTCGTTACATAGCAAAGTCTTGGCTTTGAAAGGAGTTTATTGATAAAAGAAGAGATGTTTGCAGCACAAATATCCACAGCTAAGAATGATTTGCAAATGTGTGACTGCAGGGACTGGCTGTAAAAGGAAGCCTGTGCTGGTCTAACTCTGCTCCCATTGGAGTCAGGGGAAAATTTCTGACGTTTGTCAGAAGACAGAAGGGCAAGCTGTGGACTTTCCAAAATCCTCCCACTCTCAATGTGTGGTATTTTGTGTCCAAATGAGGCAGGCACTTACACTTCCAGAGGGGTGAAGTCATCAGAGTAGAGCAAACTTAGAGCAAGGATGTCTGTAAAGTTACGTACAGAATAGATCTCTTAGCAACAAAAAAATTAGGCCATTCTGTCCTGCCCACAATGGTTGTTGAGTACAATACAGTGAATGGGATGGGACAAGTCTGCAGAAGACCCACCATGTAGCTGTTTCCACTGTCACAATTTTGGTCAGAATTTCTTTTTAAAGAACCTGACGGTTGCTGACCTGTCTTGAAAATCTGCTCTGCAGCCTCAAACACACATTCAAATTCTTGTCTTAGTTAAGCGTCGCAGCAGTCACGTGTAAAGTTGAGTTTGTCCATCAGGTTGTGCGTTGCAACTCACAACCAAAGGTCCCGATCACGGCACTCTGGTCCACAAGGAAAGGGGGTTCCTCAAGAGGACACCTCAGCAGAGCTGTAAGAAAACTCTTCCCCCGTTATATGGGGAGTCTCGCTGCCTGCCGTGGTGCTAGGGCCAATGGCTGAAGTTGGTGGAAAGACTATCCACTCCTGTGATTTCTATGGAGAACTGGTTTTCCCCAAAATTACTTAATGTTGTTGAACCTAGTAACGCTTTGGAAAACCGGCTTGCATGCACAGTGATTTAGGACCCCGAATTAATTTACGCACTCCCTCCAGGAGCTGGCCCAGTGTGTAATTTCCTCCCTGAAATTGGAAGTTTGAGTTGCACTAGAGTCTTACTGCACATTTATCAGCTTGAAATGTGGTTACCACTATATTGTTGGGAAGTAGAGCTGTTGTGTAATAATATATACCATTTTTTAAAAAATGTGTCTTTATAATTAAAGAAGATGTGTACAGAAGTGGCAGAATGAAGGTCAATGTATTTATAGACCATTTGTTTAACAACACAGCCCACAATGATCAGTCCTGGAGTATTCTGTTACGGTAAGGTATAGCCTTCCATATTTTAAATGATCAGAAGTCTCTCTTTGCTATAATTCTCAAACTCTTTACTTAGTATGTATGATTTTATTTTGTATTATGCTTTGCCTGCTTATGATATTGCTTTATTTGGATTTACAGAACTCATCCTTGCATATAGATAGAAGCTGTCTGCACTGTATCTTCTAGGAATAAAAGGCTGTAATCTGCTGTGCTTGGGTTAATAAATATTTTATTATTCACAATTTCAAATATTCTCCTGGTGAATCTCAGCAGCTGTACTTTCTGAAATAATGCCTGGTTCAAGGATGAAAATTGTCTTCCAAGTTATGAGAAAGAAACACAACCCAGCACTGCCCTTCCTCAAGAAGCCCCCAAACAATTACCAAAGCATTGCTGCATTTTTCCTCTCACCTCAGTGTACTTCTACCCATTGCCACACAATGTATTGAGAGAACTTTATTTATAAGAAGTAAGTGACATGTAATCACTCACTCCTCTCTGAGCTTGCAGGAGTCTCAGCATCTTCCATGGCAGCAGAGCCAAATGGTGACGTCCTGTGCTGTCCTCACCAAGGAATAACACGGACCAGGAGGTAACTCTGCGGCCCTGGGATGGAAGGACGATAACCAGATCCCTCGTGGTCCCGCTGCTCTGCGCTTCCCAGGGTCAGCTGTAAGGGGTAAGGGAGGGTGCAAGAGGAGGAGGGTGTGAATTAGATGAGGAACTTCTTCCTATCACCATCCAGGGCCATCTTGACCCAGAGATGCTCAAGTTCATCCGACACCCAGTTAGCTGCGTTAAAAAATCTGGTGTGATATGCAAAAAAAAAAAAAAAAGGGGGGGGGGGGCACTAGGTTATAGCTCAAACCACAATCTAGCACTGGAGTTTGTTTATCAATAGTGGGTCAGACACTGCTTGCCTTCTTCATTTTGAGTTGTTCCTTACTCTGCAGTCGAGTGCATTAACCAGGGCTACTCACACTCTTAAGTACTAACTGTTGTAAGGGTGAGAGAATTGTACCCTAATCACTAAACTGTGTTTCAGACCTCTTTGTCCAACCCCTAAAATTTTGATGCCATCTACTTAGAGTGAAGAGGTGGATTGTGTCAAAGATTGTGGGCTTAGCTAAAAGACTTGAGTTGGGGTTTTTTTTAAATAAATTGTAAAACTACCTCTCAAAATGCTGCAGATCCACTTTTTGGATATGCAATTTTCATTCTATTGAATTTTTTGACATATGGTTATATAAAGCATCTAATAGCAAACTCTATCCATTTACACCTTCCAGAAGGCAGTAACTTCAGGAGTTAATGCAGAATTATTTTTAGTATGTATTCAAGTTTATTCATGCTGAAAGGTGGTACTTATCTTTTGTAATTTTAGAGTAGTTATTTGAATAAAAACATGAGTATAGTTCCATTTTAACTGCCATGTGACATTTGGGAGCTGGTTAAAACCTCTCCCAAGATGTGAAAATATCGGCATTATTTCTTTGCAACATCTCAGCAGTATACACAATACCTGTGTATGTGTTTGGACCTATGTCTGTAAATGCAATAAAATATGAGTAATCTCCTATATGCTAAGAGAATATTATACCATAAACAATGAAAGTATCCATCAGCGAGAAGGAAATACAATTTTCAGTGTTCTTTGTAGGAAAAGCTTGTTGAAGTTCAATTACCCATTTGAGTCCAAATTCCATATTAAACTGTCACCAGAGAAGTTGTTAGATAAAAATCTGTGGCTGAGTATTTTCCCTAGAGCTGGGTAAATATTTCTGTTAGCCAAGTAACTGAGCCCTTTTTTCAGTTCATAGACTGTGCAGAGGTTGCAAGTTTCTCATGTTTTGGGGTCAGTGTTTAGATAAGCCTTCTGCTGTTGCTTCTACTTTCTAATGGAATAGTGAAAAACAAGGGGTCTGCAAAATCAGCGTGTAATTTTGGTGGAAGGAGTTTAACTGTTTGTCCAAGAGGACGCACAGGGATTTGGCTGGGACAAACTAACACGAAGGCAACAGCAAAAGGTCAGCAAGATGTATTTTGCAAAATTTTATTTGTTCCGAGTTTGATTTACAGGAAGGGGAATATAAAACTCTTATTTAGAGATAACTGTGGGTCTGACACTGGAAAAAGCTATGCAGTAAAAATAATAATTGAGTCATGATGATAATGAGGCTATAGTTATGCAATACCAAGTTATCCTTATTTCCTTTGCAGGCAATGCATGATTGTACGTTTTGATATTCAAGATAATCTGAGTTGCTCCTACTTTGGGGCCTGTATCGATACCTCTGTGCAGTACCATCTTGCTGAAGAAAATATACCAATATTCACAGAGTAATGCCTTTCACAGTCTCTTTCACAAGCAAACATATCATAAAAATATTTGTACTACTGGGATCGTTGACAGTAATGTTCAAAGAGGCGTTTTACGATGTATTTCTTCTCCTGAGCTATATTTCTATTCAGTGCATTTTGAAAGCATTTTCCAGCTCATGAGTCCTAATGAACCAGCCCCGTATATGCCTGTTTCCCCGACAATAAACTCTCCCAACTCCCAAGCAGCATTTGGCAGCTGAGACCGCGTAGCTGCTGTTGATCAGTGCAAAGCAGGTTCACATCCATTCCTCATGACGTGACCAATTCGCAGGAACAGGAAAATGCATTTGACTTTCCCCCTGCAGCAGCTGAGAGGTTTAATAGCCCATTACTGCGAGCGCACACTATTTTCTTAGCCCATTAACTGTGCGTGGTGTCAGGGCAGGCACGGCACAACTGGCTGCTCAGGTGGAGGACGTTGGACCCCAGGTCTGCCCAGCTCCTTCCCCAGGGCTGTTCCTGCCTCTCCAGCGGTATTCCAGCCCCTTTGTGTGCCTTCAGGTCTTCCCTACAGCTGGTCTGACTTCCAGCAGATGACGGGCAGAGCAGGCATCTCCTTCAGCACTCGTAAAACACGAAACAGCCCTTACTCCGGCTGGGACAGCCAGGCTGAGCCCGCTGCTGGCTGGAGCCTTTGACGTCAGGGCGGAGGGACAGGAGCTCATAAATTCATTTGGATGTGCTGCTAATTTTCATGCCAAGAGTGTGTATCTTTTCCTAATCCTTTGCCTGAATGGAATATTTCTATCATTTGTTAATGGAGCTAATTCCAGAAGACTGTAAAAAGGTCCCAGACTGAGTGATCTCTCGTAATTCACTGGGATGAGACTCAGCAACATGCATGGATGCAAAGAAAGCTGAAGTAAATCCTCTTACTCTCAGTTACAGGTATTTTCTCTTGAGTTTGGAATTTTCTTGGTGAGAAGCTGCAAGAGATGCTCCCTCCCTCTTAGTAAGAAATAAACTTGGGTGAAAGTGTTATTTAAATGAAGGAACTGTTTTATGCATGCATCTCCCAGAGGTCATGTGGGAGCTGTCCTGCTTTTCTTACCTTAATTTCAGTGGTGTTATTTGGATAGTGGTTAACGTACTCAGCTCCCAGCAGGTTACGGTTTTCTATTTACCATATATTCTTGCTAAATTCCTTATCTTCAACTTCATAAGAAACTGAGGGCTTCCTTACTGCAAAGCTCTTATCAAAGACACTTCAGGTAACACACTCTCAATTTTTTGCTTTGGTTTGGTGTTTTTACAGCCAAGTATTTCCCCCAATGTGTCTGCTGGCACAAGAGTCCATGTGAGCTCTCCCTGACCAGCATCAAATGTGGAAACTCCAGGATCTCCCATCGCTCCTGTCCCCTCCCAGCTCCTTCTTCAGGTAAACTATGAGCAGTGTTGAACAGAGCCTTGCTATGACCCTTTTTAGAAACATTTATCATAAGGCTCATGAGATGCTAGTGTGGATCCTGCCAGCTTTGTTACCATCTCTAACACTGCCCTGACCTACGGTTCATTTGGAGAGCGGCCACTTGGGCAGGTTGTACCTGGAGAAGTCAATGTGCAGCCCTCCAAGTATGGCAGAGATGTGATTTATCAAGGATGCTTGGACAAACAGAAAAAAACGCCTCCATGCATGGCTGTTTCATCCCTGCTGCAAAGCTGGGACAAGTGATCCCCTGGCCATGGAGAGAAATTAGGCCCTATTTCTTCAGGTCCTTTGGAAATACCCACAGGTACGGTGGGATCCTGAATATGAGAATTCTCTGCCTCTCTTGATGCGGTAAGAAAGTTGCTTTATTGTGCTTGTCTTCCTCGGGAAGGTGTCAGTGCCATCCCTCCTGCCCCTTTACTGTTCAAAGATGCATTTTTACCTTCAGGCAGAAAGCTTATTAAACATAAAGGACCCTATCACTGCTCCACCCTCACCACACTCATTTGTATACTCCAAGAGCCAGAGAAACATCCCAGTTATCCAAATAGCTGCACTTCTGATCCCTTCTCAAAGGCATCTCTTTTCTTCAGCCAAATCATCCCAGGTACCCACCGGTGCCCCTTGCTGAAAGCCCAGCAGCCCTGCCTGACCCGCAGCTTGGCTTCTCCATCAGCAACAGCAGAGCTAAGCAGCAACCAAAGCATTATTTATTTACCCCTGGGCTTTCCTCATTTTGCTAATCTGTTCTTTGAATTAGTAACTGATAAATTGAGGCTGCCTCCTTCCTTCCCTTTCCACCTGCATCCTTCCTTTCCCTCAAGGGCTGCGTCACTGTTCCTGCATCACTAATCACAGAAATTGCTCTGCTCCTGCTGCTGGTCTCTGCATTCGGGTTTTCCGCATTTCTGAAGCAGAGTTTTGAGAGGAATTGCCTAAATCTGGAGAAACACCACCATGAATCAGACCCATTGGCTCCCTGATGTTTTATTCTTTTTTTCGACTTCTCTTTAAATATATTTGGTGGGAAGTGACATGGTGAGACAGATCCAAAAAGTCAATATCGGAACTTCCCCAGCTAAAGCCCTGGTGCAGCGTGTGAATTACAGACACATTAGGAAACAGGCTCCCGTCTGCCCCTCTGCTCCTTGCTGCTGATGGCTTTAAGGCTGCCAGGAGTGAAAGCAAAGCAGGAACTTGTCCCTCATCCTGTTACAAAAGACTCAATACAAAACCTCATGTTTTTTTGTCCTGGGTGGGCTCCAAGCAAGTGGCAATCAGCAGGAACTGCTGGCAGCAGGTGGATGGCCGCTCTTGGGCTTTGGAGAGCTACATTACATGTTGCTTTGTTTTCGAGCTTCAAGAAAGCAAGAGAACAGTCTAAATTCTGCTTTTGCAATGAAAATGATAGGAAGCTCCTGGCAGCAGTGCCAGGATGTTTCTAAATTGACTTTTCCTCCCTCTGCCTTTTAAGGCTCATCAGAAATAAATTGGTATAATTTGTTTGTGAATTAGCATAAGGTGGCTATAGAGATATGAAAGGTCTTTGCCAGGCTTAGTCCATTTACAGCTTGTGAGCAAATAATTTAATTAGTGGGAAACATTTATAGTAAGTGCATGCGAAGACTGTTAGCTAGGATCTTATTCCAGGCTCTGTGGCAGCCCTGGAGAGCCCAGCTGGGGCAGATATGGGATAAAGGGCCACGGTGGGCAACGGGTCAGCTCCTTCCTCGGCTACATTCACTCCTGCTCCCTAACCTGGTGTCTGGTATGTCTGACATAGCTCCAGATTTCAAAGGTTGGGGTGAAAAGTGATTTTTGTCAGTCTTTATGGCAGCATCTGCACTGCTCTACAGGAACGACCTGCAAGGCTGGGCCGATGGCCAACTTGCACATCTTGGCTTGTCCAAGGATGTCCGGAGTCGGTTGAGGGGTGGCCCCGGCTGAAGGGGATGGGGGGCTCTGCCGTTTAGGCTGGCCTCTTTGCCTCTATCCAACCAATCTGGTTTCACAGGAGCTACTTGCACGCCACTCACCCAGGCTCGGGTCGTGCTGGGCTGCTGGGGACGGCGGGCGCCTGGGACCCCCCCAGTGCCCAGCCTCACCCCATCCCCTCCTGCCTCTCGGCCGCATCCGAGGCAGGACGCAGAGGGGAGGTGGTAGGAAGGACCTGAAAGCAGCAAAGCAGCTCTTCTGTCATCCATTATCCATTTCAGGTAGTGATTTTTCTCTCTGCTATAAAGACCTTGGAAGTTTTAGGGAAAGTAAAGCTGATCGCAGTATTCACATGCCTTTGTTAAAATAAGAAAAACGGGAAAAAAACCCCAGCTCTTGGTTTGTTTTTTTTTTAATCTCTGTATCTGGCTTTATTTATACAATCCATCAAGAGGTATCTCGCCGACAACATTATTTAAGCTGAAATGAGAGACTCACTATTAGTCTTGAAAATTCATAAGATAAACAGATTTTGACATTTAATTTGTTGTAGCCAGTGGAAGAATAAATTACTGAGCAAACATTGTGCAGAAAATATTTAAGCAAAGGAGAAATCACTGTCCTTTGTATGGGATCTCATACCAGGGCCATATATTTTTCATGTCCTGTTTATTTTGTATTGGATAAGATGAAGTGTGCAGTTTGTATTGTTTGCTTGGGGAATAATTTAAACATAGCTAAGGACGGAGCATCTGTCGAACAACTTTTCAGTCAATAAACAGTGTAAGATGTATTTTTATTAAACATACCCCAACTCTCTCCCTTTACATCCCTGCTGCTGAGAACAGTGGGTGCATGAATTATCTTCAGCAGAAGGCACCAGGCTTTGCTGTGCAGGAAGAAACAGCTGCTTTGTTTCAGAGCTACGCAGGCATCTTAATGATTTGTGCTGCAAAGAAAAGAAATTAGGGGTAGAGCTAAAGCAGCTGGGCTCCAGAAAAAATAATGAATGTCAAATAAGTGAATGCCTGAGGTACCATCCTCCAAAAGAAAGCAGAAGTGGGATTGGGCTGGTGGATAATAGGTTTTCCATTAGTGTCCCCAAGGCCACCGCTTCACTGAGCTGATGTCGGCAGACCAGAGATGTTGGTACAAAAAGGGCTAACATGCCTCTTTGAGAGATGTGCCATGCACCGCTATCTGCTGAAATCCATGAATGGCAAATGCAAAGAGAGGCCATGCAGAACAAGGTATTCCCCAAGGGGGGACACATGGAAGAAATTTAGGAAACACAGCTGGGTCTGGTACTGTTTGGGGCTGTTGGGGCTTCACCCTCTGTGTCTGAGAGGGCTCAGAGCTGCCTTCACCTGCCCTGGCCTCAGTGTCTGTGATAAATCAACCATTGTGGTTAGGACTTTAAAAATCTCTTCTTTGAAATCTACTCACAGTTGAGAAATTCTGATTAAAAAAATAGGTAAGCCTAGTAGAGGTGAACCTACTGCTTCTGATCATTGTTTTTTTTAAAAAAATGTTAATAGCTTCTGTTAGAAAACCACACTTATACGAGTGTTATTCAGGTGAACACATGGTATAGACCGTGGATAAGTTTTGCCTGTCTTTCCCTGTTTTGCTCTCCCTCCCCTCCATTTATTTGCCTCCAGCTCTCACCTACTTCTGACCTGCAGTGATGAGTCCCTCGGGCGAGCTGGGGCTTCTAGCTACTGCTCCTGTGCAAACAGTAAATGATAAGCCATAGTCAAGGGATATTTACCCATACAGCAGAGCTTTTTTGATTATTTCTAATGATGCATGTGGAACTTTCAAGTTCGCGTACCAATTAATTAATTACGCTCTTCATTTGGTCTAATAGGAACTGCGGTACAAACAAGGGACATGAGGCTGGGACTGAGCAGCCCTTGCTGGGAACCAAATATGGAACAGCAGATGCTAGAGATTTTGCTGAGAGATTGGATTTGATTAATTCTTCTGCATTGTGAGTGCTGTAAATTTGGAAGCTGGGTGGGCCAGACTGAAAAAGAGAGGTGGCAGATGGGACGAGAGGAAGAAGATTAATAGAAATATAAGCAAGCGGCCTCGTATTAGCTCCCGCTGCTTGTTTTGAAATGTGCGGACTGAAGATGGAAGTAGCAGGAGGTGGTGCAGGTGGGAAGAGGACTGAGAGTGATGCGAGCTGAAACCTGGGACGACGATCTCAGGATGTGAAAGTCCTCAGCGCCTTCGCTGTCAGGTCTGGTGGGGGGCAGGTCTGCGGCAAAAGCGTTAGCCGGAGGGTGTAGGTCAGAGCAAAGCTGCCTTCTCATTGTGTGGGTTTCGGTCTGGAAGGAGAGTTGCAAATGGAGCTTGAGTAGATGCTAAAGAAAGTTGAGGAAGAGTTGGCAGCGATGTGCTCGGAAGAGTGTTTGGTTTTAGTTTCTTAAACAGTGGAGGAAGCAGCAAAAGGGTGTTGTGAGGATCATCGCGTGTTTTGGGACCAATCTGCCTCTCCGCGGTTGCATATCATGTGTTGGCCTTCAGAAGCGCTTGACTGTCCACGTTGCTTGCAAAGTTGCGAAGTGAAGCAGCAAAGGAATTAAACAAAAGGGATAAACAGGAAGGTAGTCCTCAACTCCCTGGAGCAGGCTGAAAAAGACGGACAGGAAAAGAGGACCTGCAGCAGAAAAGCATTAAATAGACACCCAGATAGGCTTAATGATAGAGACAAACTTTTAGATCAGTAAGAAACTGTGAGGACAAGCCTGTTCAATAAAGAGCTGATGATAGGGGACCACAGGGACAGTATGCACTAAATGACATCATTTACCACTCTGCTTGTTATCACTCATTATACCGCATTATGCTGTAGATCCTATTATATGCTTCTTAATACAAATCTGGCCCCTGCTGTGTCAGGCACAATGCACAAAAAGAGAAAAAAAAATTATTCCTTGCCCCAAGGAGTATCTCTATGAAAAATTGCATCATCATCTGTGTTGGAGGCTGTGGAAGATAGTGACAGGTGGACAGCGTGCTTCTCAGAATTCGCAGTTCTGTAACAAAAGCAAATTATATATCTATAAAGTAGAAATGACTGTTGGCTGAGTAGATTACAAACAGAACCTTGGGAGGTATAGCAGTTTCAATTTGTTGAGGGGGAATGATTCATTTTAGCGGTATAGAGATGCTGGAGATTTCATTTTATCTTAGATTTTAGTAGGCTACAAATCCTCACCCGTTCTAACTCAGAGACAAATCCTGTGTGGTTTGGTGATAATCTGTGACTTTCATTTGAAACTCAACAAGCCTTGGTCACCTCTTTTTCTTTGACATGGTGGCTTCTTCCAATGAAGAACCCCAAAATTCAGCGGGTGATAAATGCCAGAAAAGAGAAGGATTCAGGCAAAGTCTTGCGATCCAAAATGATCTCTTTTTAAACACCTCCAGGAAATCTGTATAACACAATGGCAGCCTGAGATTAAGGGAGGAGCAGAAGTCAGCAAGAAGTGCTGGCCGGGAGGAGGCTGCGGTCAGCCCAGCCCAGGGGCACCCACCAGTGGCACCTGCAGATTCCTCTAAACAGGGAACTGAGAAGGACCCAATTAATGTAACAGGGTAAACAATGTCCCCAGTGTCAGCAAAGAATAGAGAATGTGCAAGAAACTAGCCACAGAGAAGTTAACTGAATATAGGATAAATACAAGACTTTAGTTTGCAGCCCTTGGTAGGAGGAAGCTTGAAGATATGTAGTCGGTTTTAAGCAAAAATTGGTTTGACTGGCAGGGAGCATCACTTGCTAGTTGTTAATAGGGATGTATTCGATGATAGCGGGAAGTGAGTTCTCCATGGAGGAATGATTGCTACCAGGAGCTGGCTTGTAGTGACAGAAGGATGCATCCCAAGCCTGAGGTGCCCTTAACTACCCCAAACAGCTCTGTAAAGCACAAAACTATCCTGAGACCCAAGAGCACACAATTATCCTGAGACCCGAGAGAGTGGAAGTTTCTTCTAAATTCCTCTACTGTGGTAAGTGGGGTTCGGGTACTCTTTAAGAATTAAGAATGGCAGGGTAAGATATGAAGCTCAACAAATTTCAGGATATAAATTAAACTGCAGAAAGCCATGTCACAATTCTCCATACATAACTGTATGTTTAATTCATACATTTAATTGAGCAAATTCAGAAACGTGTAACAGTGCAGGACTATGCTGCCCTGGCCCCCGTAGGGACTCCCTGCTACAACCTCCTGGAGGAAAATCCAAGCCCTAGGCTCTGCCATTTGTATGCTAAAATATATGTTGGAGTCAACCACTGAATGGGCATGAAAACAATGCAAATATTTCAGAGTAAAGGACTTTGATGGGAAATTCATGTGAGCCCCGTAGGGCCTGGTCCAAAGAAAATACCCGCTCAGGAGAAAGAGGCTGAGGCCAGACTAAATACCAGCGCTTAGGTCAGTCACAAGGAAATTGCTCTGACTCAGTTTCCTCAACTTAGTCAGCGTTAATTTGTTTTATTTTGAAGAATGGGCCTTATTCTATAGAACTTGCCATATTCCATTTATTCCCATGAAGTCCCCATCAGCTGGAGAAGTTTCCTCCTTTGTTTCATTGTATTTGACAATACAAGAGATTTTTCCTCTCTCAACTAACAGATGAACCATTATAGTTAGTGAAAAATACTGTCCAGGAGGGTTAAGTCATTCCGCTTAGATGGCTTTGACTTTGCTATGCCAATTATTAATTTTCATGAATTTCAAAATATGTTTTATGCTGATAAAGCTTCTTAAACCGTTTCCTCTAAAGCTGTATTAAAGAAAGTGGCACTTACACAAGTCCTTTGGAATACCTAATGTGCCGTGGCTTTTGCTATAAATATTCGCCAGTTCATTATCTTCACTAAACTTCACAAGTGGGTAGGTATTGATTATTTTACCAGTTACAAGAGAAAAGTCTTGGATACTTGCATGTGGTCTGAATAAGCTTGCAAAGCAATCTGCTGCTTTCAGTCCGGCCAAGTGGGCAATTATTTTCCTAGCTTTCCTACCTTCTGTTTCCTCTTGAGTTTTGATGTTTTTCTGCTTTTATGTTGGAAATTAATTTGCTGCCCGGAAAAGGCACTTTACTGACAGGATCAACCCAGAAAACTCTCTCCCCCAAAGTCCAGAAAGGGTTTTCACACCAGGGAAGAACTTTAAAAACCGTGAGGTTTTGGGGGGGTAACGTGGCTCCTTGCAGCTGGTGAGGGTTGAGCTGCCCCATAGCAAATCCCTCCTCTCCGGGACAGACCAGATTTAATGGCTCCATCCGCGTGATGGAGCAACTTCTCGCACAATTTTCCCAAATTGTCCTTGTTTATCGTTGTCTCTGACTCCTCGCTTAAAACGCCCGCAGCCTCGGGGTGGTGGAGCGCTGGTGGAGCATCTGCGGTGGGCTGAGAGTCGCTTTAGGGTGTTTGTCCACACGGTTACAAACAACTTAAATATTCTGACAGCATGCACGGTCTTCTCACCTCCTCCATGGTTCAGGAGGTTCGCAGACATCCTGGATGTGATTTCCAGTTAATCCTGAAATTTCAGAGTGGAATATTTCCCTTATTTCTGAATATCAGAAGTGAGTTTGCTAAATAGTGAAAAACCAAGGTATATCACCATGGGGAGTATTTTAAGAAATCAGAAAAGTGTCATTCCTCTATGACAAATGACACTTAGCAATGATAAAATAGTGTTTAATAGCAGCAGAAGTTATTTGCTGCTGATGTTGCAGAAGTCTGGAGCTTTGAAGGACTAGAAAAGCTTGATCTGCATTTTCAGTTTCATAAAGGAAAAAGAGGAAAAAAGTAAAACATGTGATTCATTACTTAAAATAAGATAGTGGGTAGGAAGTGAGGGAAGATGACTCTCCTACCTTCAAATGGAAATATGTCCAAAGACCCATCTGGAATGTCTGAAAGAGCAGGCAAAGCCAGTACTGCTGAGTTGCAGCTTTTTGCACTAATTTCCACCACAACACCTTCACTCCTCTCCAAAATTACCTTCGTGTCGCTGAGCTCAGTTCAGTTTGGGAACTGGGTTAGGCTGAACTGGGGGAAATTAATTTTAGTGGGGAGCAGGAGGACTTAATGCAAATGCTTGTGGCACTGACAATTCACATCCTGGATGTTTTGCACTGATTTCTCAGTGGAGACAAGCCCTGGGGATCTGACTTTGATTATCTGAATCAGGCAGCTCCAAATTATCTTAATGTTGTGCTGACTTCACCCGGACCGCTCGTGCAGGCAGGGTGCATTAACCACGCAGCCGAGCGTGGCCGAAGGCAGCCGAGATCGGATCAGCTCCAGGTGCTTGGTGAAATCCTGGGAAATTGCCTAGTCTGGTATGAAACTGCGCCAGAGGAGACTGGAACAACGGCATTTGCTCATGATGGATGAGCCCTAATTTATTTCTGCTGTAAGAGGTTTTGGAGGCAAGGTTACCCTATAAATAATGTTTAAATTGTAATTTTGTTAAATCCCCTTCTCCTGTAGGAAAAAAATAAATTGCCGCCGCCTTCTGTTATTCCAGGTAATCAGTATCACATTGTCAGGTCCAATACTGTCTTTTCTTTTATATGATATATCTGTATTTTTGTGTAATGTGTGTATGTATATATGTGTGTGTGTATATATACACACACATATAATATATCTGTATATATATTATACATATATGTGTTTATCAGGAGAAAGATAATTCGTGGAGTGATGCCTGATCCAGCTAAGACCTTCACAGGTCTGTCAGAGCCATCAGAACTGCAAGTTGACACATGGAGCATCCCTGTGGGATAGTGCGTGGCATCTTCAGGAATGTGTCATCAAGGCATTTGCTTCTAAGAGGATTTCCTCTGGCTCATAAGAAATGAAAAGATGCTCTCTTCCTGACAAGTGACAGACAAAAAGTGACTGAAATCAGGCATCGGAGACACCAGCGTGGAGAAGGAAGGGGACAGCCCTGCCTGTGTGTCCCTGTTGCCAGGGCACGCCAGGCTGCGGGCTCGGTGCTCTACGTGGCACATGGAACAAGTGAATTCCTGTCCGAGCCTTTTCCTAGAAAGCCTCGAATATGGTTCTGGTCTGATACGGAGCAGAAGAAAGATGGACAGATGATTTCCCGTCCTGACTCCCTGATATTTTCTGATTCTCTTCACTGGGGGCATGGGGCAAATTAATAATAGGGGCCATTGGTGACAGATACTGTGGCACAGGGGCTGCTATTTCCCAGAACTGCCTGTCATTTGTATTCTCTTTGTGCCGTTGGTGTATACGGCTTCATTACTAAGTGGCTGACCTTTACGGAGCAGCTTGTCAGAAGCAGAGGTTTCAGCTTGACGGTTGCTGGCTCCGAAAATGGTACCTGGTGACTGGCTGGGAGAAAGGCAAGCTGCAAATGCAGCCCGTGGAAATCCTCCTCCTTATTCTGGGGGTGTGTAGCAGAGTGGCTACAAACTTTTCTCCGTTGATGCTTGAGAATGACAAATGGTGGCTGTTTCTTCTGAATGTGCGATTATTGATGCACGAGCCGGCTGTTAGGTTTCCCCAGCAAAGGGGTGGGACGTTATATGGATTTGTTTTAAAGGTTTAATTTTTAATAGGAATTTGGCACTTAATGCCATCATACTGATTTTGAGAACAGCCCATTGTGACAAACCTGCATATATTTCAAAAGAATTATTCTACTGAAGACCTTTTCTCTCCTTCTGTACCTTCATCACTCAGATGTAATTTCTGAAAAACAAGCAAAACATTTCTGCTATTGTGTGGCAGCAGGACTTTAGCAAGTGAGCCTGTCTCAGTCCGTAGGGATGTGTCAGCCAACAAAAGGCTGACTGATGTCTCAGATCTGAGCTGCTTCTCTTAAAACAGGAGAAATATTAACCTTGAATCAGGAGATAAGGAGTATGTCATTTAAAAGAAACTTAGAAAGGAAAAAAAGGAGGTGTTTGTTTAAGTCTGCCTTCAACAAATTAGTAGCCAGGTTAGAAACTTTTCTACCTTTGAGCAGGTTTGCTGGAGCACGCTGCGAGCTTGCAGCAGTCCTACCAAAAGCAGCATCGCCTGTTTTACGAGTAGGTGTATTGCAAACGCCGTCTGGAAAAACTGTTCTGGGGGGTATCATTTGGAGGTGTTTCGGCCAGGATGACTATCCGGGGTAACGCGGTGCAGGTTTAGCGACGAACCACGAAGCAACCCAGCTGGTTTGCTGGGTTCATCCCGGAGGTGGCTGCAAGGAAGAGCCGAGCTCCCACTGTCCAGGACGGGTTGGCTCGGGTACCAGCACTCACCCCCGCACCTCCCCAGGTCTGGGCTATACCAGGCTTGAAGGTAAGTCTCCAGGGGTCACGTCCCCTGGGGGATTTTGGCAGCTGCAGCACATTACCTTGGAGCGAAGCAAGTCTGTCTGCTTTCCCAGGCTCAGGGCTGTGTCTCCTCCTGGATCAGATTCAGTCAATGCATACTGGTTCCCCTGTCCCCTCAGAGACAGAGGCATTGAAGGGCTGGATGGACATCTCCTGGTGAACACCGGGAACTTCCATTAATAATTGCTCAGCACCTCTCCTGGAAGCCTACCCCCTGCTTGGAGGACACAGAGACGCAGGTACCGTGGCACGACAAAGGTGACCAGTGGGTATACGATGGTAAAAGGGGGACACCCCAGCTACTTACCAACCGCTGGGAGATTAGATCAGTGTATTTGTCCAGGCAGTGGGGGAATGCAGTGCACTGGTATTTACAGGTGTTAAATGGAATCTCAGTGTAAGAGATTACTTCCATCTTTAGCCAAAAGAAGTCCCCTTCCAAACAATCGAAAAACCTTCATAGGGAAACAAGGAATTACTGGTACTCAGAGAAGATGCTTGCAAAGGTTAAACAAGTGAGCTGTCCTGCCCTAGAGAGTCAGAGAAACTTCAGGTTGGGTCATAGTTGATTTTTGTCCATTGAGGAAATATGAGATGGACCCTGCTGTAGGCGTGATGCCCAGAGATTGGAGAAGGACTTCCATCAGTTCCAGCGATGTATCTGCACACAGGGCTGGCGGGGTCAAACTCCTTGATTCACTACAGTTATCTGATGGGAAGACTAACACAAGGGGTAGGAAATTACCTTAATAGCCAATTCATGTGGTTTAAAAGTGCATTCTTGCCTCTCTGGAGTGCTGCTGCAGATGAGACTCGCGGAGGAGCAAAGTGCAGAAGTTTTGGTTCAGCAAGTCCCATTATTGCCAGGTTAGAAGCCTGGAAAATCACAGGTTGCAGAAGCAGACTGGCTTAACCTTAACTACAGATGTGCTGCCATAATTACGGGTGCTGTTTATGTGCAGAGCCAAGCCTGTTGTGGGACTTGTTTTTTCCTTGGCTGGAATTAATGAAAGAATCCAGCAGCCTCATTGACTGAGCAAATCGGCAGTCAGTTAAGTGCATCCTGTCAGCAAAAGGTGATTTTAATACTAGGCCAGTGGTCTCTCGCTAATTAAAATAAACATTTATTATTTGGTTTTGGGATTCTTTCCAAGAAGGAAAATACAGTTCGGAAAGGCTTTCAGAGCCAATTGCCTTCCACAGCCTGGTCTGTGCTTGAGACTGACACGAGGAGGATCTGGGAGGGGGAGAGGAAGAGAAGAATGGGAGGAACAAAAGGTGTTGAAAAGCTCAGCTGAGTCGCAAAGCTGGAAGAGAAACAAATCAATGTCAGGAATTAGAGAAAGAACAGGCGGGGAGAGAACAGAAAAAGGAGCAGAACAAAACTGAATAAGACAGACAAAACATGATTGATTGGGAGGGAGGACGGCACAAGACAGCTGAGTGACTGGTGGAGGTAACGGCATAGATATGAACCGGGGGAAGTGGGTCTGGAGACATTGTCACTGGGATCTCTAAGGGTAGGAAACGCTGGAAAAGCATTTGCCGGGAGTGACGTTGGCGTGATTGTTGCTCTTCGGGGTGGAGATGGGGGAGATGACCCCGGAGGTCTCCTCCAGCTCTGGCTGTGGTCAGGCATCCCATAGTCCCCACTGCCTGCCCACGTCCCACAGCAGCCCTCACCCCAGAGGGACCTCGGGTAGAGACTTCACGGGTAAGATCTTCTCCCAGCTCTCTTGCCATTCAACACAGGAGGTAGCCAGCTGAGATCCAGGCTCGGAGACTTCTGTCTCACCAGCAAACTGGCCAACATCACGTACGCACTGAGCACACGTGCAGAGCCCAGGGCCAGCCGCAGCACGTGCTGCTCGTGTCCCGCTCTGGTTGTCTGGCAGCGGGTATCAGGTAAACACATCTTTCCTCTGGGAACTGGGGGGAGCTCCCCAGTACCTCCACGGTGAATACAGTTACCAGTAGAACAGCTGTCCATAAAACAGGGGATGTCAGGGAAATGCTCTGACTCCAAACCCACAGCCATCGGGGGCTTTCCCTGCTGAGCAGAGGAGCTTTCGTGGTGGCTGCTTGTCCTGCAGGGACCTTGTGTCTTCTCCCATGGTTGCAGGAGAGGCAAGCCTGTGTTTAGCCGTAGTTTCTGCTCTCAGTTTAGTTCCCATCAGAATAGAGAGTGGCTGCTCTTTTATGGGAGGTCTCGGGCAGATCTGAGGGCAGAGGGAAGGAAATGTGATAGCTCTTCACACCATCTCTGCAGAGAGGAAAAAAAAAAGCAACTCAGTAAAACCACAGTTTTTCTTATTGCTTGATGCTACACCTATAGAAATCAGAGGAGAATCTACCATTCAAACCAGATAAAGTGCTGATATCATTGTTTTGGATTTTATATTGTCCAATAACCTGTCAAGTGTCATCAAGACTGGACCATATTCAGGCAGTGCAAGGTCTGTAGGCAGAGATGAAATCTTTTTTTTCAGATGATCTGGTATTACTGGAAAAGTAGGAGAGCTTTTCAGCATCCAAGTGCTTGTGAATAGGAACAGCGGTCTTCAAAACTAAATAGGAGTTGTTAACAACTTAATTGGATGCGTGCCCCTTAGGCCATGATGGGAGGAATAGTAGCGGGTGTAGTACTTGTGAGCAGTTAGAGAGACAACGTCCCGTTGTTGAAGTCTCCACATCTCATATGTTTTCCTGCATGTGTCTCGGACTCCTGCAACCTTTGTGCCTGCTGCTGCCTGCGAGGGTCAGACACGGAGTGGGGCATGAGCCTTGGTTTTCCTCAACCTCGGCTGCCTCCGGACAGCTGGGCTATCCCAGAGCAGGATATTCCAGTTAACGGGATGGGCACGGGACCGTGCATTGCATGACCCGGTGGGTGCAGGCTGTGGCTGCCAGCCTGAGGCGGCGCGGGCAGCTGCCTCCTCCCTGGAGTTGGGCAGAATTTGTGCTGGGAGAACACGGGGCTCGGCACGCTCAGGTGGCTGCAGTGGTTGGATGGCTGGAGGTCCTGTAACCAGATCCAGATTGGGGGTTGGGACCCACGACCCCAAAACAGCCCGTTACTTCACGCCTTCCAACTTTTACCTGCTCATTCTTATTCCTGTATCCCTTGGGACCTTTGTGCCCAGGGAATCCCATGTTGTGAACGCATCCATGTCACATCTGAATAAGTTTCCATAATTTTCCAGTGCTGCAGAAAAGCCCTCAGGGGTCCCCCGGCATTTCCAGGTGAGTGTGGACACGGGGGGAGCCTGAGCTGTGTGGCCCATATGCCATTTGATAAATGCTTAGATAAATTCCTTAATATTATTTCACTCCCATGGGGTTTGTACTCTCTGATGTTAAAGCTAATGGCCAAGAGTCACCATGATATATTCAAATGTGAGATTAAAGGTGTGACATTGCTTGTGTGCTGTAAACTAGTGACTGTTCTCACATTAGAGCATTTGCTCAAATGTCCTGTGGATGAGGCAATGTTTTCCTCCCTCCTGTAACTATTTCACACTATAGAGAAGTCAAAATCTGCTTTTGAAACAGCTACAGACCCTGCCTATTTTTAACAGGGTGTTTACAGAAAGATGCTCAGCACCTCCTATGTGGTTCTCTGCTCTCATCGAGCAGTCAGCACCGTGCAGGATGAGGCCTTGTGTTGGCATCAGTTACCGAGGAAACTGCCTCTATAGAAATGGAGCATCTGTTTCTATTAGCAACAGCAGCTTTTGCATTTAAGCGTGTGTTAGTGCATTTAAGCTCCTCGTTATTGAATTGTGTTTATTTGTGGGCTTTTGCAAGTTTGGGGGCTGCGTGGTGAGAAAGGAGTTGCTGCAGGAGAGTGGGTTAATACCAGTGGGACAGAAGGTGGGGGAGGCAGGAGAGGGGAGAGCACGAGTCCTCCGTTCACCCGTGTAAAAGCTGGGCATCCTCCCCGAACGCGCCCGCACACCTCCTATAAACCACAGCGGTTTGAAAGCCAGAGATGTGCGAGGAGCAGGCGATAAGTTTGGCTGAGCGCTGTGCCCCGCTGCCACCAGGAAAGCCCAGGGCCCTTCTGTATGTCCAAAAAGCTTCTCCCAGCCAGCAAGGACAGACGGATGCTTTGGATAGCGGAGGAGTGAGGTAACATGGGAAAGCTCTTGTGGGGCCGTTCTCTTTCAGGAACAACAGGATGCTGCCAGTGTGTTCCTGTAGCTATTCCCGGTAGGTACACGGAGACGGAAATTATTTCTGCTGCGATGACTAAAGCGGTGCGTGAAGAGCCATCGTCTTTACCTTTCACTGTCAAAGCCTGCAGGGGAGTCGGAGTGGGATTGAAGCCAAGGCGCCCATTCGCTCCGATGGGCTGGGGGACGAAGCGCGGCGTCTGCTTTCCCATCCCGGGTATCCATACGTCTGCCGCCTTGCATCCGTAGCAGGGAAACACGCGCTAAGGGGAGGCTGGATGTGGGAGGGTGAAACGCTGCAGAGCAAGAGCAGTTTCGGTGAAGAGCAGCTCTGCGCTTTTGTTCGCAATGCAAACAGACCAGCAAAAAGGAAAGGCACAGCTTTCGCTGGAGAGCAGCCACAAAGTGGTTGTGAAAGTTTTCTCCTATTTACTTGGAGGAATTTTCTTGCACGTCTCAAGGAGACTTTTACATTGCCTTTGGAAAATAGGCTGCAATCACCCGGAGAAATGGTGTGTGAAAAGGCTAGGGCGGGAATCACCGGTGAGATGAACATCTGAAGTGAGCCACAGACTATATGAGCATGTTTAAAGACGTGAACATTTTGTTCTGCTGTGATAAAGCTTGTATCTATAAAGTACCAGGGGTTTCTCATTAAAGAAAACAAACCCCTGTAGCTCAGATGGTGCACGAGGTCAAAATACATTGAGGTTCATCTCAGGTTCTGACTTTTCCTTGCATACAAGCATTACTCCTACAAAGTAGAACTATCATTTTCTGCAATAGAAAAACTAAATTCTTCTGACTCAAAAAGTTGCATTGGAATGACTAAAACTAATCAGGCAGGGTTGTTTGGTAGCTTATAGCAAGTCTTAAAGGCTGAGCCATGCTTATAGCAATTCAGCTAAGTAGATTAACACGTATGAATCTTCGAAGCTGTCAATCCTTTGCAGAGAATTTGTATTAGGCACTTTTGGACGTTTCTGGTGGGTTCTTCTCAGCTGATATTACTTTCTCACCACCAGATTCACTGACCATGCAAACTTTTCTTTTCTTCTTGTGGTTTTGTATTTCAGTTTGTTTCCCTGAGAAAAGGGAAAGGAAACACATTTGCGTATTGCCATGGTTGCAAAATCTGGCATTCCAAAGGCAAATCAGCTCCCTTTGTATGTTATTGGGTCAGCTGTGATGAAATGAGGGGCAAAGAATGTGTCTGAGCCCTTCAGCTTTTGGATGTTCAATGAGAGAAACATTTAAAGGGCATAGCCAGGAGCTCTGCTGGGATCTTGCCGAGGCAGCTGCAGAAACCATCTCCACTTGACGTTTGCTACAACTCCTCAGCTGATGATAACCTCCGTCATAGCCAAAGTTGACAAAAACTACATAAGGGCTACTATTTCTGCCCCAAATCGGCTGGCTTATTTTAATAACTTTCATTGGCACAATTAGTGACTGATAGCCTGCGAGCTGAGCTAGCATGGCGGGCAGGGGAGGGTGCTGGCCGTGCCAGCAAACAGCCCTAGGGCTGGACTAGAAGGAGGGGATACAACTAACTTCTTAAATTCCTCCAGGAAAGTCTGCTGTGGAGGAGTCTGACAAAGCATGGGTGCTTTTAAGGGTGTTTGAGCCACCGTTTAAAAGCAGCATGCTACTGCAATGCCTGAAGAGAGCGGTACGTGCTGCTGTTTGTTTGGGACGCTGACTCCTGTGGGTTTCCTGGTGCTGGGGTGTCTCTCAGGTTTGCTCAGCAGGCAGCGTCGGGAAGAGTGTCTGGTAGGGTTGCTGAAAGATCTTACTTTTGCATGATGTTACAAGACAGTTGAGAAAAATAGGAAATGCTGCTGAGACTGCTCATTGCACTTCTCACACGCTCTTGCCTTGCTCTTTTTGGTCAAAACTGAATATTTGCTGGTTTTTCTCTTCCACTGCTAATATTATGCCTTAGTGCTGCCATGTACACGATTTTTATCAGTAGCCCCTCCAATGGATGCTGTTGATGCTCTGTCCCAGACAGTAGATGGTAGCTAGAAAAACACACTCCTGCGGGCCCCTGCTCCAGAAAAATACCTCGCAAGGCTGTGCGAGTCCCCAAGGTCAGCAGGGGAGGGGCTGCCCCTCTGCACTGGCTCTCTTCAACGTTCAAAACGGGTCAGGCTGGGAGTACAGCTGGGATCGTTCCTCCCAGGTATCCATCTCTAGTCACCCTCACCCTCTGCAGTGAGAAGGCACTATCGGTGAAACCTACCTGCCTGGAAAGGAGCTTTTTCTGAGCAGCCTAATGCTCTGCATCCTAGGTGAATTATTATAAATGACTTATAATTATTTACCTAATTGCAAGTGCCTTCACGAAGGATTTTGCTAGCACTTAATGGGACTAAAGTAACATCTGAAGCTATAGTAATGAAAATATAATGCAACATGATAGCGTGATAACAACACCAAAAAGGCTGATCTGAGTGGGATTAGTGTCTCAAGATGCCAACCGTAGGTGGGTAGTTAGGATAGAAAGGAGCTTACGCTGCAGGGCACTGCTCCAAAGAGTGTGAACAGGCAAGGGGCACAGGGGGAAGGAATATCATAGGGACATTGTAGAAAGGAGGAAAATGCAGGGCACCAGGAGATAAGAACCCTTTTTTAGAAGCACGGTCAGGCTAGGGGTCATGGGCACTGTCAGAAAGAAACCACAAGTGGGTATTTGTTTTCATTGGCCAGGTTTTCTGTATTCCTTTTTATTTTTTTAGTGACAGGTGCTCTGAATAAGACATCCTGGTTTTGTCTTTTTCTTCTACAATGACGTGAGAATTGCAGAGTTATTTCTGAATAAAGACAGTTTCAGTCTAGAATATAGAGTCCATAGAGGGGAATTATATGGAGAAGGTATAGAGGAATAGGTGTTCAGCACCACTACTGCAAAGCAAAGCCCTTTGCAGATGCTCATCCACAGCAGGTAAGGCAGGAGGTTTATCCTCTGCGGGATGAATTCAGAGGGACGGTGGGAGGTGCAGAGGTGACATTAACCAGGCAAAGAGGACACTTGGCCTCTGTCTGAGAGTACTTTTGTTTATAAATTCAGCATCCACTTCCCAGGAAAATATTTTTGATGTTGACTTCAGACATCCTCTCTCTGAGAACGGCCCAGCCTCCTGGCTTGCCCAAGAGACAATAGAAGGAAAAGAAGCACAATAGGTGCATGTGCTAAACACTTTAATGAGCACTTCCACACCATTCTCCTGTATTTCCCCACAGCCCCATGAGTCAATAAGCACCTCATGCAGCTTTCTAGATAGTGCGTAATAAACTGATACAGCTGTGGTCTAGCCCAAACATTAGCTCTCATTCACTGAATAACTGATAGAAACGTGAACTTAGTTTGTTCCGTCTATATTATCTCAATATACTATTCCGAGTAATTTCTTTGCCTGTGTAGGGTTTCTACAATGAGATTATGCTTAAAATATTTTAGACACAGTTATACAAGTTGTGCAAAAGGCACTGTGACAAATTTTCACGTGCACAAATACACAGTTGATTTATCTGCACCTGCAAACAGAAAAAGGCCCTTGGATTTGTTGCCCTGTGGCTCCGGAGGATGCGTATCTCTCAGTTGTCTCCGGTTCATTTTGAATAGCAAGTTAATGACAGCACGCAAATCGCCAGTGATTATGCTTCGGTTTCCATTGTCAGCCAACATAATGTCCTCCTCCAGTAGCACTTTGTGATGTGGGTCTGTGATGTGCGGAGCATTCAATAAGAAGCGCTGTAAGTTCCGTATCAGAAATTCAGCCTTTATAGTAGTTACTTGGGACAATTTTATCTCCTGGAGACAGGGCTTTTAAATTATGACTATTAATTTGCATTGTATCTGGGAGTCTTTCATCTCCAGCTCTCTCTCAGATATGTAGTCCAGATAGACTTGTATTATTCCCAAACCCCTCAGTCTTTCTCTTCCAATTCCTGCAAGAGAAATTTTTATGGTTTATGTAAATCGGAAATTATCGGGCTTCAGAAAATATATTTTTTTTTTAAGATTGTTTACACGCAACCAGTAAGAGGATCTGGAGCAAGGGATGTGGATAACAAAGCCTTGCAAAGCGAAAAGGGATGTGAGTAGGGAGGACTTAAGTCCCATTCTTTTAGACATTAATAAATAAGAAATGTGCTGTTTGGGGATTAAATTCTACCTCCATGTCCAATGATGTAAATCTGCTGAGGCCAGCTATTTCAATAAAGTTGGTCTGACTTTGAGCTCTACGTTGCTTGCACCAGCTCAGGAACTGTTCTGATCATTTCTGCCCCTCTGCTGACTCTCTCTGACAGCTTATCAACAGCTTTGCAATTATCTGAGCCTGTGAAAAGCTCATATAAGAATCAGATTTCACTTAGTATTTTTCCATCATGCTCTACGTGATACTAAATGCTCATTATATTTGCATGTTTTGGAAGTGTGTCACTTCAAATATAATTTAGTGTGAGAATTCAGAATTAGGGATTGTTGGGAATTTTTCAACGAAATAGCTTTGCTGAAGAAAAATTTTCTCAAACCGGGAGTGTACCACTAAAAGCAACATTTCTTCTGGGAAAGGTGATTGTGCAAGGTGTGGGAGACTGGGATGCATTTTTCACGCTGCCTTTTCCTCCCTCCAGTGAACACCCTAACGCTGCTTTTGCTAATCCGGGGTTAGTTTCTCACTCAGCTGAACCTGTTGGAACAACTTTCTTATTGAAACAGGAATTTGAGCCTGAATCTCTCGGTCTACGTCCACGCTAATAAAATCAGCAATGCTTCCCAGCTCCCGGCTCCGGGCATCCCACCTCGGCAATGTCCTTTCTCCTCCCCTCTGGGTATTGGTTTTCTTGCAAAGGCAACCCAAGACTGTGAGGCAAGAGCTGTGACCGCATTTTTCTGGTCTCAGTGAGTGCTGTAATGTATCTGGTGCATTTCTAAGCCATGTCCCACAGCCTGCTGGCCTGGCCCTGCTGCTCCTGAGGCAGGGGCCTTCCTTTCCTTTCTGTTTGGGAAAAAGGAAACACATTTTTGGGAAGTTCTTCACTTCATCCCTCTGCCAAATCAGACTTTTCTGAGTGTTTTTGATGGCCAGAAGATTTTGGCAGAACGGGACTATTCCTCATTGCCCTTTATAGCTTTAGTCATAGTGTTCCCTGTTGTTTGTATGATGAACTCCAAACAGTAGCTTGGTTGGCAGCTCAGTATCTCTTTAAATCACTACTGGTTTCTTCTATGTCATTAATATTTTATTTATGTTGTATTACATTTCGCATCAGTCTCCATGCCAACAGTTCATGCCAGGAGCAACGTGTGATAGAATAGCTTAAATCCTCAGAGATATAAGCGCTTTCTTTTTGGATAGTGTCATTAAGTCAGATTCATTTTGTCCTTTGTTTTGCAGTGTCAGAGAGCCAAGGCTGGACATGTTCCTCCTCTGCCCCATGCCTGCAGTGGTGTCCAACGAGGACACCTCTTCCCGTGGTGAGAGTTGAGGATTAACGCTTACTTAAGCCATCATCAAGTGTCATCCATGACCGACACCAAATCCGTAGGGAAAGGCAGAGCCTTTCACTAGACCAGGTGGTAATTCTGGGAAAACTCAAGGTTTTGAGTAGAAAGTCCCTTCCTTGGGACATTTACAAACTCTTGCTTGTGGAGTTGCACCATCCTGGCTATGCCACCATTACTGCTCTCATTCCCCTGTAAGTGCAACCCGTGTAATGATTTTATTGTTTCCCTGTTTATATTGTTTATCTGAACTGTAGGTTCCCATCTGCTTCTGCTACTGTGAGGCAAATCCCTCTGAGGCTGGATTGGAGAAGAAGCCACTGGGAGAGAAGACAGAGGTAAGCTTAACTCCCTCTTAATCACATACAGAATGGTCACAATCCTGACTTATGCTGCAGATTTGCTGGGATCCATATAACATGCCTTCTAGGAGATTTATCCAACGTCTGCTGCTGAATGTCCATTTGTTCTTGCAAGCTGTCTTCCGTCCCTTTTATCCTGCAGTGGTAATAGTCAGTTCTCAGCACGTGAAGTCCTGCAGAAAACAGCAAAATGATTTCTGCAAGGAATATTCCAAGCCTGTGCTCATTGCACTCCTCTGGCTTCCAGAGAAAGGTGTGATGCTCGGCGCTGAAGAGCACGTCCTGCACTGGGACCTGCCGACTTGATGTCCCTCTGACCACGTCTCCTACCAGCTTCACTCCTCCAGCTGCTTTTTGAATGCGTGTGTTACAGATCGGCATGTTTGAGGGTCACATTTGTTATTTCAGCCTTTAATAGATGTCCAATAAAGAGCAAGGAACGGTACTCAACCCTGCAGATCCTGCGAGAGGACACCACTCTGCTGGGACTGCATGACTTCTGTCCTGCCCTCTCTGGGATGCTCACACCAGCACCAGAGAATTGCAAAGATCAGAAAGAAATAAGAGAAAAAGTGAGTAGAAATAAAAAAGTAAACTATTCAGCTTTAAATAAGAGAAAAATAAGCAGGAGGGTACAGCCAAAAAAGAATGCAGTGTCAAGGGAAAGAGCAGCAAAAAACCATGAGTGTGTTTCTACGTGTTTAACAAAAAATGGATACAAGGGACCCCTAAAGGATTGTTACTTGAAATGCAAAGTCTGGATAAAATAATTTATCAATGAGGATAATCTAATGCCACACAGGAAAGATGTGGCACTCAAAATACTTTAGAGTCCTGGGGCCTGACAAATTCAAGTTTTCTCCCACTATATTCTTAAAATCCTAAGTCTGTAAGACGCAGGGAATGGTATTAATCACAGGTGTAGCCAAAGGCAGAGAGCTGGGAATCACAACTGCCTTCATAAGCCTCTGCACCAGAGGGGATTAAAGAAAAATGAGTTTACTGGAGGAAATGTGGAGTTAGCACATATCATCCCAAGAAGCAATTTGTCCATATACACACCTCTATGCAAGTGAAGGGGAAGGAAAAGAAAGACCTAGGCAGCAGCCTCAGCTTATACACATGGCTGCATTGATTTTCCATGCCGATTAATGGCAGCTAAGAATACATCCCTGGAGACCACAGAGCAAGAACTACAGGCAAAATTGCTTCGCCTGAGAATACAGATGCCTTTGCAGACTCATGGTATCAGCCCTCCTTATTTGCTTCTGTTTCTTTTATTAAAAATCCACAGTGGGAAACAAGCTGGTGCATCTTCCTGACGCTTGCAATGTAGTTGAGGGAATATCTGTCCGTTTCAGCATGCCAAATCTGTCCTTTAGCTTGGGTTTTTGTTTGTTTTGTTTTGTTCTTTGTGAAATATAATGGGTGGCCTTGCTTATTTTTCCCAACTAGCGATTCCTTTACAGATCAAACTGCAAGCCCAAACTTTCTGACATGGCAGGATTATGAAAGACCTGCAGAAGAGTCATGCAGTCTCTGCTGTGAAATCTGACAATTTAGGAGGTTCCAGCCTGGTCCTGACAGCGATGATTTTTGATACCCTTTTAAAATACAATTCTTCTTCTGTTCTGACAGGTATTGTAGAAATAAATGAAATGTGCAATCCTTTGTGCAGATGGGAGGGCATTAGATGATTCACTGCCTTTGAGGGTGCTAACAGCCATCCTTTACACATCTTGTGTTGGTTTAATGGGTAGTTTGCAGCTGTGGGATCATTGCTATATTTTGTAGTTTTGTTCTATTATTAGCTATTAAAGGAATATGAGACCACAGATAGCGTTGTATTACACTACCAGTTCCTGGATTTATTGGCACCACCTAGGGATTAAAACAGATGCTGTCACTCTGCAGAGTTATCTTCAAAGCAGGGGAGATACGATGAATACGTGATCAAAGGACCCTCACTTCATCCCATTGTGCAGTAATTACAGAAGGCAACATTTTCGAAACAGGCAGTGTTGGCTCGGGGGAAACGAGCAGCGCAGAGGCTTTGCCCCACATATCAGTGGTTCGGAGATGGGAAATGCTCCACACTCACGATAACTTCTTCCAAGGAGAAAACCGCTGCAGGAGGATCCAACAGTACCCTCTGGGGCTTGTAAATACCCTGTGCTTACCCTCCGGGCATGTAAATACTCTGCGGTTAGTGAGAGGGCTGCTTATTTACAGTGACCAGAACCATGTTTATAATATAAACTCCCTCTCAGTGACCTTTTGTGATAATTTCAGCTCATTCTGCCATGGCTGCTGGGCATGTTCCTGCCTCTCCAGAGGTTATGATTGGGACCTTTTCACCCAAGGAGACCTCTGCACCCAAGGAAAAAACGTATTTACTTTGAAAACAGCATGGTAATCTGCCCTTTGGAGGAAATTTGGAAGAAACCATTGGAGCTAGGATGAGGTATGAAGTCTGTGGCAGAGCCACTAGCTCAGGTTCCTTGCATGTGTGGGCGAAAGGGACACACAAAATAATGCAGCAAATGCACGGTACTCATTTAGGTACTGTGAGGCTTGGCTGAGATACATAAAAACCCCTCCTAAACGTACAGTGCCTCTTCTTTTTTTGCATTGCAGGGGGCCTGCAGCCTCTCAGACCTGTGTCGATGGCATCCTGAGCCTGCCACGGCCACGTACGGCTCCAGCCGCAGCAAGCGGTACGCTGAAAGGCAACACTTCCAGAAAAGGTCTGAGTCATTTGAACATTAATTGGCATTAATGGTAAGTGTAGTTCTGTTATCCAGCCGCAGCCCAGTGCAGGTTGACCATGTGCTGGTGGTGTGGAAGCGGCAACTATCAGTCGGTGGGTTTATGGTGAATCATCTCTGGAGCCAGGTGGCCTTTATGGTGTTGCTGTTCAAAGTCTGATGATAAGAGCATGTTGTGGTTAATGATAAATGTTATCTTCCTCCTTCAAAAAATGTGGGAACTTCTAAGGTAAACCTGAAGCTGGAGGCTGATGAGAGAAAGGCAAGGTACAGCCAGTAGCTGGATCCCTGCAGCCCTCGTGTTCTCGTGGAGCCCTCGTAATAATTATGAATAAACCACTGTTCTTTCAAATCACTTTCTAAAATAAACCATCCAGATGGCTGTAAGTCAGGACCTAGTCATCAAGCTGAGTAATGATTATTTTGAGTACATTAACCAAGAAATGTGTACAATTGTGCTGAATTATGCACAAGGCAACTCAGACAGATGTGCACACAGAAGCAGGAATATCACAAGTGTCAGACAGCGGTGGTTCACGCTGTCATTTTGGTCCTGGTCTGTGGGACAGTCTGAGACCTATTTAAGGATGTCTAACATGTAATGTGTAGAGAGGAAGGATGTCTTTTCTCTCCTACAGCTTTATAGGTATTGGAATCACTCAGAAATCTGTAACAGGAGATACTCAGTCCTAAGCGAAGATAAATGTTCTCTCTTTTCTTTTTGAGCAGAGGTGGAGAGGACAGATAGCTTTTCTTACAGTCTGTGAGAACAAGGTTATTTGGCTTTTCAGCCAATACTGAGGTTCTTTCCCCTCCTTTCCCCCAGGATGTCCAATTCAAACTTGGAAAAAATTAAATTTGTAAAGCAACGCTACCAGAGGAAAGCAAAACCCAGGTGCTGTACTAGGGTTCCCTATGTCCATAGTGTAATAGAGTAAAATATAAATTCACAGAGATGTTTTCCAGCCTGCTCTGCCCAAACTAATGTGCTTGTTTAGTACTTGTACTGAAGTGCCTGGTAAGCGCAGAGGGGTGTGCTTGATTGCTTTTAATGGGCACACTCAGTGGGGTGGCTTTCAGCAGCATTTGCTGCCTGAGTCGTGAGGAATTGTCACAAGGTCTGTCCAGCTGTGGAATACTGGAAGGGTCTTGTTGGCTACCGCCACTGCTTTATGATTCCTGACTTTACTCCTCAAACCTCAAGCAAAAAGCTTTCGGCAGGGAACACCTCCCATAGCGTTATGGAGGCTGCTGCAAAGTGCTCCCCTGGTGCCAGGACAGACGGGAGGACTGGGCATCCGCGCTGCCCTGCTGCGTGCCGGACACGGGGCCACTCGCATATCGCAGAAGCTTCAGCTGAGAAAAACACCACCTGAAACTCGGTTTGTCCACTACACACCAATTTACATGACTAAACTTTGTGCTAAAATACAGCCTGAGTAATAGCGAGTGCTTTTTTTTTTTCTTTTTTTTTTCTTTTTTTTTTTCAATTTTTATTAGCTGTGAAATCAAGGCCTTTCCCTAGCTGGAAGTATGTGAGCAACCTCCATGTATAGGAAGGTTGTAGTGGTATAGCAGAAAAATAAAACTATTAGAAGCTCTTGAGGCATAAATTCAAACTCTCATTAATCTCTGTGGGCTGCATCTTAAATCTGAATTTTTATAGAACGTGGGTGGTATTTTCAAAGCGAGTTGCTGGAATTGGTTGGCTTAGAGGATTGACTTAGATGATAACAATATGTTTCTGAACCGCAGTCCTCTGCCTGAACAAGATGCAGGCTGTGGTTTATGCTGTGTGCGTCGCTGATACACAGTTGTGCCCGTGGCGTGGGGGTGGCTCCAGGTCCCTGGAATTCTAGTGCTGGAGAGCAGAAGGGCTGTGGGGAGCACGTGAAGCTGTAGGAGTGACACACAGAGTGGTTGATAGACTAGTTTTGATTTTTCCGATATTCAGTAATGCAGTTATGGCATGCTTTTTGTTTCTTTTTATTCATTTCTTTTTTTACATTTATAAATAACATATATCTATAATTCTGTATCATTCCTGTCTTTCACCCAGCCCTCAGAGGAGTCCCTTACCACTGACATAAATGTCAGGAATGAGGTTACACTGGCTTCAGCCCAGGAGAGACACACTTGACTCTCAAGCTTTTGCCCGTCTCTTAATTGCATCTGGGAGCATCGAGTTTGTTGGTTTAAGCTGTCATAATGCAAAGGTTTCTGACTCACCACTGCCAGAAGAATAGCAAGAAATAAACTACTGTACTTATGGAAGTTTAGGTTATGACTGAAGTGTTGTCTTTAATCAAGGACAGACTTTGTGCCTAGAAAGAGTAAAGGCTAAAGGCTAAATTCCAGCTCCAAGAAGGATGCATGCTGGAGGGATTCCCTATTAGAATTTGAAAAGAGCTGTCACTCCCTCTGCTATCACAAGTGTCTTGGTACCTCAGATCTAGGAATTTTCCACATTTTGTTAGCAATGCTACTAAAATTTGAAGGATGGATGAAGAAAACCCTTATTATGTGAGATGTGAGATGATAGCAGAAACACGATTTTGTTTCCAAGTTTATGGCAGTTTGGTTTTGGCTTAGGTAGGTATGGATTGGAGGAGAACCTAATCTTCATATTTTTTAAATAATGTAAATAGCTGACTCTTCACTTTGGGGAAGCAGCACGTGGTGATTTGGCCACGGTAGGTCCTAAACACAAAATTCAGCTGAAGGGAAAATTTTGCTTATGGAGATTTTTATCTTTACTTTGTGCAGGTGTGAATGAGTGCGAGATACTGGAAGATGTGGTCCCCTGGGAGCAAGGTAGACATTTACCCGAAAAAATGTAAGCCAATACAAAGAAGAAAACCTATCCGAGTAAATCAAAGTCAGCTGAAGAAATATTGTCTTTCCTTCTAACAAGAAAGCAGCAGTTCAACATTTCTTTGGTGTAATAATACAGTTTAATAAGAGCCAGATCCTTGTGGCTTTATACGTTGTTAAAGCATGTAGGCAGGTTGCTATAACGAGCTGAAGAAAAACCCTGCAGAAAGCGGATTTTTTTTTTTTTTTTTTTTTCCTGTAGCTTTGGTTTTACTTCAGAGCATCAGAGGCAGAGCTGCGCATTAGTTGTTGGTGAGCACAGCCTGCCGGCGCCCACCGCAACCAGCAGCCACGGGCAGGAGTCCTCTCCTCCTCCAGCACCCTCCCACAAGTTTGTGTTTGAGTTTGGGAATGCTTTGGGTTGTGTTTGAGTTTGGGAATGCTTTGGGTTGTGTTTTCCCCTTGGGAATGGACGTGGTCACTGAAATACCTATGTGCTACCCACAGCCTTTACTCCGAAGCATGGAAAATATATAGGGAAACACCTTGCAGCTCTCTGCAGGGACAAGAGGTTTGAACTTTTATGGTTAAAAGCCAGAAAAAACTCCTGAAACAATAGAAAATAAGTAGTTTCTTTCTCTCCTCTCAGACTGCCAGGCTACTTGGAGGTCTTAGGGATTGTGGGGTTATTGCAGGCTGTGGCATCACTCGACATTACCAGGCAAAATTGTTCCTGTTACTTATGATGTTCTCTCTAAGCTATACCCAGCATTTAAGTTCAGGGCTGGCTTTTAGCAGATTCTATAGGTATATATCTATGTCTCGTTGAAAACCCTGAGTTAGCTCTGAGCTAGCTAGTGTGCCTACACAGCTTGGGGAAAAAGTGTTCAGAGACAGCAGTTAGTGCTGTGTGGCTGTAACTCCAGTTGAGGAAGGGCTATTATTTTAATTTACACCTGCTGACATCCATCTCTAACACTTTTTCCCTTAATTTCATTGCAGTTCAAGTCACACCTTTTCCTCCTCCTCATTTTCCCCTTAGGAAGGCTGCAGAACAGAAACGCAACAAATATTTTTTTTAAAAGTTAAAAAAAATTAAATCCCAGAGTGTACGCACTATAATTTATGCAAAAGGCTGATCAGGCACAGCCAGGTGATGTACACCACAGTCTTCATGCCACAGCTCAGCTGTAGTGGGTGCAAATCTCCTGCTCTCATTCCCCTGGCTTTCCTGCCTGCAGACTCCTGCTCCCACGCTGTTCCACTGGAGGTTTGTGGTTCAGATCCATAACATCATCTCTTCCGTCCTCCCTTTTATGAGAGCTGTGGCTGGTTTGCTCCAGGACCCCGCTCCTCTCTGCAGCTCATGTGCCTGCGATGGGTTACCTCTGCCCGCACTGAATTTTCCACAACACCTATTGCAGCAGAAATGGTGACTGTGGAGCATCACGAAAAATGTGGTTCTGGTGCGATGCCTAGATGGTGGCAGGGACTGAGTCAGGTGTTATATGGTTAAACCATCATAGGGTTAACCATCGTGTGGTTAAGAGTGTTTAATAAGTACAAAAGTCTCCCTCAAGTTGTGTCTTTTTACTCTGCGGTGAATATTGCTTCTGATGAGGTACCTGTTATTCGTTCACTGTCATACTTTAATCTCAATATTATTGCTTTGCAGACATCAGATACTGCCAGAAAGCCATGAGCTGGAGTACTGCTTTTAGATGTGCTTAGTGACTGCCCCTCGAATGAAATCGGTGGCATCTCTTTAGCTAAAGGCTTGCCTAAGTGTTACTTCTACAGGCTTCAGGTTTGATGGCCCTGGGAGCTGTGACATGGATATGGTGTCTCTGTGGATTTTGGGGGAAAAAAGACCAAAATAAAAGTAACTAAGCTGTGAGCTCACTTGCCTGGCTGCAAATGCGAGCCAGAACGATGAGTGTGGTCTTCTGAGTAGCTTGCTGAAGCACTGTCTGTTTGTCCTGGCTGGCTGCAGGAATGACTGATAAAATCAGTCAGTGCTGTTTCCAAATGCATGTGCCCAGCGACCTTCCTTATAGGGTGACAGCACTTCTGTTATTTGTGTTTAGGAATCATCATGCAGATTTGGCCCCAAGCATGTTATTGTACAGAAAACACTTTTGCGTAAAATCAGCTTTTTAATTTGGTGGAAGCTTTCATCTTCAAATGAAAACCTTGGAGTGAGTTATCACAATCCCTGCTCCACAGTCCTTGCAGTCAGAAGTGGTGCTGGGTACCAGTATAACAACACTGGGGGACCTGCTCCGAGGGGAGAGCACGGCTGCAGTGCACGATGCTGTCAGCCGCCGGGGTACGAGAAGAGGTTTCCTTTCGGGATTTGTTTGCTTGTTTTCAAAAGCAATGTGCTATGGAGTCTGTGTGCCACCCGTTTGGATGTACAAGAGAACAACCTTCATCCTAAGGAAGATCTCAGCCGTCAGTCTCCCAGTTCCTCGACACGCGGGCACCCTGTGACACCCAAAGCTGTGCCCACCACAGGGGTAGGTGCTGGAGGAGACCCCGGAGTCGGGGCCAGCGACTGCCGCACAGAAAGTCATCTCAGCACCAGATTTCCCCCCCCCGCCCCCCACTCCTGCTGTGTGAGCCCTAATTAAACCCTTGCAGCAGAATAATTAATCATTAGTAAGGGAATTAAATATTAGTCTGTATTATAGTAAACATTAGTTATATATTAACAAGCTCGTTAGCTATTCATTAACCTTTTAAGCCCTTCCAAACCCCATTTATCACACTGCAGGTTTGTGTTAAATATCTGTCTCAAATGACCTTAAGCGAGTGCCCTTTTGCTTGCTATTAAAGGCATTACAAATTCCAGAACCAGTTTAGTTATTTTGCCCCTTTGGTTATTATATCCCTTTCTATTTGGCTTTATTTAAGTTCAGCTATAGTGAAGACTTATCTCATTATTGATATGGAGCCATTAAAACCTCCTAGAGATTGAAGGAATCGCTTCCCAAAATGATATATGGTAACTGAGGCAATGATTCTTTTTTCCCATTGTTGCTCCTGTGCCGCTTGCATCGGGCATTGGCAGATCTTATCCCTCACACTGGAGTATGTGCCCTTCAAAGATGCAGAACAGGGACCAAGAGAGGGCGAAGCTAATGGGTATATATAGCCCCAAATAAGATTCAGAGCCACAATCTCATTTTTGGCCCCTAACATCCAGCTCATTAAGGCAAATCCCTGAATTTCTCTGCACCTCCCTTCTCTCACTGGAAGCGAGGGCTATTTCTCCTGTGCCCTCTCTATCCTTTTTTACTAAAAATGTTGAGTAAGTTCCTTAAGGCCGTAGTTTGGTGTCCAGCATCAGGTCTCCCACCTGCAGGGTTTACAGCCCAGTCCCTGGCAAGGTAAAATGATGGGCATGAACCAAGTGAGAGAAGAAAGGGAGCAATGGGACCTGCTGACTGTAGCATCTAACTCTGTAGTGGTGAAAGATTTGTGGCCAAAGCAAGGGCAGAGCTGTTTTTAGGGGTCAGGCTGGGTCACAAAGCAAGTATTTATAATGTCTAGATAGAGGAAACATCTATCCTCCCCATCTGAAAGCCACCTTGCAGGACAGTCCTGGCAGCCTCGGCTATGAAGTGGTGCCTTTCCCTCCCCTACCTGTTGGTTAGTCAGGGAAGCAAATGCAAGCCAAATTAGGAATGACAAGACCTGTTCGCCAGGTTCCTGTTTGCGGCGAGAGGTTCTCTGTGACACGGTGCTGCCCACGATGCCCAGACCCGGAGCCCAGACCCGGCCGTGGTGCGGGCAGAGCTCTGCTGCCGGCTGGAGATGTGTTGGAAGCCCTGTCCGTGCTGCTCAGGTCTCCTGTGTTTGTGGTGTCCTGGCTTGTCTTTGCTGAGTGATCTTTAATTTCTTCCATCTTTTAATTGGGGCAATTTCTTTTGGCCTGCTGGAAATGCTTTTCTCATCAAGATTAATTAAAAAGAAACCCTAGCTCTGACAATTTAATGTGCTGTGAGCTCTGGTCAGGATGCAGGCAGTATTCTAAGCCATTATTCATGGCACAGTTCTTGCTTCTTACTTACTTTTAAACCATGTTTTGTGGGAACTGGGGACAATAGTCCTTAGTTGTTCTCTGTAAAGTTACAGGCAGAATTAGTCCAGCTGTGAGAGCAAAGCCGTGTATGAAACATCACCTCCCCCTGGGGGCTGCAAAGCCCATCCCATGCTGCTGAAAGCGGTGGCAAGAAGCCAGATGCCCTCAGGCAGCTCCTTTGCTTCAGGATTTGCACCTCTGGTCAGCAGGGGTTCCTGGCTTAAAACCTGGCAGTTCAGCTATTTCGAGTCACCTTAATGCTTTCTGCTGTTTGCGCCCTTTTGTTAGCAGCAGCTGACTGGTTTGGTCTTTGCAAGGTGTGAAACAAGTGTCTGAAGACTTGGGCAGTCAAGAAATCAATACTGGCTCGTTAATGGCTTTGTTCTGATCTTCCTCAGGGTGGCTATTTAAGTTCCAGTTTGATTGGCCTGTGGGATTTGCAGAACTAGGAGGATCTTTTGGAGAATATTCACCCTTGTGAAGGATCACTTCAGGTTAGTTTGCTCTTTGCCTGACCCCTCTCTAACATATTTCCCAACAAAAGTAATGATTCTGTATCTACAAAGAGTTTGGGCAAAGTTCCATTCCTTCACAGTATGAATTTGTCCAAGCAATATTAAATCCTATATTTCAAACCCAAAAGTAAGAGCTGTTGCAGACTGGATCCGATCTAACTCGGCAGGTGGGAGGTGTGACACTGGCCTGCCGTGAGGTCCCACTGGTGATGGGAGGTGGGAGAGGGCACCTGCACCTCTCAGCTCTAATCTGGGACCCAACTACTTGGATTTTGCCTCTTCAAACTCTCTAAGTTCTTTCAGGGATCTTTTAGTAAGGCTTCTTAATTTTAATCTCTTATAAACAGAGCTTGGAGAATAAACCATGAATTTAACATAGTTTCTGCTGGTAGCACATTAATACATGGTGTGCAACTTCCTTGGGTGTGTTCCTGGGACCAGATGAGAAAAGCGCTCTGATGAAGTGGGATTTTGCTTGTCATGAATATTTATATAAGAAGTCTCCGTGCCTTGACAGTTCCTGGAATGTAAATGCAAAAGGGGAGGAAGCAGATTTCTTTAACAGTAAATTTATACATCTTTTAGTCTACTTTCAAAGTCCCAGAAAATACTATGCTCTTTCATAGCAAATTCCTGAATGCAGAGCAGTATGCTAATTAGCTGATTTGATGCTAACTAGTTGATTTGATTTAGCTGTGGCAGGACTGCGCTGCTTCCCTTATATAGATGCTATAAGGGCAGCAGGTGATGGGGCACAGCTACACCTGGGCTCATGTAATTCAGCAAAGCTATTCACAGTACAGTGTTATTTGTGCTGATTGGAATATGTATTGACTGCAATATTCAGCAGTAGGAGGACATCCCTGTTGGTGTTGCTGGACTTTAGGACAGGCCTGTTGCTGAGCTATGTTTAAATGTACAAAATGTAAGTGCATCACAGCGTTTCCACTTAACTTTCTTGTGCTACTTGACATGCGATATTGTGAGAAATGGAAATTATGGTGGTTATTGTACGTTGTACCTAGAATAATTCTGCTTAAATTCCTAGGGGATGCTAAAACGATGAATGGGAAGGGTAAAGCAATGCTTTGATCAGGAGCTAGGTGTAGAGCTGTAATGAAATAAATTTTTAAGACAGTGCTTGTGGCAGCAGAGCTGGTTTTCCAAATTGAAAAAAGTTTTACATGGTGGCTGCAAAGGCAGGGGGAAGCGGTATTACCATGAAAAATATTCCTTCTTCTTATGGGGAAAACTGAATATTTTAAATCAGCAGCATTTTCCGGTTTAAATAGTGGAAGAGAGCCCAAAGCAATGAGTTATCATTCTTGCAAATATTGTTCCCTGTAGTGTCTGTCTTCTTGCCTTGGCATTTGGTACTCTCTGCTGAACGTGGACATTTAAGTGTTTCATCACAACACTACACTGCAAGAGCTATCATGCAAAGCAACAGATTTCCCACATTTGCAAACACGAGCTATGGGAAATGCTGCCCTGTGCTGGAGCACTGTAAAGTACCATTGCCCAGACTGGGTAATTGGGGGCAAATGCCATTTCAGTTGTTTTACCAGCTAAAGCCTGTAAACTTCAATGTTACTCATTTGACTTTTGATTACACACTCAGTACCAACACAAGCTGAATTTCTGTTCTTAGAAGGTAATTTTACACAGTAAGGATACAATCATTTCAAATCAGGCACCACAAATAAGGAGTCATTTTTGCAGGCTATAGTTGCTCACAGAACCTTTAATTTTTAGTTTTATTCCCCTTAAATGTATTTGAGTTTAAGCTTTGTTTTTTGACTCAGGCTTCAGAACTCCTATGGCAAAATTGCTTCATATTATGTTTTCATTGTTCCCGCATCGCAGAAAAGCAAAAAAAAGTCAATGTATTGGATAGTCAAAAGATCAGGCAAATATTTCACTCAGTGTACAACAAAATATTATGAGGTAATTTTATTTTTTTCCCATTTTTAGGTAAAAATATTACAGTATACAAGATAATCTTATTAAAGGTAAAAATACAGTATTTTGCTTTTTTCTCTAAACAGATCTACGTACAGTACACTTTTTTATTTTGTTTTCTTTTTTTTTTTTTGTACAAATATAACTATTATTCTGTTAGGATATCTGTATTCTCATCTGGCACTTAAGAACTGATCACAGGTCACCTTCTGGTTCTGCTTGTTTTTCTCAGCTGATACCTAAATGTCATGTTCATCTTATAGGTGTCTCTTGTAAACAAACAGTACAGTTCAGTGGTTCCCAAGTAGTAAGGTGTGCTTTAAGTAGTTGAAATCATGTAGCTAAACGTAAAAACCCAAGCAATCCAAGTTTGCAGTTGTGTGGTGCAGACTCATCTCTTTCCAGTCAGAAAAGTGCAATCCAAGTACTTATATTACTGCAGCCTTTAAAACAGTTTTAATCCCTTCCTGGTCCTCTGTAAGAGCCAAATAGATAAACCAATAATTTCTACAATGATTTTTCCTTTTCTTTGTCAGAATGTTCTTGGTGGAATTGAAGCCTTTTCATATTGATTTAAAGGTTTGAAAGTACTGGGCTGTGTTCTTTGTGATTTATCTCACCCTACTGCTTGCTGTTTAACCTCTGGAATCCAAAAAGCTGAGCTCAGATGCATCGCTGTCACTGGATTAATGTTGTTCCTTGAACTGAACACATTAGCACAATACATGTTATTTCTGGGTATTCCTGGGAAGTGAGTTTTACATCATTATGAATATTTCAGTACACTGTTGTTGAAGCTGGGATCATCTAAGGATAAAAGAGAGGCTAGGTGTGTACAAAGAGACCATATCCATTAGTGGACTAGCTAATATAGCTGGAAAAGGTGGGGAGGAGTTTTTGGCTGGGAATCCCTTTATCAGGTTGTAGCAGAGGGGTCAAAGGATGCTTTACCCAACAAGCTTGGTCCATTTTTTCCAACGCTGTCATCCAGTCTAAAAGGCAGATGACCTCTACCTGCCATAATTTGCCTTGGTAATTTCAGCAGATGATTTCTCATTTGTTTGTTACCTCATTAACCACAGTGCTCTTCAAAGTTATCTTCATGGATGCCCGTGTAAACATAAAAGGAGAGTACACACCCAAGGAGAGGAATTTGTAAAATTTTTCAGGGAATATGCTTGGCACATTTTTTATTTTTTTTCTTCAGGTTTCACCCAATTCTGATCAGTACAGTCTCAGTTGGTATAAATGAGCACAGTTGCATCGTCTTCAATAGAGTCAGATGGGTGAAGATCTGGCTTTTTACCTTTAACTAGAGGTGCCTTCCCTATGGTGCATCTATTTCTCATGTCAAAGGGCATGTAGTTTTACCAGTAAGTCACTTGTTTAACTGGCAACTCACCAAGCACAGGAGTAATGGAAAGTGCTCCTACCAATACTTGCTAGCTAGCAAAAGTTGAGTGTGCAGTACCCATCTTTTGCATGGTTTTTGCCCTCCTAAGATGCTGGTTGAGACTGAATAATGTTTAGAAAACCAGTTGTCTTTCTCTGTGTTCACCATCAAATGTCCTTATTTAAGTTCTTCCCAAATTTGTCGCTCAGCTGCTGTATTAGTCTTGCCAGCTCACCAGTAGCTTGTGACTTTTCCTCTAAGAGTTCATAGCGGAGACTAGAAATATCTTGCTTAATCTCTTTAAGTTCTCCTAAAAAGAGGAAAATATTCTTGTTAGCAATATTGAACCAAATAATTAACCTCTGCGCTTTTAAGACCTGAGAAAGCGTTAATTTCAATGACCTTGGTCATGAATGTGTGTGGAGCTCCATATGATGTCCCTGCATTTATGCACTTAATATGTGACTTATAAGAAATAACCTGTACTTGCAGTAGTGGTACTGACAGCAATAGCAAGTATGTATGGAAAGTTCATCTTTTTTCTCAAGTCTGTTATCTCCCCACATACAGATCCCCACCTACACAGGGCATTTGCAGGAGGGTAGCAGCTAAGAGGTGTTAGAAAGAGGTTCTTTTCCATCTGCATATAAATCCTACATGATATCATGGCTGTACAAATCCTTACCCAGTTCAAAAAAAGTCCTTGGGGCAGGAATGGGCAGTTTAGTCAGAAATCGCTTTACTTAGACCCCAAGACAAGGTTAGGTGTTGGCAATGTCGTGGGTGTTGTAAAGCAAGGAGAGGTAGAACTATAGGGCAAAGCAGGATTATGTAAAGACAGATCCTATGATATATGTGTTCTCCTAAGGAAAACTAAGGACCCAGAATTTAAAGAGCATAAAAGTGGTTCAGAGTTACCACTGCTCACCTTAGTGCGAGCATGAGCATGCTCTCTCTCTCCAGAGGACATTATCTAAGCTCAACCCTCTTACTGGCCGTATCAATAGCAATAACATTACATGCTCTAATCTGTGTTAATGATAAAAATCCACTTGCCTTCATTAACCTCATCGTTTTCTCGGTCAACCTGAGCCTTCAGTACATACCGCTTAATCAGACGTTTCATTATTTTCTGAAAAGAGAACAGAAACACTTATCTTAACGTGAGCTTATCCACATTGCCTTAATTCCAGACTCATTACGAGCAATTCAAACACCTGACTTCACTATGGACAAAACCTGGCTTCAGATGATGCAAAGAGAATTTTTTTATTGACTTCCCATTTATTTTATACTTCATGTTATGAACTTTGTACTACAATAGTTGATTGACAGCCATTCCATAATGAGCCCACATACAAGGCACTTTGGCGTATTTTGTGGGATGCATATGAATGTAGAGTATGTCCCACAGACAGAAAAAAACCACAGATGAACCAATAGCAAGCTAAGAAATGGGATCCAGAGCCTTCCTTTAGCATGTTGCTGTTTAATGTATCAGTGAAAGATACTTTACAGGAAGAAATAAATGGTTAATTAATGAAGTTAGCAACCTCACTCATGATGATGAACTAAACATCTGACCTGAGGTTAATAGAAAGACTCTGTTTGCCTTGCAATTGGGGTTTTAGGAGAGAAAACAAATTTAGTGAAGGACAGAGAAAAGACAGTTTGAACAGAAGTGGAGAACTTGGCTTAAGGGAGAGAAGTTTCTTAGGGAAATGGCAGATTTTAAGGGACATGTACAGGGGAAAAAATAGAGCCATGTAGACTTATAAAATGGGAGATGGTTGTTAGTGAGGAACAGTGTATATGGAAATAGAAGAAGATGGCTATGGATATGAGCTTGCAATGTGATATTGTTCCAAAAATGCATAAATTACATTTATCTAGAAGGAAAGTAACTTTGCAGTCTTGGGCTACGTGCTGGGTTACAGCTGAAGGCCTGTGTCATTCACATTCTTCACTACAGAAAAGACACTCATCAATGAGGGGAAAAAAAAATCTCAACTATGATAAACATAAAAAGGGTTGCTCTGTCAGAGGCAAATTTAGGTGCATCCTCTGCAAACAGAGGAGAGCTCAGTGAGCATCCAAGAACAGATACACAAATGTCTTTCATCGACCAGATGGCCACTGTTAAGGGAAAAGCCTCTCCCAGCATGGGCTCACTTATTCACAGAGCCATCATATGTCTCTGCTTTGAACATCACTGAAAAATGCTGCACAGAGTGGGAAATATGAATTAAGAAATCGGTACACCTGCTCTTTTTTCTTAGTAGCCAAATATGGATTATAGCAGCGCAAAAGGCATGTGAACATCAAAGAAGGATCCAGTCATTTGTATATGTCATGCAGCCATGGAATATGGGATGTCTAAGACTGTCCTTGTATCAAAGAGGCATCTGGCTAACCAGGTGAGTCATTAAGGCAACAGAGATGAGGCAGAGCGCACGTACGGTGTGTTGAAGATGGCCAAGGTAGTAGAATCCAGAGGGAGGTAGGGTTGTCACCTGAGAAAACATAAATGAAGTAATGTTTGGGGAAAGTAGGGAAATCCTGGATCCAAAAAGAAATTATTTTTTCAGAACAGACGACAGAGGAAACTTAGACTAAAACAAGGAATCATCGCACAGTGAATGCTCTTATTACCTGGAAAAATGTGATAACATGACATCTATCTACTCCAGTTCCCATAGAGCTTGTATTTCTGAGGGATGCTACTCAAATGCTATCCTATATTAACCACTATGTGTGATTGAAGTCACACGTTTAAGGCTGCCTAGTCTATCAAATACATGTTGTAGTCAGATTTGTCCACAGAAACTAAATACTAAAGATGTGACCACTTTTTAACAAGAGTCTACTTAGCCACTTAGTAGATATCTCTGCCAATAGCTTTAGGAAAGTAATGAATTTTTTGCCTTAATATTGCACTGTGGCTTCTAAGCTTTCTTCTCCCCTTCTCCCCAGTACTGCTCCTTTTAGCTACAGTGGGTGAAATAGCCTCTTGGCAAAATAATCCTGGATCCTGCAGGGAAATGCTGAACAAAACTCACAGAAGTCTTGTGGTAATGAATGCTAAACTTGAAACAATTCAAATATGTCTGATTTCCATAAAATACTGTTCCACCATTCTCTAAAAGTTAATTGAAATTCTTCAGGTCTTAGAATCTTTTATACTATGCAACACTCAGCTACTGAGTGTTGGTCTTAAAAGAATAGGTTCTAGGAACAGGTCAGGCATTTGTAAATTATAACTCTGCACTGAACTAAATCTTTTTAATTTTTAATTTTTATATACATTTTTAATGCATTTATTGGCACAACCTCCAAGCTCTGCATTTGTCATCAGCTATCTGAATACCTCCTATACCTTCTAGCACAGAGGGAAATGAGAAGAAAAGGACAGATTTGTGGCCAAGGCACTGAAGTTGGACTCATGAGATGTGGGGGTCAATTTCTCATTCAACCATAGGCTTTTGGGTCTGATAAGTCCTGCTGGACCTCAGTTCCTGGTCCTTAATGTGGAGGCCATGATGTCTTCCCACTTCACTATTTATAGTGTTTTATTCTGGACTTCACTTACATGCACTGTTGAAGATTACATTGTTCCAAACCTTAATACTGCTATTCAAGTCACAGGTTTCTTCGTGTTTGTGGGCACTGCAGATGTCTTTGACATGAGCGTGGGAGGTCCCAGGGCAGCACTAATGGGAGGAAATGTTTTGTACCTTCACATCCCTGGTCAAAATCGGACTCAAGCCAACAGTGATCAGAGGGGACAACTACTCCCTGGGGCATCAGATCTCAAATGTGGTGATCTCAAATGCACACATTATCAGTTAGGCAGCAGAAGAGCTCGAGAGTGGGGTGAGCAAAGGAATTTCCTTATTTCTCACCTCTTTGCTATTTTGTTTCTCCAAACAGCAAAGAAATATACTGCTTAGCCTTTAAAAGTAAAAACTATTCCTCCTATTTTTTTTTTCCCTGACAAATCCTTTCATGAGTTGTTGATAGCATGGCAGACTGCAGTGCTGAAGGTGGGAAAAACTTGTGAGGTTAGCACAGCATTTTAGCAATGCTCCATCTCAAAGTCTCAGCTCAAGGGGGTTTGATAAAGGTATCCTTTTGTCTGGACTAGTTTATTCCCAGATCACAGGGGCTGTGTGTTAACTTTTCTCCCTCCTTTTCAAATGACTGCATGTTTAGGTTCTGTATATTGTTAGCCCTCAAGAGCACTGTCTGTATGTAGTCCAAGTACATAGACTGCAGAAAAGCTACTGCTTCAAAGGTTTTCCCAGTAGTAGAAGAAAGCTTGCTGGCCAGATTATCAAACTGTTTGTTCTTCTTTATATTTAGATAATCAAGACTATTACACTCTCCTTATATTATCTGGGCAATTTCTTCCTGCAGCAACTGAAACTTTCGAAGATCATTTGAAGACAAATCTAGTAAGAGCATTATTAAAGCAGAATAACAGGTAGTTATCTTTTTCTATCTATTTTTCACAGCCGTCTTTAGATTTTTCAGCCTTGGAAATAAGGGTCTAATTTACCACAAACATTAGGCGGTCTCATTTAGAATTAATAGCTCCAGGAAGAGAATGAGTCCAGCAGAGGCTGACACATCTTTCCATTACCTGTGGGTTTGAATGGACAGGAAAATGCCAGAAATGCTGAAATGCTATTTTGAGCAGGACACAATCATCTCTTCCCTTTGCGTTTGATGGTATCAAGCCAACTAACTCCAGATGCCAGAGCGAATGCATCCCATTTCTAACTTAGATTTTTAGATATTCCTCCTATCGTGGCACAAAAGCCTGAACAACTTTTAAAACCAGTAGAAATTTATTACTGGTTTGCTGTACAGCCTAGGAGCCCATTGTGCTGGATACTGTACCAACACAAGACAAATTACTTCTAGATTTGCCATTACATCCATTTTTATTCAACTTAACTACTACTTTCCTAAACTCTCTTTAATGTCGGTTCCTTCAGACACATCACTTGCTGTCAGATTCCTTTTCACTTTATGGTAAAAAATAAGGAAAAAATCCCTTGGGGTACATTTTGCTTGTTGTGTTACTCTACTACACATGTTTGCACAAGAAATAATATGTCTGCTGGCATGAACGTTCCAGCTGAGACAGACAGTTGTGTTGTTAGTTCGTGCGATGGCTGGGGTACCCTGTGCCACCGCTCCAGCCACAGGTATTTTTGAACCGTACCACATTGCAGGTTTAGCTTGGTAGGACAAGTCACTGCCAGAGAAAGCACGTGCAAATGTTAATGCAAAGGCTGGAGAGGTGATGCTATGTCATGACAAATGAAATGCTGTCGATGCGAGACTGGAGGATCAAAACTTGAATGATATTTCTTGTATTAAATACCCTCGAGTGGAATTACTTAGTGTGACAAACGCTAACACCATGTGTATTTCCATGGGTGATAGGTTGTGTTTGTCTCTGAAGTCCTGTGCCCATGCCTGGTGTGTCACAGGATGGCATTAACTGGAAGAAAACGAACGTGACCCTTGCAGGTAAGAGCTGTTCACTGACAGATCTCTTCCCTGGCTCTTGCTTTCAATGATGTGATTACCTGATATCTTGTGGGCTTGTTATAAGCGTTCTTCCCAGAAAAAATGTCTGTATTTCGAGCGCTAGAGTGAAAACGAACTTTCTGAAATTATAAAACATCATGATATTATTAAATCAATGATAGTTTCTCATACCCAGACAGCCCCAAACTGAACAGAGCATTATAAAAACAGTAGAAAATGGTTTAATGTATGAGTAGAGTAAACCCCAGCACATTCAGGTCTAAAAAAGTAAACTTTTGAAAGACAGAAACGGGTCTAAACCCACAAGTTACTGAAACAAAAAATGGACTATAAATTGTGTAGACAAAAATGGTATTCTCACACAAGTTTTAGACAAGAAGGTGTTAAGAGGTACAAAACATGTTAATCTAAAATAGATCGGTGATTATCAATTTAGAACACAATTTAAGGAAGGAAGAAGAATAAATGCTTATGTTTAGAGAGGACAAATCAATGTGGTACAAAAACAAATTTTGAAACAGAATTGGTTTTCATCGGTCCTTTTCAAAAAGCAGTACAATACACTACTTTTTTCAGCTCAACAAAAATACGTTTTGTTTTTTTTTTTTTTTAGATAGAGCAGTATTTTTTATCAGAGTACATCACACCTACTAATTTTGTGCTCTAGAAGCTTCCAAGGAGACTTTTCTGAAGACTACACACAGTATTTGTAACAGATTTCTTTGACTCTGTTATCCACCTCTGAATGTTTTGGTTCAAGTGCTAATGAAAAAAAATCACTTATTCAAAGGAACTAATTCATATCATAGACCCAAAGGAGCCAATACGTATCATAGGCCTCTGAACCTCTATGCAAGTGTATGTACAGGGAAAGTCCTAGTTAAAGGTTTTGCTTCCCTGACTGGACCAGAGATCCTGAGAAATAGGTGATTTTTTTTAAAAAATTATTATTTTAAAATCAGGATGCTGATAATGGTTGGACTAAGAGTTTGATGTAATCATGTAATTATTTTTTTTATTTCTCACTCATCAGGTGTGCCATGGTTTTACAGAGACTGTTTTGAAGATGATCTGTGAACAAAATCAACAGGCAAGCAAGAAATGACTGATACCTTTAATTGTTTATGTCAAAGCCATGGTTATCATGAGTTTTGCATGAGTTCCATGAAAAAGGGCAAGCCAGACACTTTCACTCATGTGGCTTGGGGAACAAGGGGCTTGGAGAAAATTTTATTACTTTGGTTTGTGCTTTGAAGCAGAAATCAAATTTCAAACAAAGCAAGCTTTGTGTGGTTAGATTCAAATAACGTTTAAAAAATATTATTTTTTTAATCACTTTTTGAGATAGTTAAAGGACAAACATTTCTTTTATTTCAAGACTCCACTGTTCTAGTGGGTCTTTAAGTAATCAATAGTAGTGTTAAATTAATTTATAGAGTAAAATGGCCCCAATGCTTGTCTGTCTTGGCAATGCTCACTGTGTTGGGTAGTTAAATTAATTCCTAGCATGGAGTAGACCCCATGGATATGCTTCTCCTTTCAATTTAGGCTCTGGCAGAGACTGAATGAACATTGGACCTGAGCAGTCCTCTTAAATTCATGGGAGCATGATCTCCTCCAAGGCCATGGGCATTGCCTGGAGCCAGATGGTTCACCATGAGTTGTGTTGCTCAGCTGTTTGCTCCTTCAAAGAGAGCCAAGAGATCCAGACGAAGCCCAAAAGCAGGCTGCACATTACAAAGGTGGACTCTGTAAAGCCTCCTCCAACCTCCCTTTCCTTCTCCTCCATCTCTCATTCCACCTCCTCTCTTTTGCAGGCTTAAAACTGGGGGTTGGCTGCCCAGTCTCAGTTGGAGCATCCCAGTGTCACCCACTTCTTCCCTCTCCTGTGCAGTGCCACGCAGCTGGGGTTTTAAAACCTGGATGGATGAGTCTGAGACCAGGCTGAGGGAATAGCAACATGCCCCAGAAAGGCTGGCCAGCCTGCCAAGGAGCCACACTGGCCTCTCACGTGCGGTGACTGTAAGAAATGAGACACAACACATTTCAGAGGACTTTTCCTTTCCCCCAGGAATGGATTCCCAGTGTTGTTTTCTTGTTTCAAACCAAGCTTGAGCTGAGAAAATTAAAGGCCACGATACTTTTAAGCAAAGCTGCCTCCTCCCATCTTTGAATCCACTGAATTTGATGATGGCAGATGAGTGCCTGTGGCTGAGTTCCTGTGAATATTTTGGGTGTTTTCTTCTCCAGCGTAAAGCAGGTGGAATTGCCCTGTGAGTGGGATGATGTCTGTGATAAATTTATGTGCTAGGAATGCTTCATCCCAGTGACGCTCAGCGCTGTGTTGTAGATGGTAATTTCTGCAGGCAACATCATTTTCTCTAATTTCTTTGGCATTTTCCCACGGGGGAGCAAAGCTAATTCTGTTGGGAAGGGTCTGGATGCTAACCATATTCTTGCATCTCTCTTGCTTTGTCACGCAGACACTCACTAGTGCTGAGGAAACTGTACCGCTGTGTAGCCAGTATTTCCAAAGCAAATTTCTATTTCAAATGACCAAAGGGGCGGTGGCCGAGGCAGGTTCTACCCATTAGTGGCTACACATCGCTAGGCAGATGTAAGCAGAAAGGTTGTTAATTATAGCTTTAGTTATCTAGGAGGTGTTATTAAGCACTGCTTGGAAACTTGTTCCCGAACCTGGAATGGCAGTAAATGTAATGACAGTAAAATTAATTTGGAAATCACTTAAAGGGAGGTGGATGTTTTGAAAAGGCAAAAGGCCTGCTGGGTAGATGAGGAGTCAGACAAGCTGGGATCCTGTTTGTGCCTCTGCTTCTGCCCTTCATCTTTGACCTTGCTTATTTGACCTTGGGAAACTCCCTTATAAAAGTGCCTGCTTTTATAAAATTTGCTTTTTTCCAGGTGTTCAGACAGTGCCTAGTATAATGAGGCCACAAGTCTGGGAGGACCCTCTAGGTGCAATGTAATGCAAGTGACATGCAACGATGAGGCTGAGTAAGAGGCTGTGCTGTCTCTGATCTACTTGTGTACCATGGAACCCCCTTCCAGAAGGTTCCTGGCATGAATCCTTTCTACAAAGAAGGCAAAAAGTGAAGATACAACATACCCGTTGTTTGGAATTCAGCATCCCCATCTCAAGATCATTTTCACAGTTTTTGGCCTTAGATTTGCAGAGTTTTATGAGGCACATTTTTATTCTCAGTATGAGATAATAAAATGATTTAGGGCTTGGCACTAGATTAAAAGGAGCAGGTAAAGTCCTTCCTTCGTCAAAGTAGGATAGCCAGAGCTTGGCACGTGCAAACTTCCACTCCACATCTGCATCCTCCTTAGGAAGGGAAGAGAAAAAAAGAACACCCAAATGCATGATTAGTAAATAGGAAGGAATTTACCTGTGAGAAGGACAAACATACAGGTAGGATTTAACTAGAATCAGATTTCTGTTTGCCAAATGAGGACCTTTGTGCACAATGTGTCTTTGTAGGTGGTTTTGTGATAACCTCAAAATAAGGAAAATTTGAACAAAGCAATGGATAAACAGAGAGTATAAATCCTCCAAATACTAGACTATTTCCTGTTTCCTTGGCTATGAAAGGGGTTGTCTTTCAGTAACAATCTGGTGCTTGTGCTGTGCTGATAAAAGAATATGTCAGAACATACACAGACTCATGGAAACCAGAAAAAGCTGTTACATGCACAACAACAGCAAAGACTGTCTCTGATTAACTGCAATGCTATCTGCCTGCCAGCTAACTGTTACCACTGCATTTGTCAGGAATCCCCCTAGAAAAGGCCAGGTTGCTGATTTCTTCTATCATTAGCTGATTTCCTCATGAATCCTGTTTGCATTCACCATCACATATCCCTAGATCACTACACCTTAATTCTCTTACTATTCACCTCAGTGGATGAAGGGGGAGAAAAAAGGCCATCACTCGGTGCCTGTGAACGTCCTTTACAAATTGTCAAGGTGTGCCAGGATCACTTCCATGTACAAGGGCAAAGTTAGCACGTACTTTATGGATCTGCTTGGCATTTGTATAGGAGGATGGTCAGGGCTGTGTGTCAGGACCATTTATCAGGCTAAAGAAAGGATGAGATACAGCTGCTCTACAGCTGTTTTCGTTGTGGTTTATACGGAGGCCAGCAGCATCAATAGAAGCGTGGGTCTGCCAACACCCCATACTCATGTACATCTGTGTCTGCTGAAATTAATAACCTCTGATTAGCCCGTACCTCTGACACCCAGTCAAAAACTGACATAACACAATTGAGATTAATTCTGTCACAGTTACAGCAATATGTCTTCACCAATGGAACAGCATTCACTTCTGCCGCTTGGTCTTATTGTTTGGGGTTACACCTCACAGAAGCCTTAAGCTGAATTACAATAGAAGTCACTTGTAAACAGCTTTAATGCTTTTCTTTTAAGCAGGTAAGAAGCTACTGATGGAAGTAGGTTTGGTTTCTGGCTGGCAAAATGATTTTTTCTTTCCATAAATGCAAAGCTGGCAGGAAGCACTAATACTTGAGGCATAAACAGAAGAAAAACAGAAGTAGCTCAAGAGAGATGTCCAATGGAAAGCATGAGAATATGGTCTTGTCACTCCAGCTAACAGTAAAACATGTTCCCAGTGACCATAATGGAATTTAATTCCTAAGTAATGACCAGCCTCTGTTGTTATTGACATTGATGTCATCAGATAAACACATTGGCAAAAGGGACTTGCTCTGCAGTCAGTAGGATGACTCTGTTTTTAACCTCCCTGCTCCTGAGGATTGAAAGGAGCTGGTATGAGATTTATTAGTTTTTCTCAGTCCTCAAGTAGGAGGATCTGAGCCAAATAGCTCACACTAGTTTTGCTTGCTGATAGTTACAAGTAGTCTTTAACAAAGTCTTGAAAATTTCCACGCAATCAAGAAGGATGATAAAGCATTTTTCCAGGAAAATGGTCATCACAAAGTTTAGACTAGAAAGTTAATATAGGCCACTTAGTCTGGTATTTTTAGAGATTTTTCTTCTGAAACTTTCAAGGGTATCTCTATCTACTACAATAAACTCGGAAATGCAGTAAGAGGCTGAGACCCCTTCAGAAGTAAATCTCGTTTCAGTAGAAGAGGATTCGGGAAGATGCTTGATCTTATGTGATTAGAAACCTTTGGGGAAATGACTCTTCTGCATGCAGGAAAGCTTCTGGGGCAGAGAACATATGTAAGGTCTCTCTGACATTTAGATTTAGTTACAGCATGCACAAGATAGAGTTATATTTGCACTACAGTACATGGATGAACAAGACATTACAGCGAGAAAATATTTTCAGCTCTGGCCTTTTGCAGTGTCAGCTTCTGAGGGGACATTACAACAAATAATTAATACAAACCCAGCTACAGAAACTTGACATTTAACGAATCAGAAAAAAGACATGACTCAGCATATACGTTATCCAAATAAAATTTTTTTTCTGCTTTTATATATATTAGCAGGGAGTTGTTTATGTCCAAAGCATTTAGCAAATCCAGTCTGCTAATAGCAATACTACTGAACAAGGTTGGGTAAACCCTGCAAACGCCTTGCTGCAGAAACCTATTCATATTCCTTGAGGGCTATGCTCATGTCCTTTAAAAGTTGCAGTTATGTTTTACAGACCTATACACTCCTCAAAAAAATTCTGTATTAAGGTTGTATGCCTGGTATTTGGAAAATACAGATTTTTTAAAATATGCATACATAAGTTTCAGACTTAGATGGACTTGGGCATTTAACCAGTAGAGAACAGGGCAAAAAGTCAGATGAAATATTAGTCAATCTATCATAAGCAAACAATGCAGCTAAGGTAACACACATGGATAAACGATCATAACTGACAAAGGTCATAAAAAAATATTACAAACTACTTTCAATAAATACATGTAAAGGAAACTGGGTTTACTCACAGACGGTCATTAAAAATAAGGAAGTTGAAGTTGTTCTAGAAATGATTCATTGTTAATTATTAATTCAATCCTAATTTAGGGAGGACAGACACAGCCTTAAGTCTTACAAAGTGTAAGATCTGAGTTTCTACAGCACTCTCATCTTTCAGATGGAATAAGCTACAGCTTCCTTGGTTTTTTTTAACATTTTCATTATTGGTAATAATTAAGTACATTAAGTTTGTAATCTAATTTCTTATCTTACCTCAATTTCCTGATAGGAGTTGTTGATCATGGCTATTAGCATATTAAGCAGCACCACCACCATAGTCACGTTATATACTCCATAGAGTACATATCCAATATTCTCAATGAATTTATGATCGTACTTCAGCACCACAGATATCACTTCAGATAAGCCAAATATTGACCAGAATAAGGTTTTAAAACTTTCTTCTACCCTAAAAACAAAGCAAACAATCACTTTATAGAGTTGACACCAGGTTAGCTGGGCCAAATGCTAATAATGAAAGTGGCAATCCACCAACATAAATATGATGCCTTGGCACACTTATTGTAAGCCATTATCCAGCACCCAGGGATGTAGCAAATCATATTTCCTGATTTGATAAGGAAATATGATTTCTGATTAATACTATAAAGTTAGAGTGACCCCTCATTTGCTCCATCTGTTCTTCTCAGGTACATTATTTGTCACTTGGATTTTGTGTCCCTATTAAGGACTTCTCCATGGACAACTTGCAGTTTGAAACTTTTTGCGCAGGGCTTTTTAATTCTACTTACTCACGCTTTTCTCATCCAGAGCAGACAGGCAGAGAGTATCTGCGAAAGGGAAGAAGGGACCTAATTTGACCTCCTTATATGTTATTTCCAGGGCAGAAGGGAAGCACTACTTGTTACCCAGGAAAAGTGACTGAAAAGTTCTGATTAGTGGCATTAATATAACAAGCACACAGTGCAAATGTAGTCAACCCATAGTCTGATTTTCTTCCCATCCTGCTTTGGTACTGCAAACAAGTCAGACGCCCAAGCATTTGTAGCAAAAATCTGAAATTAAGAAGCAGTAGAAGATGTTGCAGAGAGGCATTTTGATATGGTTATTGCCCTTACTTGAAAGTAGAAAGGAACCAGAGGAAAAGAAAAAGGTTGCAAACAGGAAAAAAAGAGGAGAATAAGCCAATGACAGAGAGAAGTGTGGCTGGAAAGGATGCGGCCAGACTGATAGACCAAAAAGAGAGTCTGATGCAGAGGAGTCAAAGCTGTAATTGGCAGGAGGGGAGCAGCCACAGCTGAAAAGGAAGGAAGGAAGGAGGAGGAGGGACGCTGGTACATTTTGGAAACGGTTTGCTTAATTTTTAATTTAGAAACACTTTTGCCTTCACTGAACAATCCTTAGCATGTTAACAGTTACTTACCTCCCCTCTCTCCCTGCCTGCCAGGAGGTAAATGCCTTCTAAGAAAACAATGCCATTTACAAATTATTTTGATGAAATGTTTTTTACTAGGGTGGCAGCCTAATCCTGCTAAATCTCTGCCTAAAACCAGATCATAGACACAAACTATAACATATCCTAAGGGAACAATAAGCTTTACATCAACTCCAGGATCAATTACACCATGCATAAAAGCAAAAGAAATTAGTTTCAACCCTTTGAAAGGCTAGTGCAGACCACTGGGCAATTCCTTTCTGCCACAGCAAATTGGTATTTATCTCCCATCATAACTTATGGTATTCCACATTCCATTTACAAGTAATAGTAAGACTGCAGTAAATATTTAGGTTTTATTTTCAGCCAATATAACTGCATTGACTTGTGGGGAGTAACCCTGAGCAGTGTTTCACATCGATTTTGCACAACTTCATTTAAAATGTGGCTTTCTAGTGGGTCTCCATATCAGGGACATAGAGTCACTGATCCCATGTTCACTCCCCCTTGCTGCTTCACCTGAGGCTGGGACAGCATGCGAAGATCCACTTGTGGGATGAGCTATGACTGCACTGCAAACAAGTGCCATCACTTTTCCCCTTGCTGGACATTTCCTCTCCTGTAACACTCTGCTTTTGTCTCCTGTCCTCATTTGCAGCCAAGGGTTGCTGGCATTAATGTGTCAGATGATAGATAGATACCCTTTGCTTTTATGGTAGCAATCTGGCCAGTGCTTATTCTATAAATGTTGTACTTTCCAGTTAAAGAACACATGTAACACCAAAAATCTCTGGCTTTGAAACCCACCACCTAAGTCACTTACAAACTAATAAAAACCATAACCCTCAGCCTTGATCCCAGTGGCACCCTGCTATTAACCTTCCTTTTTTTAATTTGGAAAGGTTCCCTTAGTTTTCCACCCTCCCAGCAGATTTTAATACAACCTGTCAACTCTGTTGCTTTTCCGCAGCTTAAGCATTAACCTTTGTTCTGGCGTCCTGTCAGATTCTCCTTCAAAAGTTAATTAAGGACCGCGAGCGGCCCTGACCTCCCTGAGCACTGCAGAGGGGCAGGCAATTGCTCCAGTGCAAATGTCCATAGTCCTTATTCCCAGGGTCAGGTGAGGGACCAGCACCCACGGTGGTGGGACTGGAAAGGTGGTGTGAGAGGTGGACCTCACCCGTAGCACCCCAAAATGGTGCTTAGCAATGCCCCCAGGCAGACGCAGGTCTCCCTCTCGTAGAGGAAACATTTCTAAGGAAATTTTGTACTAGTCCATCCCTACCCTCCAAAAAGGCTGGATGGCTCTTTCCTACTCCCTTTTAGATTACTGCCAAATTGCACGAGATTTGGCACAGGTCACAGGGAACATCAGTTGGCTGGTTTTGGGTTTTGTTTTTTTTTTGAGAACATCTCACTAAAACACGAGATGAGGATGTCTGGAGCCAAGTTTCAAAGATTCCAAGATGTTGATGTGCCTCGTCGTTGCCAGCTAAGCAATTTACCCCCTTCCTGCAAGGTCAGCGGGTGTTTTATCCTTCTGAAAGGCAGACAAATGAAGGAATGGAGGAAGGCAGGAGTTCTGCCCAGACTGACAGCTCCTGGCAGCAGGGGGATCTGGCAGTGGCAGATTGACTGATGCTCCTTGTGGAGATGGGTACCTGCACTCTCTCTCTGCCATGGTAGAGCCAACGGTTGCAGTGAGGAGAGAGCAGAGATATTTTTTGTTTCTATACACGCAGGCTTGTAAAAGTTAAACAAAGTTTTAAAAGTTAAACATTTTGCATCAAGGAAGAAAACAGACCATAGGCAATCATCTAGTTGCAGATTTTCCTCACTTTTGTAAACAGCAGTGTGCTGTTCATCAAACAAGATCATGGCAGGGCTATGATTTCATGCCAATCTTGTGTCCTCCTCTTTAAGAAAGCTTAAGGCATCCTTTCTGACTGAGTTATTTCCTTAAACTGATTGGTTGAGATGTAACACTGCCAAAAAAGCAATGCAGTCAATATAATCTACAAAAAGATCATATTTTGACAAAATAAAATGAGAAGAAAAAAGCCTTCAAGCCTCGAAGAAGCAACATTGGCACTGAAGAGTGAGTCACATCTCTCTTTGGGGAGAGGGAGACAGAAAACCTCGCATGGTAGCCTTCAGCCTGATTTGTGATGCAGAAAGCAAGATGAATGCAATCAGTCTTGCCTCCATTTCGATTTTGTTTGCATAGCATGTTCTTAATTACAGGCTCTTTCAAGAGCTGTGTTCTGTACACAGCATACAATAAACAGATAAACATAGCTGGGGTCGGTTGCAACTGTCGTGGAAATGGTCTACTTTTCAGCATTGAAGACCTTCAAAAATTTTTTCAAAGTATAGCATGGTTAGCTAAATAATCTCTGTATTTAACTGTGTGAAATAAAGTCCACTTTATCTTTATTTCCTTTGCATCCAGGACATTAGAATGGAAAAAATGACAGAAACTTTGCATGGTAACTCATTTCAGAGGCCACTGGGGTGCTACGTGCTTGCTCTGTAGATAGCAACACAAGCAAAACTGAGCACAAGATTTCAAAAGTGCAATAGCAAGGGAAGGCAAAAGCTAAGTTGCACCAAACATTCACTGATCATTACCATTAGAACTAAGCAAGTAATTCCCTCTTAGTGTTGTCTGAACAAATGTACGCTCTTTTTTCTGCCTATGTACTGTCCTGGGAAGCTGTGGTTTTCTTAAATATGTAATTCTAAGTTATTTCAGTGAGTAGCTCTTTGTCTGTGAGGTTTCTCACTGAGGCTATCCAGTGAGCTGGCAATTCATTGCCCTTTGAAACTGGTCAGAATCAATTACTGCACAAATCCAGCAGGTCTTTTTCTGTCATGACTAGCCAAGTGATCTCTGAGGATCAGGTCCCATAGTCAAATAGTCATATTTTTGAGTATAAAACTTGCTTACTGTAAAATTTCACCCATCCTCGTTAGAAGTCACAAAGAAGCCCACCAGAAAATGCATTCAGTGAAGTCACTGAAGTCACAGAACGGTTATGAGGACACCAAAGTAAGCATTATTTTTCTTTGTCCCAGTAAATTTTCACAATAATCAAGCTACTTAGTTCTAATATTGAAATTTTCCTTCCTTTCATGAATAAGTTAATGGCAGCAGGAGCCCACCATGTTCAGCAAGGCTCACAGGCAGCTCACAAAAAATAGAGAAGGAAATGTTTCTAGAATTGGTAGCTGCCCATCTGCCAATATAACCTTGTCATTAGCTTATTAAAATTGTTTGAGACTGTATACCTCAGGGTTTCTAGCTTGTTGAGCAAGATGTCTGAGAAGGATTTTTGGGATGAATGTTAATCTATTCTCTTTGTTTCATATGATGAAAGGGCTCATTTTCACTGATCATCATTTGACACTCCCATGTGTTTAAATAATCAGAAGAAAGTAAGTCCATTTTAAATCTCTTCCAAATTCTTAAAAGGAAAATTTATGCTCATGGAGAATTTGCTTCATAACACCATGAAGTCCCTCCAGGATAAGTAGTCACCAGGCTGAAGTTAAGGAGGAAGAGCGCTGCCTTTTGACAAGACTGACGAATCCAGACATCCCTTGGGCATTTAAGCAATCTCTACCAGTGAGCAGTCATCATTTTAGTCAATGTTTGCTCATTATTTCCATCAAAAGATAGTAACTACTGGAAGATCCGCTTAGGTAATGAGTGCTAATGAGAGAGTTACTGCACAGCATTGCATCAGAGAGTGGAATTCTTCAGTGACATGATCTAGCAACGTGCCTGGGGGATACCATAACTGAAGGTTACTGTGCCACCAGGCAATCAAGGATGGTATCAACTCAACTTCTCATTAAGCCTTGTGCTTCAAGGGCATTTCCTTCTCTTCAAATAAGAAGCAAGTCACATCCCACACACTCAATTTTCTTCTACCTTACTACCGAGCGTGGATAAACGCAGTTGCATCTGGCCTCATAAATCCTTCCATTAAAATGTATCCTGAGGTTAGAGGAGAGGTCTAGAAGGCATATTTGGCTCAATTAGAGAAAGTAAACATTATGTTACAGGATATACGTCGCACAAGAGGATGGTGTGGTAAAACTGGCTCCTGTGTATTTGGAAGGAAACAGCCACTCACAGGACAGAAATGATGCTGAAAAGATCATTTCTCCTAGAGGAGCTACGAGCTAAGCCACCAGCTCACTACGTGACACGTTAGAGAAATGACACCTCAGATGCCGGCTGTCTGCTCTGCATCTGGTAAACACCGTGGGCTCACGCATTACAAGCATGGCGTGGTTGCCTGGAAGTCAGACCACAGCAAGGGGAAAACATTATGCCAGGCTTTCCTCTTCCTTCACAGACAGCTCTGTGGGAAGGAAAGTCCTCACCGTGTCCCTAAGACAAGTCATGGTGGGTTCGTGAGACACAAAGCTGACTGCCACGGTGCTGTGCTGGTGCCACATCGCAGTGCAAGGGAGGAGGTTTTTCCTGTGGGTGTTTGGGACACGTCCCTCAGAGGATGCTTGGGACACGTCCCTCAGACACAGCAAGGCACCGGGCTCTCCCCTCCTCTGAAAGCTCCTTTGGGACCTCAGCTGTCCCCCCCAGGGCTGGGGCTTGGGTTCCCGGGGTCCCGGAGAATCAAGATTGCATTTTCTCCTACCTTTGAGCTGTAGGCTTTCCCCTTTCAAAAGCAGCCTCAGTCTGAACCTCATTCCAGAAGTATTTGCCAACCTTTTTCTCTTCCCAACATCCCTGACAAGGTGGAGGCAGGACATTAGCACAGCCACGGCCGCAGGGCTCTGCAGCCACCCAGCAAGTGCTGGTGGGTGAGCATGGCCCAGGCAGCCCCACTGCCCTGTGTGGCCAGTAACCTGGCTTGATGCTCTGTACAGCTTTCACATGGTCTCTGCCAAAAAGTTCCCAGTCGGGATTTAAAAAACACAGCCTAGGCATCCTGGGTTGTTTTGCTTTTTTGAGCATCACGACTAGCAGCTGGCTCTGCAGATGTGTATCTAATAATCACAGCTGCACTCAGGTGGTATCCTAAAACAGACCCCACATAAGCAAAATCCTCCCTTATTTTACATACGCTTCAGCTTACAGCTTTAAGAACAATAATCTTAGGTCTAACCTCTTCTCCACTGCTTTTCTGGACTCATTAAACCGAACATCTCACAAAATATTTTCCTGATCTGTTATCTTGATTTCCAGAAATAGCTATTCCTGAACTACACGACTCCCTACGCTCAGGTCTTGAGCTGGCTACCAGGGCTGGAGGCTGTGCTACAAGTTTCGCAGGCAAAGTCTGGGTGTGACTTCCCCACGCAACCGGAGTAGAAACTATCTGACAGCAGCAACGGACTAAAATGGATTGAGCCCTGCAAAAGCAGCTGCTTCTCCATAGGTACTCACGTTGTAAACGCAGGGTTGTATTTTGCACCAAGGTAGTAAGAGTAAAGGTTGAACATTCCAATCATGAAGGCCAGGAACACCATGATGAAGATGACCATGAACTTGAAGATATCCTTCACAGTCCTCCCCAAAGAGATCTGCAGGGGGCCGAAGCTTTCGTTGGCTGGAAGAATGTAAGCAATGCGGGAGAAGCTGAGTACCACAGCTATTGCATACAGTCCTTCTGAAATGATCTGAGGATCCGAGGGAAGCCACTTGTTCCTGGCTAAAACAATACATGTACACTAGGTATTAGTAACAAAAAGTGTTAGATGGAAGTTATGACGATAAATGACCCCTTTTCAAGACTGAATCTTGGGTTTGGCTGGGAGTTAAAGAAAAAAAAAAAGCTTTGGAACAACTGGTCACTGAAGTCCTCAGCATGCTGTACAAGTACGGGCGAGAAGAATTGTATTTTTCACATGGTAAAGATGAGAAATGAGCAAGTCACTGGGATTTACCAAAGTCACACAGCAAATAAATAGCATGGCTTTAAACAAATCTGATATTTTCCTTTTCCTAGTCGAACATCAACTGTGCTGTGCCTTTTCTATCTGAAGTCCTTGAGATGGAGAACCAAAACCACAACCCAGTGGAGTTCGGCTATAGATTTGGATACATGGCACTGTGTCAATATTTGGAAAGGAAGCATGAGGGAGACTGAGATCTCTATCCCTACCATTAGATAAGAAAGTTAGGATCTGTTCAGATAAAGCAGATATAACCATCAAGTGTATCATCTTCATGTCATCTGAAAATTAAAACCAATTCTTGCAGTACAGTCACTCTAATATTTTTACTTTAAAAAGCTTCTTGATACCAGATATGCATCATTTATTTAATCTACTGAAAATTTGAACATTGTTATTAATATGGCTTATAAGTGTCCTTGCATCAACTGAACTTCTTGATGAAAAGATTGTGACTCAGAGCTAAAACATGTGACGTCTTTAAGGACATAGCAGTAAACTTAGGCATTATTTTCAGTAATCTGAACGAAAGGAAAAGCAGCAGATGGAGGAATTCACAGGATCTGGTTGTGACATTCTGTTCCAGACCCTCTGCACCTTTGTACCATGAACTCACTTTAAATGGGTCAGCTAGACGCAAACCACAGCATCACCTCGGAGGCCTCTTGCTTGCCTGGGCAGGGAGAGGGAAGCTGACCTTCAGATGGGACACACCAACCAAGAACCTGAGCTGGTGTGACCGGCTCACGGACCCACCAGCGAACATGTGGCCGTGCACCCTGGTGTGGGCTCAGGGCACGTGTCTCTGGTGCCGAATGGTGCACGTCTACAGTGGATGAAGTCTGCTGCCCCAGATCTTCCTCTCCAGCCCAAGCCTCTCGCTAGAATAACTACCTCATGACCCTAGGGAGCAAATGGCACTCCTCTGTGCCCAGGTTTCTAACTCCTGCAGCTGCTCCGTGAGCCAAAATCCCCGTGGATTTTGCTCAGGAGTACATCTAAAGCTTGCAGAGGCATGCAATGAATCCAGTCCCCACACTGGGGTGCAAAGCTCTATTCATTTGTGAATATCAAAGAAGAACCATTTCAGCCATCAAAAATAATGTTGTCAAGGTTGTGCTACTGCTTGCACTTCCAAATGTTAGCACTTACAGATGGTATAGGCTTTCCAAAAATAAAGTTTTTCTCTTGGAGGAGCAGCAGCTTATGGGTGTAATTGGTGTTTCTATTTCCATTATACAGGTGTCGGATGTAACAAAGATGCAGAGTGTGCCAACAGTTAGAAATGCAGCTCCAGATCCTATGTTTGTTCACATATCTCCCCCCTCTCGCATTTGGAAAACGAAGCAGGTTCATTCGTCTGTAATTTAAATTATATTCTGCTCACTCCTAGTTCCTGATTATTTGTTGCTCAAGCTATTTTGTCAGGATGTGATTGACCTGAATGTAGCCTTAGCACAAGATCAGAGACTGAATGAGGCTCAGATCTCAATTCCTTTCTGACTGCTTAGGAAGATGGCTGGAATGGGTAGATTTGAGAAGAATAATTTGGTTTAATTAGAAAAAAACTACATAAATATCACAGAAAGAAAGCTGCTCTCAGCACTGCCACACATTAGCCTAAAAGAACAGGAAGCATTAGATAGCAAAAAGCATCTTACCATAAGTAAAGTAAGCAACTTCAGGGGGAAGGGTGACATTATTGAGGTCATCATCTTGAACGTACTGATCTACGTACTGTTGTGCTTCAGTTGCTTTGAGAAAAGCCATGAACCTGGCGGTGAACGATGCCACGAAGATGGACAGCATCCCGAAGTCCAGCAGGTTCCAGAGATGCACGACGTATTCGCGCGGACCCTCTTCCCAGATCTCCTTGCACTCTGACCATATCATGCCTGCGGAAAGGCCAGAGCACGTTTAACCGGCAAACACGGAGGGTGCTTTTTCTATTCCGACAGACACGTTTCCTGGCTAACAGTGGCTTCTAAGACAGAAGCAAATAACTCTTCAATTAAACTGAATTTCTTAAGAATGGCTCTTGTCATCTTTTCTTAAAAATTCTTAAAAACTTTAAGCTTAGATGTCCTTTTGTTCATATGAGGTAGAAATTTCGAAATTTTACTATATGAGTCAATGGTAGAGTAGATTTCTGGTGATGTCAGAGAAAGCACAGTTCAGAAATACCGAAGACATTAGAAAATCCTACTGCTGATCTGTTTGTTTGGGAAAAAATGTAGATTTCCTCTCTTGTCCCCCAAATCTCCTTGCTAAACTGTGCCACTGAAGATCGTATTGCTTGCTCTGCTCATGTTTTCCTCCTTCCCTAAAATAATGGGTGGGTCCATTTTGAGAATGGAAACAGACCTTTACGAGAGAAAATTGGATCCAGGAGTAAATACAGTATGATTAGAGAAAAGAGAAGACAGAAGTTCTGCCCTCAAAGTTTTATATATTAAATAATAATGAATTCCCATTCATTAAAATCTGATCTACCACTTTGAAAACACTGAGTTTAGCCTGAATTTAGGATCTTTCTGCCAATAGACTTACAGATAAACCTAAACACCAAACTCAGAAAATTCAAATGTTTTGACATTCATGTTCTACTGGGGAGTGCTGGGGAGGACAGGTAAGTTCAGTGGGCAAACTGGAGCTAAGAGCTCAGGTCAAATTCACCAACTTGGCCAATTTTCAATCACAGCAGGGCTCCAGGGCCAAAATCTTGCTTCTGAATAGCTAAAATATTGGAATATTTAACCCACTGATAAATATTTCCTGCACTTTACCCAGTTCTGTTTCCATAGCAGCAGCAAAATTCACGTTTAATCAAGCAGGAGCAGTGCCTGCCAATTTCCATGTGGCCTCCTGCAACCTTGTCCTTTTTGTGAACTCTTCTCCATCCTCTTTACTGGAAGCTCTCGTGGTATGGCATGTAAATGCATTTGCCTGGCTACTTCAGAGACTCCTGGAAGCACATGGTGTCCCAAGAGGCTGGGTTATAGGGAAGGAAACATGCCAGTGTGAATCTAGCCAGAGGGTGGGGGGATGAAGAACTACCGCTGTCAGTCCTTGTGCACAGGGAAGGATTTGAGGGAAAAAGAAAAACTAAGCTATCGATACTGCCGTTGGCCAAGGCACAGCTAGCCTGTGACCTCCAGAGCCCTGGGATCTCCAGGCAGGTACTTGGAGATGTAGCCTGATATAGGTTATGCCCTGTATAGATCTCTTGGGAGAGAGCCTGAGGTCTGCTGAGCTCTGAGCAGAGCCAGAGGGAGGGAGGAGAGGAGCCTCCCAGCTTTTCTCCTCCAGTCTGCGGGTGCTTGGCAGAGTAAAAGCAGGAACTTCATTCTAAGCCGTCATTCACCATAAGTAACATTTAATAATAAATAGTCTAAGGGAGAAGGTGGAAGAATTGGTTTCTCAGGAACTGTCCCGGAGCAAGGATGAAATATTAAAGAAACATTTCTAGCTTCAAAAAAAAGTATCCCAGAAGTGTCAGAGAGGAGACATTAGCCCTACACGTTATGTATGTGTGTCAAATAAAAGTACCAAAGCACTTCAGGAAACACCACATGCGTGGTAACATTGCCTACCAAAGCACTTGTTCACTGATGCCCAGAAATGTCTTTTCTGGTTTAAATATTAACTCTCCCATCCAAATTTTTTTCTAATCTTGGTCACTTAATATACCTAAGTCACAGATTAATGAAGTAAGAGATGTCTAAAACTGAGTAGACTGACTAAAATTAGAATCACTCCCTGAAAGTATCACACTATTGGCCTATAATTCACATCATTCTTTTTGCCAACTGTGTGGCAATCATTTTTTATCCATACATATGGAAAATTGTCTATTCAGGACAAGTAGAAAAGTTACAGTAATTATTCAGTCAGTACTGCTGGGTAATTGTATATACATTGTGAGAGAGTAATTCAAAGCTTCTCCTTAAGTAAAAATACTGAGAAGAGAAAAAGCAGCTAAAATTCAGGGGCTGCGACGTAAGATGGGATCTAAGAAATAAGGAAAGGCAACTAGGCAAAGCAGATTTGCCAGGATGTGATGATATTTCAATGTGATGTTTCTGAGGCCCCCAATGGCTCTGGGAGAGGTAGTTTCCCTGAGTTTGATGGACAGAGAGGTGGGATATGAGCAACTTCTACTCTCCACCTTCTGCATGTCCCTTGTGCCTGTTCTCCCACTGCAGGGATAATCAGAAATGTCACCTTGATGGGCATTTCTGGTTTCAGCGGGGGAAGAAGAGTCAAGCTACAAGCACAGCACGTCTGGAAGAAAAATGGAAGTGTGCAACAAGTGCTGTTCACCAGCTGTGCATAAAAAGGAACAGTTTGTCAGATTTTTATATCCACTGGCCCGGTACGTAAATCACGAGCAGCTGATGTTGCAGAGCTGCATTTGAGCCTTCCTGGATCTGCCAAAGGCTGATGGATTAAGAGAAAGTTGTGCTCAGATTGTGTCTACTCAGAGCTGAAGTGCTACCTCAGCTGCTTTTGCACTGGCGATTTTGTATCTCTAAATTAAGCCTCCCTGCTTCCAGTGCACGCTTTCCTCCATATTGCTCATGAGGAAAATCCCAGCCTTCCTCACTTGAAGACAAGAGGTGGGAAGACCTGGCCACAGCGGGAGAGTCAGCCAAGGCATACAACGAGCCATAGGTGCGTGAGCTGAAATTGCCGTGCCCCGTGTACAAAAGGGCAAGTTCTCCTCTCAGAGCATCATGGTATTTCTCTGCGCTCACAGGTTTATAATCTGCAACCCTTGGATGTTCATTCGTAAAGAAGAGGAGTGAGACCAAAAAGGCATTCTCCCACCTAAAATGCTATCTGGCTGCTCATGGCGATGTTAAATGGGCTTCTAACACTACCTAGCTGATCCAATGATGCTCTACAGCCATTTCAGAGGTGCAGGCTAATGGAAAGTAAAGCGTCTGATATGGATTTTTGGAGCAGGATGAAGTGTTTACCTGGTTGAAGGTCATTGCCTCCGCATGGGTTTATTCCATTACTTGCCTGCATTACAAATAGTTGGGAGCAGGAGATGGCAATGGTATCTTTTTGCATAATTCCAGTCTGAAATTCTCCTTCTGGTAGTTTTCTCTTAAAATATATGCATGTGGATCAATTTTCATATCTCCAGCAAGATTAACTGCAGGAACTGCTATCACAGGTTGTGCTCACTTGTGGCCATACTATGCTATGCTAATGTATCACATTATCCTCAAATAATGCTATTCTGAACATGCGTCATAATTTTATCATTGCGAGCCAGAAAACTCAGCCAATTTTCTCCCCTAAAAAGAACCAAGATCAGGGACCTGTAAACTAATTTCTCAAAAATGGTCTCCTATGGTTGGAACAAGTAATGTGTCACCAGCATTCATCACTTCTGCTACGGTATGAAGGAGAAAAGAGAAAGAACAGAAAGAGAAGGAAAGGATTTACAAGCTGAGAATAAATAAAATTATACTTTTTAATTGTACTACGAAACGAAATATAGGTAGCACACCTACGCTGTTGAGTCTGAAGACAGCAACTTCAGGTGTTGCCAAGTAGTTTTAAATATAGCTATGTATATTTAGTACACAAGAGTGAGATCATTATACTTTAACATGTACTTACTGTCTACTTACATTTGCCTTTTTGGAAAAGCATGTCTTGGCAACTTAACCTGTGATATTTATGTATAGCATTTACTTTTATTTAATTATATTTCTACTTATTTATAATACCTATAAGATTTTTGCACCAAAAGGCTGGGCAGTCCACCACCCTTAGTGCTTTCACAGTCCTTAAAGTTCAGGGTCACATATAGGGCTCAACAAGTGCCCAAGCCCCCGTGTCAGCTGTCTGGAGGCCACATGCACCAAACTTGCACCTTAGTGTTGCTGAAACATTATTTGAAGCTTTATGTAGGCAGACAGGTAAAATGGCCAGAGAAGATTGTCAGTGCTGATGTAGGCAGTCATTAGAAAATCTCATTATATTCAGAAGTCTGTACAATGAATCACCTTTCTTCTCCCAGAAAAGTGAAAACCTTAGCTTTAAATGAAATGTTTTCTTCTTCATCTCTCAGGAACTCACTGGGCAGACAGATACCTACTGCTTGTAAGGAAAGAATACCTAGTCTAAAATCTAATCATCTTGTTCAACTTCTTTAATATCATTTTAAAAATATATCTTACAGACTTACTCTATCCAGTCTGGCATCTATTCTGTATTTTCTAGCCTAATATCCTGTATGGGATTCTGATTATTGTGGGGACAGGGAACAAAGAAATGGTGGCCAGGAAGTCATCAGATAGAGCAGCTCTATCCGATTTTTCAGGGGGGGTTTAATGCCATCAGTACTTATGGAACAGTGGAATTATTTGCTGCAAGAAAAGAATCAAAATCATGGTGGTGAGTAAAAATAGATACAGAAGAGGTAGACAAAGACTCTGCAGAGTTGATAAGCTCAGTTTCCCAACAAATCCTTCTGAGCTTGTTTACATTAATGGTTCAAGGTAGATGACCTACCAGGAATGAATTATGCCCATGAGAAAAGTAATACATCTGAATTGCCTAAAACTCCTTGAAGTTTAACTTGTGCACGTGAGTTACTTTTGCACTTGAAGCATTCATCCACATGAATCGCTACTTTATAATTGTTGGATAACTTGATTTCTTTTAAAAGATTTGAGTGCTGTGCTGTCCTCTAACCATTAACAATTTCCTACTATGAATTTCATAAAATCCAACTCTTATTTACCTAGCAGTTTTCATCACTAGATCTCAGAGTGCATTATGAAAAAGTAAGTAACAATATACCCATTTTGCAGATGAAGAAACTGAGGTTCAGTGAATTATAACAGGATCTCATGGCAGGGTAGTAAAACTGGCTGGTGGTCACCTATGTCCCAATGGACATACTTCTTTCTGCTCACTTTAGATAGAGCAATGTCCTGTAGTGAAGCTGTAAGTTTGTATGACTATATTACCTTCTTTAAGATGCAATGATTAAACCAATAGAGGCAGACAGACAACATCTCTAGCATTCACCATGGGAAGTGGAAAATCAAGAGAGTGAGAATTTGTTAAGCACCACTCAATATTTTCAAAAGCAGTGACCAAGATCAAAGCCTTCTTTGATCTTGTTTTAATCAAAATACTGCCATCAACTGCTAATTTAGCCTCAAGATGGGGTTTTTTGTTTGTTTGTTGGGGGGGTGGTGGTGTTTGGTTTGGTTTTTTTTCCTTTGTCTTGTCACTGTCTATCATGCTATTCCTAGTCATGTTGAATTTCCCTGGAGGACTTGTAGATATTTTGGTTTTGCTTACCCAATACCCACTTCATGATCAGCAATTCTGTCCATGAGAACTGAGTTGTTTTGACTCTAAATATTTGTTTTGGATGATCCGTGATCGTCTCGTTGGGGAGATTTTTTACTCCTTCAAACCGATCTGAAGCATTCACTACTAACAGTCCGAGGAAGATTGTGAAAGAAACTGCATGTGCCACAAACTTCATGAAAGGACTTCGGAGGGTCCGTCCCAACTGCAAAGAAACATACACAAGACATAAGATTTTTTTCCCTTATCCACCTCCTGGAAGGTTTTTTTCCTATAAAAGTTTGAACCATTTGCCCAAGGTGAAAAGGATTTGGAAATGAATTCTAGATCTTGAACTAAATGGTGTTTAGATTTGTTCAAGTTGTTCTTTGCTATTACTAGACATTATGCATTGCAGTTCAAATTATGCCCTTTGGATAATTTTCTATGCATGGCAGTATCTCATATTGCTCCTTTATACCCACGTATAGTATTTAATTGTCCTGGCCATATGGTAAGTGGAAAATGAAGAGACAGGACATTTATATGAGACATGTTTATGTGTATATGTGTTATATGAATGTACTTGTGTGTGTCAATATAAATCCTAATGATGGGCCCACTTCTTGTCCTTACATCATTGTTATATATTAGAATCTTTTATTAATGCTGAATTCTTAGTTCATTAATGATGTGTAGGAAATAGCCTTCCATTTAAAGATTCTTTAGTAATGCTTTTAATATGCTTTGGTATGATAGTCTTCCCTCATAATTACTACAAAAGCTGGAGATTCACCCCCCAGAACACAAGGATTTATTTCAAGACATTAAGCCAAGAATCAGAGCAACAGATCTCTTCACTATAGATAATATTTGTTCCATTCTCCTTGAAAAGCTTTCTTTGTTAATTAATTTAAATAACACTTTTTTCATTTTACATTTTCTGTGATCTAAGACAACATTACTCCAGAAAGATGTCATAGTAAAAGCATTTTTAGGAGTGCAAGGACCGAAGCCTGCGGTGTTGGACACAATGGACAGCAATGGAAGTGCTGGCCTGTATGTGCCCTTTCCAACCCCCCCGAAAGCAAATGGGATTTTTTTTGCAGTATATTGCTCCTTGATTCATTTCCCTTGATGACAAGGTATACTCAAAATTTTCTTAGTATCTGACTTGATCATAAAACTTCATAGGAAATATGAAAAAGGACTGAAAAAGGAAATTCCTTGTTTTCCTCCTTATTTCCAATAGCAGCTTTGTTCAAAGGAGCCCAGGGCTCTCGTCATTGCAGAGCAGGAAATATTTTAAAAACTGGGCTCTTTAGGTTTAGCAGAAATTTAAAGGAAGCCTTATGATTCTGGTTCTTATTTCTTCTTCTTCTCTGAATTTTTAAAATGTAAAATAAATCTTTTATGAAGTTGACAGAATAGTAAATCCTATTGGAAAATTTGCATGTTTCTAAATGCCAGAAAGACTTTCCAATAAAGAAAATGAAAAAAAATATCTGCTCTATCTATCTCCAAGCCCTTATTATCATGCCTGCTTTTTTCTGAGGTCAATAATGATGTGTTTCAGTGGGTAGATATTGCACTGAATCGAACCCCAAGTTTCTTTAATCTTGTGTAGGAATATTATGGCAGATGTAGGAGTAAATGAAGTGTGTTAAAACCAGTCCCAACGCTTGTGATGGTGGTTCACTCCTCTGCTGTAAACCTTGGTGTAGTGTTAGTTCTCAACAGCTTTTTATGACTGGCATTGGGTAGATTTACACTTTGTAGCAGAATTTATATTTCCAGCACAGAGCTGATGGGGTGATGGGATATGTTTGAACAATGTCCCATACAGTAATAATCTCTGATGTTTTCCTTGTACCACTTATCTGAGAGAGCTCAAATTGCAAGAGTGAAGTGGAACAACAACTATGGGTACATGGGGCCTTCCCAACAAAGCTTTTTAAAAGTGCATTTGCAATCTCTACAAGACTCATTTCTACCCTGATTTCACTAAAAGAGAAAAAACACTTTCTATTGAACCCTGAGTTGTCTCCAAATAATTAGACTTTTTCTGCTATCTATAGAAACTTAAAAGAGACCTGAGATTAAAGTAGCACAGCCTCGGTTATCAGAGAAATAATCCCATGTATTACAGAACCAAATGAATTCTGTGGGTAATTTCACTTAGTTCTCTACTGATTTAACAAAAGTCTGCATTTAGTCAGTGTTACATCAGCATTTCATCCCCTCTATTACTGCAGAAAGCTTACAATTTTTTTCTTGAGCTGATGCTTTTCGTATCTTCTCAGAAATCTGATTTTTAGCTAAGAGCTACAGGAGGTGAAAGTGTTGACTAGAATATTCTGTAAAAAATCAATGAAGCATTAATTTCTCCAGCCAGCCTAATGCTTTATAACAGTAAGATACATTTTTCAAGCAACATGATAAAGTTAAACTCAAGGTGTGTAACTACTTGGATGTATCAATTTCTCAATTACTTTTTAAAATGAAAATATCATCTTTCATCAAATCAGGATTGCAAGGAAGTGCCTGGCTCTCACTATTAAGACAGAGACACTGACAGTGTGTAGATACAAAGGTTCATTCTTAAGAGAATAGCTCATTTCATGACTTAGTATCCTATCTGTATTACAGGAAAATAATGAAACATGCAGACGTGTCAAAATGAAAACATATAAAATGTGATACTGAAACAAAGTTTTCCAAGTGCAAATTAATCTCTAAGAGACAGGAACAAAGAAAGATAGAAACATCATCAAGAAAAAAGCCATTACTACTTTCAGTACTATGCTCATGGCAGAAGCATGAAGAATATGGTTGTAGAAATTTTATGTAGCTTACCAGGGGAGGAAAAGACCTAGAGTAAAAAGGTATAGGTACAGCTTTAGGTGGAGTGAACCGTTAAAGTTCCAGTGCTTAAATGGATGCTGAGTCTGTCTCAGCGGGAGTTACAGTCCATAAATCCCCAGCATGGCTACGTGAAAGCCAGAGAACAACCCAGGCAATGAGAGCTGTGTATAAATGATCTCTGTTAGTGTTGTAATATCTGAATGTGCACTTCAACCGACCCGAGAAGGAAGAAAATACCTCTTGAAGTTCTGCAAGCAGTCCAAACAGTCCTGTTTGCTCTTGTCATTATATTTTTGGACAGCAGACTGTGCAATTTTTCCATTCTATCTCTTATCTTCTCTTTTGATCACCGGTGAAATAAGTTTTGGACACCAACATATAAAGCAACGGTTCGTTTCAGTGTCATGGCGTGACTTCCATGAGATGGATGAGTCAACACAGATATTTCAGGATAGGATGGGCTTACACTCCGTGGATTTTGTCAACAGTTTCTGCATCCAGAGGTGAATGAACAACTTGCACTAAAATTGGTTTTAATAAAGACAGCCCTGTGCAACTGAATGCAAAAGAAGACTAAAGAGTTCAGTTGCAAACTCCAGTTAATACTATTTACCAAATTTTCAAGGCTGGTATTTGACACGGTATATTCTAACCCCAGAAAGCTTTATTAAAGAAAATCTTCTATTAGAGAGTAAAGGCTTGAAAACATATTCCTTGCCAAGATACATCAATGAAGGAATTATTCTGAGATATGAATTACTCTATTACCCTATGTGAAACTGCAGAATTTGACCGATACATCTTAAGAATGTGATACACAGTAGTATTGGTCAGGATAGCTCCCATAAGAAGTATGCCACACTGCAGAGATTTCCTTCATTTTTCTCACTGTCTTAGTCCAGAAATGAGTCACTGACTCATGGCTGTGTATCCATGTGGCTTTTAAGACAGGCCTGATTTGATTTAAGTTAAATATCTTAGCTGATTGTTACTATGGAAAAATTATTTCATTACCCAGTTGTGTAACATCAAGATTGTTTCCATGACTTAAAACCAAACAAAACACTTGTAAAATTGACCAGGACAAAACCGGGCTGCTCAGAGCATCACACGCAAATCGTCTGTTAAGGTCAGCATCCTTTCAGCGGATATGCTGCCTATGTAGAATTGTCTGCAATAACACTGTGAGAGGACACACGGCTCATGTATCAACCCTCAGCCTTTGAACCGAATAATGATGATTTTGGGTGAGGTACCAATTCAGGGGAAAATGCCTTCATTATTCAGTTATTTCTATCACAGGCCCCAATCAAAAATCAAGACTACATTGTTCTGATCAACGCAAATGCATGCATTAAAAGACAATTCCTGCCTGAAAGAACTTTCAATTTGACTTTATGATAGAGGGTTACATATGGTTTTTCATAGTCTAAAGTGGGGTGAAAAGAAAGGGACATTTTAAAATGAGAATGCACGAAAGGTTTGGTGTAATGAAATCACAGTCGATGAAAAGGTAAGTAAGTCCCCCTCCCTCCATTTTTTTCTGATTTTAATACACCTACCTCAAGAAATTAAAACCAAATAACATTCTCAATCATTTCTTACTTCTGCTGTAAAACTGATTTATTTTGAATTTTTTGCCTCAGTTTTTTTCCCCTTAGTTTTTATGCTTTTCATTTCAATTCTCCACTTATTTCTAGTCTAATTGTTCTCCCCATCTATAGCTATGTTCAAATGCAACCTCTGTAATCCTGAGAATACACCACAAATGTTGCTGTTGGCTGGTGTGCCAACTCCCAGCACATTCAACAGAGGTGAAGGAAATTAAACAGCTTCATAAATCCCTGCTAGACTGAGGTCTGACATAACGGAATCGACATGGAAATTCTACATACGAATTCCCTCTACGACCTAACCAAAACCACCCACAACACAGCCCGGCTTTCACACGCACTTCTCTGCGTGAAACTCCTGAGTCCTGTCCAGTATTCATAAAAGCTGTGGGGCTTTGTGTTGATACAAACCTTGAGAAAATGAAGTAACACTCTTAATTATTCTAAGAGAAAGTACTTGGAGGTATTTTGGAGAACACCAAGCCTTAAACATGTTTTATTACCTCAGATGTTCTGGAAAACTGTTTTCAAAAGGTTTGTCTGATCGCACTAACATAAATCTTTTCAAATTATAGTCTTTCCTTAATACCCATTCATGGATCTATAATTTCTCGGGCTTGACAAATTTAGAAAGGATTCCTCACTGGCTTTCAAAGGAAATGGGAGAAGATGCTTTCAAGACTGAATACACTACCAGCACCAAGGGTCATTTTGATCAAATTTAATTACCTCTGATAAGCCTCCTGCTGAAGACCTCTACCTCGTAATGGATGATGTTGTTGGCTATTGCTGAATGTGAAATGATCTTCTCCCCTGCCATCCCTTTCTTCTGTGGCAAGAGTAGTGAAAAAGCTATTTATCACTCAGCCACACACCTACTTATCTCCACTTGTTTGAGCAGACCCTTTCAGGATGGAAGCCTCACTACAGATTTCATACCACAGACAACTCAAGCTTTTACCTAAGCTAATGGTTGGCTCTGGTCCTTTGACCTCGAGGTCTCGGCAAAACTCTCTTGCTCCGTCTGATGCTGTGAGACATAGCACAGCTGTATTTAGGTACACTGCAGTTTTCCAAGTTTCATCATCATTTCCCTCAAAACCATAAAGGTTGTATGATTAAGACTAGTCTTCTGTGCAGCACTAAGCAGTCCCCTGGGGCTTGCCAGAGTTTCAGGCACCTGTGCCATAATAATGTTCCACTAACTAAAAATACAAGATCAGAAAGAAGGAAAGGGAAGAAAAGAGCCCTGAAGAAGGGAGGAACCTCCAATAAAAAGTACAGAAAAGGAACGAGAGTTTAAACATCAGAGTTAACTAAAAGGGCAACAAAGCTCTGCTGTTTTAGTTATTTGCCATTTTGTAGCTTCTTCTACTCTTTCTTCACCCCACCCCCCATGTCGTTATCTCCTATCCATTTCTTGTCCCTTTTCTTTTCTTGTCACCCGCTGTCTCAGCCTCTTCTGCTACCACCCCACCTTTTTTACCTGGAAAGATGATCCTAAAACCATGCCCAATAGCTCCGTTTGTGTATATCAAGCAACACCTCAAGCTTGCTCTCCTTTGGGGCAATCTTAAACGATAGCACGAATCACTTCCCAACAGCATTACAGAAAAATACGTTACTTCATTCCAGGGCCTGGATAGAAATGACCATAAAAACCATGCACCTTACTGAGTTTGTACCTTGCTGCAGGGAGCGATCCAGTAGGCTATGGCGAGGAAGGGCAGGCCAATGGAGACCCCAAAGACAGCCAAGAACTTCACAGCTATAGATTGCTGCCGTAAGCCTGAGAGGTTTTCGTACCACATGGTGAGCAATTGCTGCTGGCAGTTGGGGTGAGCGACAAACTGTAAGAGAAAGAGAAATAAAAGTATCAGTAGCACTGTCTGAAGAGGACGAGGTTTCAGTGAATAACCTGCTGAACTTGCCAGGGGAACAAGACAGGGCACGTCTTTGTTGTCCAACATTGCTTATGGTGTCGCAAACAGAAAACTGCAAACCAGGCACTCAAAATCCCCAGGTACTGGCAAAACGTGTTTCACTTCTGCTTCTTGTCTTCTCTTGGTAAAAGTTTTGCTAGACAGCAGACCGTCTGGGCCAAAACCCAACATCCACCAGCGGCCAGCACTGACAAAGTGCCTCTGTGGGCAAGTTACCTTTTGAGGTAAGACGGTCTACATTGAGATTCAGAAAAGAAAGAGAGGCACTTTGATGTCAAGCTGAAAAAAGCCCCTCTGATAACTTGCTAAAGACATAGGGCATTGAAATAGTAGCTCAACACAGCACTAGTGTGATATTGTTCTATTCACTGCATATGGACCCAAAGAGAACCATTCTGCATAGTTCTCCTTCTCCTGTTAACTATAAGAGGTCTGGCTGGTATTTTGCTACTTTAAATGCTATATCTCAGAGAACCCTTCAAAAAATGACAGCTCATTCTTCACTGATCAGACAAAAAAGACAAATTTAAAAGCTGAAGGAAAAGCCGCGGTGCTCTGGTACAGAAAGTACATGTTTTGTATTTGTAACTGAGACTCTTCTTCAGTTTATTGTTCAGAGGAAAAAGAAAAGGCAAGCAGCAGACAACTGAAAAGGGCAATTTCTTAATGGTAAAATTACAGCACCACTGGGTCTCACAGAAGAGTTTTATAATAAAAGATTAAACTTCTTTATTTCATATTGTTCTTCAGGGTGATTGAATTTAGAATGTGACTGTCTTTAATCACAAAGGAAGATAATTAAAAGGCAAAATAACTGAAAGAAAAGATGAAAAATAAATATGTTGCTAATGCAGCTGATTGCATTAGCAAACCTGAGTGTTTCATTTATGAGTTTTGTGGCTGAATAAATGTTCTTAGGAGGGAAATGTAAACCCCTCCGCTATTTCAAAAAGCAGAACTTTCTGGAGATGAGGGGGAGGATGAAGGGGGGAGAGAAAGAGAGGAGGAAAGCAGAGGTTACCAGGGGACTTGGTGGCTGCTGGGGTCCCTGCCTGGCGGGGGGGACATGAACCATGTCTGGCAGCTGCCCCATTGCCCTGCTTCAGCCCTTTAAGTTGCAACCACCTGGGGGGATTTCAGCTGTAGTCTGTAGTTTTATTGGGACTGAAAAGTAGAGGAAATTCTAACTGTGCTTTCATCTTCACTGTCTATGAAACGATGATCAAATCGGGACTTTAATGGACTCTTTTCTAGATGTTTGCATAATAACAAAACCGTTACTATGAGTTTAAATGATTGGTTCATTGCTAGTGCAGAATGAAATACACTTGCACAGTAATTAGGATTGCCATGGAATAGAGCATTTCCTTCTTTAACAGCACATTAGCAGCTATTTAAAATGTGCTTCTTCAGATGAATTAGGCTCTGGGGTCTGCATTTCTCAAAAAGAAAAAAGTAGGAAATAAGACTTTACCCCTTCCACTGAATAAATCAGAGTGAAGGAATTTGATAGGTACTTTTAACCTCTTCTGTCTGTAGAATTTTTTCCTGGAAATATTAACATTTTAATATGCTTTCTTTTAAGCTGCTTTCAAAAAAAGAAATGTTTCAAAGAAGATCATCTATAAATCATCAGTCCTAGTGCTTCTGAGCATTTAAAGTTTAAGGTTAAGGTGATGACAGCAGTATTGCAAGGAGGCATTTCCTAACGCCCAGTGTTTATGCTTGCGCTAATGCTGCTAGGGCTTATTATCTTTCTGGCAAATGGACAGAAAGATGAAGTGGAAGGAAGCTAGAGAGAGAATTGATTCCCTTTGTAAATTTTATTTTTCTGATATGATGAATTCAACAGCAATCGCAGCAACTCATGGAAAAGAAAATTACAGTGGTTGATGTACAGACTTCTGAGATGAGGGGCCAAAGCAACAGCCAGGCTTCCTCCTGCTCTTGGAATTGTTCACTGCATTATGAGAATTGATTCAGATGAAGAAATGCAGTTGTCCTTGGCAATGAGACAGTCAGAGACTTTTGCTGGTTGGCATTTCAGAGAATTCATCAGACATTTTAATCTGTTCATTTTTTCACTCTGTCTGGAACAGCTACAATGAAAATACAAATATGGGAAAATTGAGAAGGAATTGCCATAAAACCCAGTCCATTGGAACAATTTATTTTGTACAAGGCAATAAAGATGGGCAGCATGCCACAGGGCCTTGATGGTGTTCATCTTACTCTGATTATTACAAAAATGAGGGGAAAATAAGATGAGGATAAGAAAGATCAGAGCATGAATGAGTTTTGATCTGTTATTTGCTTATAGCAAGCAGTAGAGTTTTCCATTATGTTTGATCCATCAGATATTAATGAAATACACAGTCACCCGTGGACAATGCCAAACCTTTATCAAAATTTCGGAAGTTGATCTTAGATCTCATCAGTGACATTACAGACCCAGTTAACTTTCTCTCTTCTCTGGGAATGGGCACTGACACCAAGTTAAAGATCACACTAATGCTTTGCTTAGTGTTGTAGGCACAGAAAAGAACAGAGTTTGAGACAAAAGCTTCAAACCAGAATGCTTCAAAGCATAATGAAAAATGGTGTTACAGTATATTGAATTTCAGAGGCTTAAATGCTGCAATGCTTTTTCAAAATTCCCATTAAATGCTATTTCCCTTTCTTCAGTGCTGGAAAATGAGGCTAGGAGGCTTTTAGGAGCAAACTGTGACTGCTCCTGTGCTGCATCCCAGAAGAAGAGAAAGGCAGAAAGCATTGCAACAAGACCAGCGTGGCTGGGGTTGTGCAGAAGGGCAAGATATCGCTGATTGAAATGGAAGCCCTGGCAGTGAAGGGGATTGCATAGGTCCAAAAAAAGCCATTTAAAAGCATTAAGTGCTTTATCTTACAGGCAGAGCAAGTCCCCTCCAAGCTGATAAAGTAATGCATCGGGATCTGGGAGTTCAAGCAAAATGTTTTCCAATGCTTCTGCATTCACAAACCACAGTGGGAGTTTTTCTGGTCCCATGGCACAGGGACCCCAGTAGATTGTGGTGGTTTTTTCTTATACCATGCATACCTCTCTGATTTAGGAAGAAAATTGTACTTCCCTCCAGCCTATCAGTTACACATTTCTTTAAGTTTATAAATGGCTAAAAAAAATTAATGAAATCACACATTAATCTGAAGAGGCAGCTCAAGCTGCCAAAGTGGCATTTTTGAGAGCCACTGAAAGACACAAGAAAGTATTGACACCTCTAAAAGGCACTGTTGGGTGCTACAGGGGATTAAATGAGTGAGATGAGTATTTATCTAGAATATGGAAAAATCTCTCGAAGCTTTCAGTGGGAATTGAAAGGGCCCAAAGGAACTGTTTTACACATAGAAATAAAGAGAATGTTTTAGACTCCATTGCGGATACCACATTGAAAGATAACTTTTCCACATTGCTATCTAATTTGATGTATGACAGCTCTTTCTCGTAGCTTATCATGTATATGCATTGTGGGAAAGCACTTTACAGCTCTCATGACAGAGGGAGATTTTTTCCTCAGCATACTTGTTTAAAAATGCATGAGTTTCACTAGGCAGACAATAAAATGCCTTTATATCTCTATAACTGTATAGGAAGTTACTTCCCATAGAAAACACTGCAACAAAGAGACTTTCATTTTTTATTTTCTATTATACTGGACACAGAGAGTCTGTGATGAGGACCCTGGTCACTTCTGCTGTTCAGTACTAGCACTGTAGTTGCCTAAGCTGTCAGTGGTGATGCACTGTTTAAACCTAAACCCTCTATCCAAAACACCCCATGGTCCCTACCTGAAGGGCATCTCTCTTATCCTGTGGCATATAACAGAGAAGCTACAGCCAGGTGACAAAAACCCAGGAAATTCTTGAGTGTCAGACAATGCTCACACATCAAACAGGAAAAAAAAAAAAAAAAGGAAAAATTTATCTCTCTTGGACAGAAAAATGCTGTCAGCAGAAATAAGGAAACTTATGGCAAGACAGGTAAAAGGCAGAGGTCAGCCTCAGATGATTGGAATTAATCGTGCAGAAAAAACCCCAGTATCTCTTTTATTACTGAAATAATTCTAATTCCCTTACGAGTACAGAAATCTACCACTGAGGCAAAAGAATTAACTACTCGGACAGAATCGTCTTGCTTTGCTAATGCACTCTCTGCTATATAGCCAGGGGCTGAGGTAGGAAGGAAAAACTCATCAGTGAAACAGTGAAAACACTTTAAAAACCTGCATGTCAGAGCTACCAACGTAAACCTGTGACTTTAATGCCCTGCTTTCACGGAGATACTCCTGTTGTGGCCTCTCCAGCTCGCCCCTTCGCTGTAAGCTTTATAACAAACAGTGGCAAACCTCAGCAAACAAAAGCTGCAGTTCAGGTGAGCAGCGGTGTGTTTAATCAGCGAGTGAGAGCTAGAAAAGGCTCTGCATAAATAGATTTTCAGGAGAACATTGGTAATGTCAAGAGACACTGGCAGGGGCAGGGATGAGCCATTTTTCTTTCCATCATGTAGCTGTGTTCATGTCCTTCGAACAACCTTTCTGAGTTCATTATTAAACATTTGTCTTTTGATGTAGCTCATCACTTCTGCAAGCCTACATTGATTAACACATTTTAGGCTGCAGCACCTGCTCACAGGAACCCCTGGTCGGGTGCGTAATGCTTCAAATGCCAGAGATCCTAGCGAAAATGCCGAAACCGTTTTGATGACTCATTTGAGTCAATCGTCTCCCCATGCCTCTGAATTACAAGGGAAAATGAGGGGAGCGTTAAATGGATTGTGTACATGGCTTTTCCCATTTTGCCAGGGCTCTCACCAGGGAGCGGAGGAGCAGTGCTCCTGCAGGGATCCGCACTTTGGAAAAATCCAGGTGGGATCTGAACCACACACATTGTGTGCTCTGAAAGGATGAAAGTACATAAGTATTATTAAGAAGACTTCATGATACACCTCTCGGACAAACACAACTTGAGCTGAGCTTGCTGTGTTGGTGTTGCCAGTCCTGGTTTGGAAGGCGAGTTGGCATTTGCTGGGCAGCGCTGTTGTCCTTTCCAGATGGAAAGCTGGGCTTGCCCATCTCCACTTTTGGGTAGGTAACGTCATGTTTCTCCCAGCGAAACCTTCATTAAAGGAGATGCGAAATCACCCTTTTTCAGTGGGTTGCTGAAGATGCTGTGGGAGTATCAGCAAACATCCGCAGGGGTGGAAGAAACTCAGGGAAAGGTTGAAGCAGGATATTACTGCTCTTCCCCTGAAGGGTAAAAAATATACTGCCATTTCACCAAAGAGGATGAGAAGAATTAAAGGGTAAATGTATGACCATGTGCTCACGACAGAAAAAAAAAAAGGCAATGAAAATATTAAAACAAAACATAATTTCTTTGCTTTTAAACCACTTCTCACTTTGGAAGATTCCTTTAATATTTTAAGCATTTGTAAGACTCAAAGCCTAAATAATGAGTCTGGATTTACACTGAATAAAATACTTTTCTTGAACTGAAACATACTTTTTTGGGAAAAAAACCCTAAACTTGAAAAAAAAAAAGTGGAAAATGGGTTGGAACAGGTTTTGATCCAGGAAAAAACCCCACCTACTTGCAGAGTCATTTCACCCAAAGCAGAGCAGGAGACAGCAGAGCTCAGTGGAAATTACTGAAGCTTGCTAGGAAATACACAGTACAAGAAAAGGCCAAGATATGCATATGCCTTTTCTTATCTTCACCTTGTACTCTTCTGTGAACCTCCAAGTGAACAAAGAGCCCTTGTTTTGAAGAAACTATTCTGAGACACCTTAACAGAAGCAGATGGGATATAATATATTTCATGATCCAGAGAGTGGAAAAAAAAATCTGCCTTTAGCAAGTGCTTGTGCTATTAAACTATGACAAATGAGGTTGTCAGAGGGTAAATATGGCTGGAACTTGGCTTACTGGTTGCTGTTGTGCCTGATAAGAGGTGCAAGTAAAACTGTAGAAAGTTTAAGAAAGAAATAGAAAACTACTTGCCCTATTATTTATGAATTAAAAATAATAAGTAAAGTTCCAATCTAAATACCCATGCTGTGAGACTGTGACCTTTTCACAAGAGACCTGCTCTAATTATAGTTAAATTCTATCCATAGCCACAGGCCCATTTTTTAAAACACTTTGCACCAGAGTAACCTTACAAGGGAGAGTAAATCAGCAGATCCAAATTCCTTCATCCAGACGCAAAAAAGAATTTCATGGAACCCTGTTCAACTTGGATGAAAGAAAATTCAACTGATCAAGACTCATTTCAACAGGATGTGACCATTGCATAAAAATAAACACTACACGAGGAAAGGTCCTGGGAGATATTGCAGTTGCTGCAGACACACACAGAGAACATGAAGCAAGGAAACGTCCCTGCCCTCAGGATTTCTGCAGCTTTCCCTCTGTCCCTGGGCTTCATTTGACTGTCTAATGACATCACACAAATATTCATGAGGTTCTTGCTCATCCTGTAGATGAGCTTTATTACAGTCTTGGTGAATATTCAGACCTGATATCTGGAGTCTAACATCAGCATTTATAAACCTGGTAGCAAAGGGAAAAGGTTTCTATATGTAGGCAGAGCCCAGATGAGCTGGAATTATCAGGAAAAAACCCCAAACCCAACAAATTGCGCAACCTCAGTCTCTGAGTTACTTTTAAGGCATAAACCCAGAAGCATTTATTATGGTTTTACTAATAAATTACACCTTTTGTAAACCTTTCACGTGCACCTTTCCGAACCAAAATACCTTTTATATTAGAGCCATTTGGCAGTGGGAAAATACTTTGTTGCATCAAATCCCAAGGCACTCACATATTGCCCAGTTTTATGGAAATCCAATATCTGGATCCACTTCCTGGTTGACCCGAGTTATCTAACCCCAAATTCTGATTCTGAACACTTAAAACCTTAGCACAGCTACAGTTTACAACCACATCTCTTTCCTGCTACTCAGTCCGCTCTATAAAAGCAAGGCTGTTGTTTGGGATAGATCTGCTCTCTGCTAAATCAGTGAGTACATTAACAGGATTGGGATCTCACTTTGCAAAGGTGACAGGAAGACAGAACCAAGGCAGTGAAGGTCATCCGAGCATCCCAATGTTTGTGTAATTGCCCAAAACCACCCGTGGGGTGCAGCTCTGTAAAGGAGATGGTGTACTCCCATCAGACTGAGCAATGTGGATAGAAATGGGAGTTGACCAGCCACTGTATTGTTAAACAGGCACAAAATAAAAACCAATAAAACCAGATTAGTCTAATAGAAAATGAAAATAATGGGGTAAATAAAACTGCCAGGACCATTTCAAATGCAAGTTGCCCATTGACAGAAATGCTCTCCAGTGCTGAGTGAAAACACAAAATAATCCTCTTAGTACTGGAAGGAATGGAGGGGATTTTTTGCCATTCTGTTACATTTTCAATTCATGTGGTATAAAATTACATCTGATATATTTGAGGTGTATAACTAGAAAATGTAGAGTTTACATAAATTCTTCAATTGTTTCAGTTTAAACCTTGTTCTGCCT